>NW_006408715.1:4421066-4502157 GCF_000296735.1 Chrysochloris asiatica | reverse complement strand
ATATATATTCTGTTTCTGTATACAACATTTACCAATGATACAGGCAGAATAATAAGTCACTTTGTAATTTTATTATGATGAGCCCATTCTGAAAAACAGTATGTGATTTGTTTCAAAGCATCACAATAATACTTTTCTCCCTTTGACCTACTTAACCTTTCAATTTTTCATTATGGAACAGCCAGTGATAATACTAATATTACTGAGTTTTTTATACATAATTTTGGCCTTCAGAAAACAATCTTTACCCTTCATGTATGAATTCTTTGGAACATTAAATTTAACTTTGTACCAAAAGTACTTGGCTACATTGACTATAACTTTGTTGACTCTTATTTGATAAGTGTTATGTTTTTTTTATTTCAAGATTGGATGATTTTTCATGTTAGATTATTTCTTGGTTTTCTTCCTATAGAATTCCATTTTGAGTCACCTGTGCATGCAAATTGCCTTATTTACTACCAAAAGATCAGGATCCTATGACTTGCATGCTTTCTCCAGTCCCTCAATTTTACTGACTTACTCCAACAGAGCTATTTTGTGACTCTCAACTCTCCTTTTTGCTTCTTTTTAGTTGTTTTGATTTTCGATATCTAGTATTTGATTGCCACATTTGAAACACGCTGCTTGTAATTCTTGTTATTACTTGTAGTCTAAGAATGTATATATAGAGATTATTTTCTCCTATGTATCTGCATTCTTTTATCTGCAAGTCTTTTGACTTTCCCTCCCTTAGAATACAGTAATTAATCTGATGTCAGAACTGTTTATTAATCATCTCTGGGGATGATTTTTTCCTGTTCACTAGCCTAGCCGCCCACACACACAGTTTATATTTTGGATTAAATTGTGTTGTGGATTGAACTATGTGTCCCCAGAATATGTATTATAAATACTAACCTCCATGCTTATAGATTCCTGGTGCAGCTTTGTAGAATAAACATTAGAATGCTAAACACATGTTCAATGGTTCAAACCCACTAGCCACTCCTTGGGAAGCCTATACAGGGTTGCTATGAATGGGAACCTACTTGATGGCACTTAACAACATCATGCCTATTGTTATAATCAAGTTGGGAATGGCTTGTCTTTGTTGTATTAATAAGGCAGGATTAGTGGGCCTAACTTCAGTCGATCTTTTTTGAGATATAAAAGAGATTAAATAAGCCAGCAGAGCAGACATGGGGTAAGGTAGATGCCATGACACATGGAGATCCTCAAGGAGTCAGAAAACAGAAGGAAAGGACACACAGACTTTCTTCTAGAGCAAACAGAGAGCAGAACTTTTCCCCTAGAGCTGGTACTTTGAATTCAGAGTTCTAGCCTCCTAAACTGTAACAAAATTAATTTCTGTTTGTTAGAACCATCCATGTGTGGTATTTCTGTTTTAGCAGCACTAACTAATTAAGTCAAATTATGTCCTCCAAAAATGATATGTCAAAATTCTAACCCCTCTACCTGTGAATGAATCCTTGTTTGGAAATAGGATCTTTAAAGATGTATCCTAATCCCTTTGGAGAGATGTTCTATTAAAAAAAAAGTAGAAGAGACACAGAGGAAGACATAGACATACTAAGAAAGACCTGGAGCTACCAAAAATTGAAAAAGCCAAGAATGAGTCTCTCTCGACAGCCTTCCAACACCCTAAATTCAGAACATTCACCTGTAGAACTGTAGAGACTTCAACTGATATTGTTTAAAGCCATCTACTGTGAAGTTCATTATTTTCAGAGTCCTCGCAAACTAACAGAGTTTGTTTGGATCAGCTCATGGCCAACACTTCGCACAAATATTAAGCTTGTAGATGGTATAACAAAACTCCATATAAATATGAACGCTGTAGTTATTTTTGAATCACGTTGGATGCTTTTGGAAAATCAAATAAAATAATAGATAGATAGATAGATAGATAGATAGATAGATAGATAGATAGATAGATAGAACAGCCTACTTCAACTGAAAAACTTTGATCATTTCTTTACCATGTTCCCCTTTTGTTATGTCATCTAGCAATATTATTTTGCCAAAAGAAACCTCTAGTATTTGTCAACTGAGTCGAAGAACTATGTTCTTGAATCACCACTATAAGGCAGACCATGGAGATAAAACATGGGCACCACATAATGTTATTCTCAGGTGTGTCCCAGGATGAGGATGATTGAAGGAGAGTACTGGAGTCAAAATTCCACTGTCCATACTGTGAGGGAAGCATTCAAAGACCAGGTGTTCAAACCCTGAGGCACAGATGATATACTTACAGGAGGGGCCACTGGTCTTCTTCATATCTTCCATACCTCCAAGCAATCTAGTTGATGATGACTTCATATTTAGATAAAAATCAATTAGCAAGAAATCCCTCATTCTCTCATTCCCCAAGTAGCAGGACTAATTCAAGGTAATCTGTCTTTCTAGGTTTTACAGCCAAACTAAATGACATCCTATCTCTATCACTTTGGGTAATGTACTTAACTTCCCAGAATTGGTTTCCCCACAGAGCTGCTGTAAGGATTACATGAAATAATGCTTTTGACAGCCCAAAGTAAGAGAGTGGTAAATGCCGCTGATGCTGATGATTGCATCTTACATCTTCTACATAGATGGAAGAATTGTGTATAGGTGCTCAAAAGTTGAAAAGCATGGATGAAAACGAACTTTTTACACCTTGTAAAAACACACCAAAAGCATTGGCAGGGCAGAAGTTCAGATCATAAAACAGAGGTGAGAGCCAGGAGGTGAAGGTGAAAAGTGCAGGAGGAGTGGCAGGAGGTAGATTCTGGCAAGGGAAGTATAGTGTAAAGCTGGGTGAGCCACACCACATGGCAGAGGTGCCCAGAGAAGACACTGTATGGGCTGACTGGTGGCATTTTCTGTAATGTCTTGGTTTTCCACGGATTATCACCAATCATGTAATCCCATATATGGGTGCTAAAATTTTACTTGGGGGTTCAGTTGAGCTCAGATCCTCTGCCCTCATAATTTGAATCAAAGGAGAAAAGGAGACTTTTATAGGTAGAGGTGGGGCCTCAGATAGTAGATGCTGAGAGGACTTGTAGAGACTTCCACCTAGTAACTAAAATTTATTGCAAATACAACATTGTTTAAAGGTGATTAAATGATGTTAGGAGTTTTCATGGTGCTCATGATAAGGGTATATCTGATTACATATGACTGTCATTGATCTGTATAACAATCATCACGCATACATTATTATACACATTGAGCAGAGGACATGAAGGACAGCAATGTAAAACCGCTTGCCTCTAGTCCTGCAATTAGTCCTCTACAGAGCTGGGTCTAGGCCAAGGTCACTGCAGGTCCATCTTCTGATCTTTCCTGTGGAGACTACTATCTCTCCTTTAATTAAAGCTTGTGGTAATTTTTATTAGACAAACTAAGAAAAGTAATTGTTCAGGAACCAATAAAATAATAAGAGCCAATTCAAGAGGATGGTAAATATTTAAATGTAAGTCATGTGGAGATATTTAAACCAAGTAAAGTGTTAGCAAAACATTTCTTGTGTTTTCCTTAATTAAGCAAAAATTGCAGTGACCATAACATACAATATCTTACAGTCCACATTTTCTTGGATAAATAAAAGCTCTTAGTAGCCAACTTTCATTAAAGAGTAGAAGCTACATGTCATTGAAGTTAAATGTTAAGAACAAAGTACTTTAACTTCAAATTGTCATTCAAGAAAGAATTTTGAGTACTCTTTTTAAAAAATTGGCAGTTGTCATTTAATATATGATGTGATCTAAAAGCATATTATTTTTTAATGTTACCTAGGAGATTTCATCAGCTTGATGACATTCATAATCTTTGGTGTAATTGTCTAAATTGATAGAACAGCTTTTATTAAACTGATTGAGGCACATCCTGCCCTTTTATAAGTCAAGTAAACAGGTATGATTATTCAAGGCTCTAAGTTTTCACTTCCTTTGTCTCACATTTTCTTCTTTTTTTTTTTAACCCTCCAAAAACTCTCTGATAATAAAAGTGACACTTTTTAAAAAGATATGTAGCACCAAAATAATTGTCTCTCTGACCTTTATAATTTCTTGAACAAGTAACTTCTGTAGCAAAACTGGTTCAGGGTTTTTCTTACATAGGATATCTGGCATTGTTCCATAAGAAAAAAAGACATATTGTTCCTGATAAGGAAAATTATTAAGCCTCAGATTTTGCTCAAATGTCAAATAAAATCAAACATCAAAAATAAAACCAAATATTCAAAAAAACCAAAATATTCAAAATAAAACCAAATATAGAAAAAGATATATATTTGTATATATATATATATATATATATAAAACTAGCAAATATTTTAGGACTGAGGAACAACTTGAAAGAAAGAATTGAAAGAACTAAACAGATTCCCTATATCGCGTTATCTAAAGGTACTAACCTAGTTTTATAACTTAAATGTGTTGTTGTTGGTAAGTACTCTTGAGTTGATTCACAGTGATCCTGTATAGGATTTCTGAGGAGTGGCCAGTGGGTTTTAACTACCAACCCTGTGTTTAGCAATCCAGTACTTATCCTACAGCATCACATCAGGACTTGATTAAAACAAGCAAGATAGACTTACCTAAGAGTCAAGGATAACATATTTTAAAATTAAGTGTAGAAAGAATTATTAGGTTGTTGTTTGTTGTTAGGTTCTGATTCATAGTGTCCATGTATAGGATTTCCAAGGTGCAGCTGGTGAATTTGAACCACCGATCTTGTGGTCCAAACTGACCTTGCGGTCCAATGTATTATTCTGCAGCATCACACCAGGAATAGAGAAAATTCATATAGTATGTTAATCATGTTTAAACCTCTGATCCTGGTTGTTTCTTAAATTGAGGTCTTTGGATTCAGTCACCCTCTCACTTTAAACCCAATTCTGTGTGTTTTCATTAGAAACATCCCCAGTCTTAGTTAAGGAAAGCTGGATGCATTCAAAGGCTCATCCAAGAGCTCACTTGGTGAGCTGCTGTTTTGTATTTTGTTTTGTTTTGTTTTGTTTTAACCCCCTGAGGCTTTAAACTAGACAGGGGTGATCTATGTATCCTTACAGATTTCATAGTCTGTGACAACAATATGCCATGTTATCACTAATTCTAAAGGAACTATGGATTAGATCTCTGTGAAGGCAAAGTTATAATAAAACCTCTTCCTTTTTACCAAAAAAAGTAGGGTTGTTTTTCTATTTTTGACTCAGCTGGAGGTACAGTATATAGTCAGGGAAAAGGTATAAAATGTATTAGAGCCACATAAAAAAAAGAGCATACATTTACATATAATAAGATTCATTAAGGAAAATAATAGAAGAAGCAGTAATCGTCATTAACTCTATAATTCATAACTCCAGATTTCTCATTCACAATAAGCTTCGTGGTGTGCTACAGTTGTTAATAGTCAAGCAGTATTTTTTATTCTTTTCTTAAAAGACGGTTGGCTTCAAATGTTAGAATATGCAAATATACATAAAAGACTGGCTTTACCGACCATTTCTTTGTGTTTGGGTATATATTTCTGTATGGCATAATATTTCCACTTGCACTGGTTTCCTGGCATGAAAATGTTTATTACACTCATTAGCTAAGAGGGTATCGGCACTGGTCCAATGAACACAGATCTGCCTTCTGATTTCAGCCATTAAATTGCAGTGGGATTCACAGGCTTAACATTGTGGGTGCAAGAATAATAAAATGGAACTCCATCTTTAGCCTAGTTACCATGGATGCAGTTAAAGGTCATAGTGGCAGCTGCTAACTAGTTGCCTTTTGAGCTGTGTTTCCCCTCCTGCTCTGTGTTTTTCAGCACTTTCGTTGCTATAGGACCATAGTGGAATACTTTTCACCAACATCGGTGACATACTAACCTCTTCTTTAAGACAATGGGCTCCCTCTTTTCAAGAAAAATGGTTACCACGGATCTCCTCTTTTATTTGTGGATCATGGAGATAATACAGAGTCAGAAGGTATAGCCTTAATAAAAATACAAATTGTTATTCCTCAGCATCGTAAATTACTTTCTCATCTTGCTGCAACCGGCTCTACATTCCCACCCCCACCCTCAAAGAAGAAAATAAATAAATAAAAGTGTAGAGTAAATTCCCATCTCCGTTTAAACTGGTAATGGGTTCAGGCACTGATGCATTCACAGCGCGAAACATCAACTTCTTCTTCATTCGGCCCAAAGTCCTAGGAGTTAATTCCCTGTACTGCTTGAGGTGTCAGGGTAATTACCGCTGATCAGCCCTAGTTCTCTGCTTGCTGCCCGACTTTGCCGGCCTTCCTGTTTACTGATGCGCCACTACAGCTTAACGGTGCTTTTATTCAGGCAAGCTTCTTAATAGAAAGGGTTTGGACAATGTCAGATTTTCAAAGAGAAGAAGTGGAAGAAAAAAAAAAAAAAATGAGACGTAGCCAAGCAAAATAAAGTACACGGTAAAGAAACCTGAAAGCTCTACAAAATATTTCCTAATGTCAACACTTCCTTCATGTCAATAGATTGAAAACCTCCGATTTATTTCGAAAACAAGGCACTGTGAATCTTTCCTTTGGTGCCTCAACTGTATGATCACATTGTGAATTATTTTCAGAACACATAGCTTTCTTTTTTTTTTTTTAAAACACTTTGGGAAAGTTTATTGTTTTTTGTTCTGTTTAGACATAAACTCAAAATTTGTATAGCTATATAAACCAGACGACAAAGAAACTTACAAAAGAAAAGAAAAAAATAACAAACTGCTGTACCCCTCTGTTTTAAACATACATTTATATAACTTGTCATTTCATAAAAATAAATTAAGTATTATATGAGCCAAATGTTTCAATTCCACACAAGAGTAGTTTCTGGGACTCCTTGGCAGGATGCCACTAGATTCATTTTTATTTCAAACACAATGTGAAGTCTTTAATTTTAATATACTTTGTAACTATAATGGTTGCAAGGCATAGACTATACTATTCATCCTTATTCTTCTCTTATTCTGTGGAGATTTCATTGAGGAGCAGCAGAAACAAGCATGCATTGCCTGTATCTTACATACATGCTTTAAAATTTTGTGTAAGAGTTGGACAGGAATGAGAAAGAGATTTGGCAGCTGTGCATTCGAGCTCATTGCATTCATTCAGTGCTGGCCTGGGTTTTGGTATATTATCCATCAGTGCCCCTGGTGTCCAGTTCTAGTGATGACAAAGTGGAAAAGTGACAACAGCGGTGGTGAAGGGAATGGATGAATGGGGCTTTTCCAACTCCACCTAAATCCCCACGACCCCCGGGGGTCACCTCTCAGCCTCTTTCTCCTGGTTCTTTAGTCTGCAAGAAGATACGTATTGAGTCTACAGCTAATGTGAGGCTCTCTCTAACTGCTCCATTGTGATGACCCTGTGGTATCTGTCACTAATTCTTCACCAAACCTAAATTGTTGCCTTGGAATGGATTGCAACTCATAGCGACCCTATGTTGTTGTTGTGAAGTGCCATCGAGTCGGTTCCGACCCATAGAGACCCTGGGTAGGGTTTCCAAGGAGCATCTGGTGAGCTTGAACCACCAACCTTGCAGTTCAAACAGCTTTGCAGTCTGGCGCGTTAACCCACAGCACCACACCAGGACTCCATAGTGACCCTATGTTGTTGTTGTTGTTAAGTGACATCGAGACTGTTCTGACCCATAGCGAGCCTGGATAGGGTTTCCGAGGAGCAGCTGGTGAGCTTGAACCACCAACTTTGCAGTTCAACAGCTTTGGAGTCTGGCGCATTAACCCACAGCGCCACACCAGGACTCCATAGCGACCCTATAGGACAGGGTAAAACTGCCCCATAGGGTCTGTGGCTGTCAATCTTTCTGGAAGCAGATGCCATTTCTCTTCTCCCACTGAGCAGCTGGTAGGTTCAAACAGACAACCATTCGTTAACACCGTAGCGCTTAGCCACTGTGCCATCAGAGCCCTTTGCCATCACCTTTCCTTTATTCTCGGAAATTCTAGACTCCACTAGCAAAGAGTCCGAGATCCAAGCAGGGGCAGAAAACTGTAAGAGAACCTGGGCCCATTTAATCAAGGATACTGTGCCTGAAAGAAGAGAGGCTGATCCTGAGCAGAAGAAGGAACAGAGAAGCAGTGACAAATACATATGTAAATCTATTAATCCCCAGTGATAGTCCTGAGGCTTCCTAGTGACCTCAGTGGCAGAATGGTATTTCTTCATTAAAGGGCTGGGTAGAGGGGGTGGGGTGGGGTGGGCAGAGAGAAGTAATTTTCATAAAGCTGTACGACTGTATTACGGGAATGCCAGAATAACATGTTTCAAGCTATCACGGAGCCTTCAGCTTTACTCTTCCTCTGTCACACTTCTAATCAGAGAATTTCTTCCTGTGCCTTGTTTACTGTTGATATTTTCTGGCTGATTGGAGAGGAATGACATTTTGACAATTTACTGTAGCAGTAAGCACTGTACAAACAAAAGGTGCTGATGAAAACTGGAATCCATTATTATGTAAATGATGGCTGAGTAACAGATTCCATCTCCCAGTCACCATCATTGAGACCAGTTTTACTCAATGATAATAATTTTCATGATTGCAGACTTCAGAGTGATCAGAAATATGCTTTAGCTGTTGCATTTATCTACTGCTGGTACTTGACCCTTAATTAAATTCTGAAACTTTTTTATATAATAAAGTAAAATACAGCTGACACTTCTGTTCAAACAAAGAGGCTCAAACACAGAGCTACCAAATAAGATAAAGGTATTTCAGACTTACCTCTCTGTATTTATAGTAAACACGGATTGCACAGTCTATTTTGAAAGCGAGCTAAAAGTTGAAAATGCAGATGTGTGTTTTCAAATAATTTCAATTCTGTACTTCTTTGCTGCTCTTCTTAAATGGTGCTAAATCTCGGCAAGCTCATCTTGGCCACGTCATAAGAAAAAATCTGCTTGAAAGACATTTAAATAGGCTCTGAAAATAAGTTCTGTGGATTCTTTAAATCTCTCATCTTAATATCTAGGCTATTCAAAGTGAGTTTTCAAGACTATGTCACTTAGCAAGATCCACACAGCTTGGTAAGCTGCTGCATGGAGCTTTTTAAAAGAATTTTTTCATCATAAATTTGTTCCTGTCTTAAAAATAGAAAGCCAAAGCAACTTTTAAAACAGCATTTTGGCTTTAATGAAAAATTGATTGGCTAAAACAGATGTCAAACTAGAAATACAAAGCGCAAGGCATAATGCAGGTATCAGCTGTTTTATAAGAATGGCTGACAGAAGAAGAGACTTTGGACTAATGTGTTCTTACTCTCTTCAAATCCTGTTAATTCTCCAGAGCTTTATTTACCTTGGAGTTTCCTCACTATTTCAGGACAGGAAGACCTTCACTTTGAATATGTTAATAAATAAAAGTCAGCTTGAAGGGGGCAATTGTGTGAGTCCCTTTTTAATATTTCCTTAGATATAACCCTTTCTAACCAGGCGGCTCACAGAGCCAATGAGCTAAGAAGGTAATTACTTAAGTGGATTTCATGAAGAGTAGAAAGATGATTGTGCCACATTAAATAACAATTGTGTCCTTAATGATGTGTTGGGCTATAATGCAAACATCCTTCTACCATCTCTCAGGCGCTACAATGTACCATCCTAATGACTCTAGTGGCTTCCAGTCCCCCAGCCACTATGCAGGGCTTTCAAAGCCTATGTAAACATCAAGTGAGCTAGTATATATTTTTTAAACTGCAGTTCCTGCTGCTGCATGGTCATTGATAAATTGGCTATGGATTGCTGAAATAGTTCATATGAATATAAACATTGGTGTAGCTTTGTAGCTTTAAAAAGAAGAGAAAATGTGCTGGACTTAGAAAAGAAGGCTGAAATTGCAGAATATGGCTTTCCTAAAGGTTTCCTTCTTTGTAGGCTTGCTTAATATACAAGATATCTAGCAGTACAGTCCCCAAAAGTGTGACTGGGTGTGTATATGAGTGCAGCGGAGAAAATCCATTATGAAAATAAACAGGAAGTTGAAACAAAATTGAATAAAATGTAACTCATGTTTAGGTATGTCCCCTGAATGCTGCTGCTGCCGTATGCCATCAAGCGGGTTCCAACTCGTAGTGACCTTATATAGGGTTTCCAAGGCTGTGACACTTCACGAGAGCAGAAACCCTCCTCTTTCTCCAGTCAGAAGTCTCGTTTTTCTCCTGCAGAGCGGCTGGTGGATTCGAATTGCTGACTTTGAGGTTAACAGCCCACTGCAACCAACCTACCTGTTGTTAAATGCCATCGAGTCAGTTCCATCATAGCGACCTTATGCACAACAGAATGAAATACTGCCCGGTCCTGCACCCCCTCACAATCATTGTTAGCTTAAGCCCATGGCTACTGCCACTGTGCCAATCCATCTCATCGGGAGTCTTCCTCTTTTTCACTGACCCTGCACTTTACCAACCGTCTCCAGGCACTGGTACCTCCTGATAATGCAAAGTATGAGAAGTGAAGGCTTGCTGATCTGGCTTCTAAGGAACATTCTGGCTATAATTCTTCCAAGACAGATTTGCTTATTCTTCTGGCAGTCCATTGGACTTTTAATATTCTTTCCCAACACCAGAACTCAAATACATCAATTCTTCTAGGTCTTCTTTATTTGTTGTTCAACTTTCATGTGCGTATGATGCAATTGAAAACGTCATGGCTTGAGTCAGGCATACCTTAGTCCTTAAACTAACATCTTTGCTCTTGAGCACTTGTGCAGATTTACCTAATGCAATACACTATTCAATTTCTTGACTGTTGTTTCCATGAGTGTTGATAGTGGATCCAAGCAAAATGAAGTGCTTGACAGCTTCAATAATTTTTTCTACTAGTCCAGTGGTGACGATTTTTGTTTCCGTTACACTGAGGTGTAACTCTTACTGAGGGCTGTAGGTTTTGAGCTTCATCAGTAATTATTTTAAGTTCTCTTCACTTTCAACAAACAAGGTTATTTCATCTGCATATTTTAGGTTTTTAATGAGGGTTCCTCCAAACCTGATACCATATTCTCCTTCATATAATCCAACTTCTCAGATTATTTGCTCAGGATACAGACTGAATAAGTATGGTAAAAACATACAACCTTAGGATATACCTTTCCTGACTTTAAGCCATTCAGTATGTCCTTTTTCTGCTCGAACAAATGCTTCTTGGTCTATGTACAGTTTTCTCATGAGAACTAAGAGTTCCCAAATACCTGTTCTCTGCAATTTTATCCATAGTTTATCATGATCCACACAGTCAAAAGCCTTTGCATAGTTAATAAAGCACAGGTAAATATATATTTCTCGTGCTCTCTGATTTTATTCAAGTTCCATCTGACATTAGCAGTGATATTCTTCATTCTATGTCCTCATCTGAATCCAGCTTGAACTTTGAACCTTGAGGCTTGAACCTTGGCAGTTCCCTGGCAATGTACTCTTGCATTCATTTAAAAATTATCTTTAGCAAAGTTTACTTGTATGTGATATTAATGGCACCATCCAATTCATTCCATTGGGTCATCTCTCTATGGAATGGTCATAAACATGGATCTCTTCCAATCAGTTGGCCAGGTAGCTGTCTTCCAGATTTCTTGGCATAGATGAGTGAGTGCATCCAGTGCTGCATCTGTTTGTTGAAAGGTGTCAGTTTGTATTCCATCAATTTCTGGAGCCTTGTTCAGCACACCTCGGATCTCTACATGCAGTAGCATGGCTACCTCTTGAAATTGGTTGATACAGTGACTGTGTATTCCTTCCATCTTCTTTTGATGCTTTCTATATCAGTCAATATTTTACCTATAGAATCCTTCAATAATGCAAGTCAAGGCTTGAAGTTTTCCTTCAGTTCTTTCAGCTTGAGAAATGCTGAATAGAAGCAGGAAATAATATTAGAGTATGTTACATCTTATCCCTTTAGAATTTATAGTATTCTGAGTGTACCTATGTATCCACTGTACTGATAGAGATATCAAAAAGGGCCACTGTAATAAATATATAATAATTTATATATGCAATAAATATATCTAATATCTGATTTATGATTCTCAGTGACTGCTAACCTTAGAAGAAGGATTTTTTTTACATGATGTAAACTTGAGAAAAAGAAGTAACATTAAAAAGATAATTAACCCATGGCCCAGAAATTTTCTTGTCTGCTCTTGGGGTGTATATAATGACTATTATCTACATAGCTCATAATATATCTATAAATATATTATATAAAGAAACAATAAAGTATCTGTTTATAGAAATGCAGAGGGGCTCTTTGGAAAGTCACTTTTCAGAGTTAAAATTCATAAATATGAATTTGTTTGATGAGATTCAGATGAAATGCACAGAATGCAATAGATGGTCCAAGTGTTAATAAAATGCAATAAATTCTATCTGTGTAGCATTGCACCCATTTCACAGAACACAGGAATACTATACTTAAAGTAACAAAACACCTCTAAGAAGCTCTTATAAGTTAAATAAGTTGTAGGAATTGAAACTAACAAATCTCTTATCTCTTATGTTTCTATGTTTGTTTCTTATACCTAGAATGAAGAAATTAGAAGAAAAACAGATTACTGAAATGGCGATGTATGTGCCACCGAAACATTTGGACCAGCAATGCATGGTGAAATATAACATGTTAAGATCCAACTTTTGAAAGAACTATTACAAATTAAATTCAGTACATATGAATTAAGCGCCTATGATTTGATAGACAACTAGCTCTGCAGATAGAAGGATGCCAACACTGAACATGAAAAAGACGAGAAGGAAACAAAAAGAAGAAGCTATATGACTAGCTCACTAAGTAGTATAATTATTCAGTAAGTGTTTTACACTAAGCACTAAATGGTTAATTATTTTTGTTCCCATTTAAACAGACAAAAGGAAATATAATGCTTATAATCAAATTACTTCCTCAACACTATGATAGGAGTTCTGGTGTGGCACTGTGGGTTAATGTGCTGGACTGCAAAGTCGATTTGAATTGCAAGGTTGACAGTTCAGGCTCACTAGCTGCTCCTCAGAAACCTTATAGAGGGTAGCTATGGGTCAGAACCCACTCGATGGCACTTAGCAACAACAACAACAATGTTAAGATAGGAGTCCTAATGTGGTGCTGTAGGATAAGCACTTGACCACAAGGTCGGTTTGAACCACAAGGCTGGTGATTCCCTATGTGTCAGAACCGAATTGAGGGTACTTCACAAAGCTATGATAAGGAGTCCTGGTGTCACTGTAGGGTAAGCACTAGACTGCTAACCAAAAGGTCTGTTGTTCAAACTCACCAGTATCTCTGAGAAAGATGAGGCTGTCTGCCTCAGTAAAGATTTACAGTCTTGGAAACCCTATAAGGTTGCTAATGAGTTGTAATCAACTTGATGGCACTGGGGTTTTGGGGGTTGCTATGAGTCGGAACCAACTACACAGCACATAACAACAACAACAACAAAAGGAGTCTTGGGTTGGCCCTGTAGGATGATCACTGGACTGCAAGGTCAATTTGAACCTCAAGGTCACTAGTTCAAACTCACCAGCTGCTCTTCAGAAACCCTATGCAGGGTCGCTATGAGTCAGAACTGACTGGACAGAACTTAACAACAAACATCAAAATGATTAAAGAACTGCATACAACTGGAAGTGACATTAAAGTCATGAAAAATTCTATCAGGAGCCGTGGGTTTATGTCTCCCATTGTTATTAGGTTTGAGTCTCAAATATATCAATGGTTTTCTGTTTGCTCAATTTTGATGCAATGTATGTGCTGTCTACTATACATGATTCCTCCCATTAGAAGGAATCATGTATAGCAAATAGCATATACATTGCATCAAAATATCTTAAACAACCCCCCCCCTCCAAAAACACAAGTTTTTTTATATACCGACAGCTAATTATTTACAATTTTTTATGAACCACTATTCTAGGTCCTGGTGTGGTTCTGTGGGATAAAACACTGGACTACAAGGTCGGTTTGAACCACAAGGTCAAACTCACCAGCTGCTCCCTAGAAACCCTATACAGGATTGCTAGAGTTGAAACCAACTCAGTGACACTTAATAACAATCAACAACAACAATTCTAGGTGTTTTATTTATATTAACTTCTCAAACCAACTCTATAAGTTAAGTACTAACATTTTCATTGCCATTTTACAGATGAGAAAACTAAGGTACCCAGAATAAGTAACTTGCTCAAGGTTATGCAGCTAGAGAAGTAGAGCCAGGATATGAACATGGGATGGGTCTTCCAAATCTAGATCTCTGAACATCCTGCCTCCTGAAAATATGTTGACCCTCAGAGTGACTTACCCAAGACCTAGGATTGTTGTTGTTGTTAAGTGCTGTCAAGTCGGTTCCGACCCATAGTGGCCCTGTATAGGGTTTCCGAGGAGCAGCTGGTGAGCTTGAACCACCGACCTTGCAGTTAAAACAGGTTTGCAGTCTGGAGCATTAACCCACAGCGCCACACCAGGACTCCATGGATAGCACAAAGACAATAAACGTGAATAAAACTCTATTGAGAGGGGGATGAAGCCTTGTTTTCTTTTAAAACACAGCATTTGAGCTTTTTCTTCACATACTACCCTTTTTTCCTCATGTAATAAATTAATATCCATAGAATGTGTTCCATATTCACAGACTGAAATTAAATAAAATAAATGCAGACCTAGTTCCAAGGACATTTATTATTATTCATATCATGTTTAATGAATTTCTATATTTAAGGTAAATTTATTGTATACCTTTTGATGCCAACAAGCAAATATATATATATATATATATTCAAAGTAATTTAGGAAACTACATAAAGAATAGTGTAATAAAATATCAGAGAAAGATGTAAAATTCTTGAGAGTGAAGTAATAAATTAAAGTACTTGCTTTAAACATTAGAGAAAATGAACTTTTCCATCTTTAAATGAACCCCTCTTGAAGTGTTCTCAGCCACTATTGGTAGATGGCTCAGTTTTCCCTTTCAATTTTCAGAGTATGTGCATATACATTCTAACTCCTTTAACACCCATGAAGAACAATTGTCCTTTAGATCCTTCCCATATAACCCATTCAGACCCACAGGAGAAACCATTCTTTACTTTCAGTAGCTGGCATGTTCACTAATTTCATCAATGCACTCTGCTGATAAGCATGCTCTAGAAAACCATCCCAGTTGGAACCCAGTGTCTATTTCTATATGACAGGGGTAAAAGTTTGTAGTATGTATTCTATTTTTAGTACATATTTACTGAGCTTCCTTTATGTGCTCAACTCTGTGTACACACTAAGTATGACCCCATGTTCTTTCGCGGAACATTCATGGATATTCCCCAAACTAAACTTCTTCCCTGAACACAATCTGTTAATTTCTCTAGGGCATCTATGAAGACAGGCATCTTCAAAACAAAAACAGAAGCTGTGGGCTTCAGTTGTATAAACTGTATCAAGGCCATTTTATTTTCTTTCACAATGGTACCCTCTGTCTGGGCTCCCCAAGAAGCAGACACAGAGACAGGGATTACTACGGAGGAGTTTAGTGGAGACCCACCCTGTAGAAAGGAAGAGACTAGAGCAGGAATAGGCAGCGTGAATCCTTGTGTGGCACTGTAGGATAAGTACTGGACTGCTAACAACAAGATCAGCAGTTCAAACCTACCAACTGCTGTTTAGAAACCATGTAGACGATCACAATGAGTCGGCAATAACTCAATGGTACATAACAATAACAAGGTAGATGGAGAAGTTGGGTTGTCATGTAGTCTCAACAATATCCCACCTGTCTCATGGGGAGTACTGAGGCAAAAGTGACCTTCAAAGTTGCCCCAAGTTGGAGCAACTAGTCATTTCCCAGGGCTGCCCCTGGGAAAAGGCACGATCTTGGGACCACTTTAGGAGAGGCTGAGAGCTAGCTGCTACTACCATGCCCAACTGGAAATAAGACTTTTGGTCAGTCTTAAAGAAATGTGGAGAGTACCCCACAGTGTTCATTATACTTTGTTTCTTATCTTACACCTTGGCTCCTTTGCAATATATATTATTTAAATGCAAATAAACAAGTTCAGAGAATGACCAACTCTCAGAGGTTCCCCAAGATAGTGTTCACTCAGTGCAAGAATCATTGCAACAGTATTCCTAAGATTGGGTCATCAAGTTGATATTTGGATACTTATAGGAAGAGGGACTCCCAGTTGAGGAGTGCTAATTGTTACACGGCTTATCCTACATTGGGCAAAGATTTTGCAGTTTAGAGTTAGAGTTTCCCTTTGATAATAGTGATTGCATTGACAAATTATTGGGGTTTTTTCTGAGTAAATAATCTGAGAAATTGACTTATATAAAAAGAATGCGGCATCAAGATTGGAGATATACTAACCACCTAAGATATGCAGATAATACAATCTTGCTTGCTGGAAGCAGAGATAACTTAATGTATTTAATGATACAGATCAAAGACCACAGTTTTCAGTATGGGTTGCAACACAATGTAAAGAAAATAAAACTGTTCACAACTGGAAAAATAAATAACAACATATTCCATGGAGAAAATATTGAAGTTGTCAAAGACTTCATTTTCCTTGGATTTACAATCAGTACTCATGGAATCAGCAGTCAAGAAATCAAACAACATAATCCAGTAGGTGAATCTGTTGCAAATGATCTCCTTAAAGTGTTCTGAGCAAAGATATCAGTTTGAAGACTAAGGTGCACCTGATTCAAGCCATGGCATTTTCAACTGCATTATATTCATCTGAAAGTTACACAATGAATAAGGAAGACCATAGAAGAATTGATGCATTTGAATTATGGTTTTGGAGAAGAACATAAAAAGTACCATGACTGCCAGAAGAACATACAAATCTGTCCTGGAAGAAGTACAGTCAGAATGCTCCTTAGAAGTCAGGATGGCCAGACTTCATCTCTCATACTTCAGACATGTTAATAGGAAGGACCGGTCCCTACAGAAAAGCATCATATCTAGTAAAGCAGAGGGTCTGCGAAAAAGAAGAAAGTCCCTAATGATATAGAGTGGCACAGTGGCAGTAGGAAGGGGTTAAAGTACAACAAGAATTGTGAAGATAGCACATAGGCTTGCTATCAGTCAGACCCAACTCAACAATGCCTAACCACAGCAAATTGAAACTTGGCATGAGTAGTATATTTCTGCAAATTAATTTCTAACAAGGACTGAAATAATGGATTCGAAATGTATTCATTTTCTTCAATTTACTCTACAAGCTAGTCTGCACATCTTTTGTAGAAGAAGGTCAGATGATATCTCATGTATGCTCAAAGCCCTGCCAGGCCTTTTCATAATACTTGGAATGAAGCCCACACCCCTTGCCCAGGCCTACAAGCCTCCTGTCACCTGGATCCTGGCTACTTCTCAGTCCTCACCTGCTACATTCATTCTCCCCTCAGCCATGTGGCCATATCTACACTGGCCTTTATGTTGTTTTCAAATATGGCCAGCTCATTCTGCTTCAGACCTTTGTACTTGCTATGATGGCTACCATTCATGTTCTCCCCCTTGCCTTTTACAAGGTTCCACTCCGAGGCCATCTCCTGAGACAGGCCTTGTCTAAGAAGAGCTCCTCATCTTTTTGTCCCTCTCATTCTGCTTGCTTCCTTTTTCTTTGTTGCTGCTGTTAGCTGCCTTCAAGTAACTTTTGATGACCTTGACCCCATATATAACATGGTTCTGTGCCATCCCCATGTTTAGTTGTGGATCTGACCATCGTGATCCACTGGGCTTTCATTGGCTGTTTTTGAGCAGATCCCCAAATCTCTCTTCCTAGACCATCTTAATTGTAACACTCCACTGAAACTTGTACACAGTCATAGCAACATGCAAGCCTCTGCTAAAGGTATGGAACTTTGGTTCAACACTTTACCACTAAGGTTTTAGGACATTTTCTGGCCCACTATGTTGTTGTTGTTGTCAGGTGCCATCGAGTCGGAACCAACTCATAGCGACCCCATGCACAGCAGAACGAAACAATGTCCGATCCTGGGCCAACCTCACTACCACTGCCACACTTGAGTCCATTAATGCTGCCACCTGGACAATCCATCTCATTGGGGGTCTTCCTTTTTTTCTCTGACCCTCCATCTTACCAAGCATGATATCCTTCTCCAGCGACATATGGCACACCATAGCATTCCATAAATACCTGTTGATTTTGCCCATAAATGAATGAATCCGTGAACAAATAGAAGCTTCTTTAAATATTGTGGATAATTTAGTTTTAGGCTATTAAAAATTTCAAGTAAGAATTATGAAGATAATTCTTAGCTAATAGAAAGTCGTTCAGTAAATAGATATGAAATGCTCATGTCACTGATTTATGGTCAAGGAATAATGACTGTGTTTGTCAACTCATTCATTGGCACCATAGTACAAATTCCCTGAGGACAGGGACAATGTATCTTTCTTATTAGGGACTCCATCAAAGCCCCTTGCACATAGTAGTCACACACTAAATGTTTGCTGGATTTAACTGATTTCACATATCAATAAGTCTCAGAACTAAGATGGAGATAACTTTGGTCAAGCAAAAGGCTACTATGCTTCAAGGGTCATTATCTTTTTTCTTAATCATCTTTAATAGTTTTAGACAAGTGCACCAATATTCTTCAATGCATCTGTGCATATAAGGTTAGAAAAAACATTAAATGTTGCATTGCTATTTAAGGGACTTTTCTAGCTCTCGCAGGAATGAAAGACCCATTCAGTAGAACTCAAGAGGACTAGTCGGTCAACAACATTTATGGGCTAGACTCAGAGTTTGGCCTAGCAGTGGGCAGAAGTGCTGTTCATAATGATCCAGAGGAATGCTCAGGAAGCTTTCGGCTGTTGGAGGGCCTCCCACACATCGGGTATGTGGGGAGGTTGGCAGTTTTCCTTTATTTTAGTTTGGTAAACCAGCCACTCTGCCTCCTTAGGAGAAATTGGTACAGTGTGTCTTGAAGCAAATAAATGGCTCACCCCAATACTTTTTTTCCTAGGATGAATACTTACAGTAATGAATCCCCACTAATGCTTGAAGGGGCTCACCCCTTAACACTGTTTAGTATCCCTCCCACCACAGCTTTGGGACATGTTGACAAGGAGGACCAGTTGGTCATTCCACTTAGAATTTCTTTCTGTAGTTTCTTTGGTTTAGTTATTAAATGATTTTTTTTTTTTTTTAAATCCCAACAATGTCCTAAGAAATGCACTACAAGCTAGTGATGCAAAATGAAAAATATCATCCTTGTCCTTGTCCTTGTTCAAAGAAACAGTGGAAAACGAAAACCATTATAGGCCAACGAATTATAACTCAGTAGTAGGAGCCTCTTGCTTAGCCAGAGACCAATATTTTCAAAAGAAATAAATGAATTAAGTATGGATGAGTTGTGTTTTTTTGTTAAATGCCATCGAGTTGATTCCAACCCATAGCGACCCTGTACAGGGTTTCCAAGGAGCGGTTGATGAGCTTGAACTGCCAACTTTGCAGTTCAAGCCAACTTTGCAGATCAGTACATTAACCCACAGTGCCACAGTAGGAGTCAGTTATTTGGAAAAAACTAGATGGGGAAAATGAGCAATACAAAGACATGGAGTTGCGAGTAAATACTATGCATTTGAAAAATAGTCAGAAGAGAATAGCCGGCACACAGGAGGTGGGGAATGAAGCAGGGAAAGTAGTAGAGGATGTACCATGCTAACAAATAGGGACTTCATAAGAGTATGACAAGGAGCTACTCAGGAAGGTTCTGACAAGAACTTATGTTATTGTTGTTAAGTGTGGTGGAGTCGATTGTGACTAATAACAACTCTGTATAGGGTTTCTGTACTGTGTTTGAACCTCCAACCTAATGTTAGGTTGTGTTTGTGTATTGTGTTTGAACTGGGTTTGAACCTCCAACTTTGTGTACTGTACTGTGTTTGAACTGTACTGTATTGCGTACTGTACTGTGTTGAACTGTACAAGTTTGTGTACTCTACTGTGTTTGAACCTCCAACCTAATGGTTAGCAGTCCAGTGCTTATCCTACAGCAGTGCTTATCCACAGCAGGACTCCAGGACAAGACCATATGGGCATCTATTTAGACTACTCTGTGTAGAGTATATAGGATGGATTGGTGGGGACTGGAAGTACAGAGACCACTGAAGGACTTACCTGAGCCCAGGTGGTAGAGAAACTCTGAGAGGACCCAGTGATGGGCACTTGTACAGAACAGAGATGTGTATGCTAGGAGCCACAGTGACCAGAGAGGACAAGGAACAGATGTGGACAGAGTGGTCTAGAGAGGGGTCATTGTCAGGGTCCATGGTGGTGAATAGGGCAGAGTCGTTAGACAGTAGTCCTTTTCTAGAGGAAGGACTGATAACGTTTGAGGTGCTGGAACACCAGGCTCAATGAGGAACCAGACTACAAATCAAGAAAAGGAAATCAGGACTTAGTCACATGAACTAAGAAAGCTCTAAAGTTGGAATTAGGAAGAAGCTGAACACTAAGTATAGGGTGTCAAGACTGTGCTACCCAATCTTGACTCCCTTCTCCTAAAGTCCACCTGAGAACATCCCTGCATGTATGCTGTTACTCCAAGTTTTTCTGTATTTTACCACTCACACTGTGCTTAATTCCAACCAAAGTGTTTTCTTCTCTACCTAACCTCCTCACACACACAGAGTAGATTTATCTACTTTCCTCTTTCCCTCTTATTGCCAAGCCTTACCTGAGAAAAAGAGGTTTCTAAGAATCTCTCTACCTGGAAAGAGACCTGCTGTCATTGATCTGTATAATGTTGTTTACTGGTGGTAAGTGCCATCGAGTCGAGTCGACTCAGACCCATAGCAACTCTGTATAGGTTTTCCAAGGAGCAGTTGGTGAGCTTGAACCACCAACTTTGCAGCTCAAACGGGTTTGCAGTCTGGCGCATTAACCCACAGCACCACACCAGGACTCCGATCTGCATAATGGAGGGTGGGAAACGGAGGATAGCGTAATTATAGAAGGGTAATTTAGAAAGATTGGTGGTTATGTGTGGTGTAGTTGGTTCCGACCCATAGTGACCCTGTACAGGGTTTCCAAGGCTATAAATCTTTACCGGAGCAGGAAGCCTCATCTTTCTCTTGCGGAACAGCTGGTAGTTTCGAACTGCTGACCTTGAAGTTCACAGCCTGATTCATAACCACCACTCTACCAGAGTTCCTTAATTAGAAAGACTAGGCAATTGGAAGTCTCCATCAACTACCATGCATGCACACACAGATCTTAGCCTACTGCCTCATCTTTATGAATTAAGTCTATGTGTTTTCAATCATCAGCATAGAAGATCAAATATTTCAGAGGATTCCTTAGTCACTTTCTCACCTTGTCATTATTCTACTTGTTTTAATATATTAGCACCACAACTATGCTGTTTTGGGCTTATTTTCTTAGCGTATGTAGCATTTCAGCCATACAGTTGAAATGAATTAAACAAAATTTTATAGATTAGATTTAGAACATAATCACTATTTGCAGTATATTCCAAGTAAGCTACATACTTACGAATAGCATATAGAATTTATCCATTCATAATTTGAGGTTTCCTTAATAGAGGACAGATACAGATATATGTAACTATGTCTAGATAGAAATCTAGATGTAAGATGTAATTGTGTTATAGCTAAAGATAATGCTCCACAGCAGGCCAAATTAGCACATTTGTGAATTATCCATATGTTTAACATCAGTTGTAAAAATCTAATCATTAGTTGAAGAAAACCTTACGTCTCAATCAGAAAAATTTCTATATGAATATTGTATACTGTACTTAGATTCTTCATATGAATGGAAAGATCTGTAAAAGTCAAATAAGCTGTTAGATTCCAAACATAATTTCATTTGCTGATGCTCACTGTCAATAGTGAAATATCTTTAGACTAAACCAAATCTTATCAACAAAAACTAGTATTAATCAATTGTTGGTGGTGGTGTTAAGTGCCATTGAGTCGGTTCCGACCCATAGCGACCCTATACAGGGTTTCCAAGGAGCGACTGGTGAGCTTGAACTGCCAACCTTGCAGTTCAAACGGCTTTGCAGTCTGGTGCATTAACCCACAGCGCCACACACAGGAATCAATACAAATTAATACATAATTAATCCACTTGAAAATGTGTCCTTTCCTGCCACAGATTCATCTTGAGGCATACATATTACAAACAGGAATTGAGAAAAAATCTTGTCCCAAAAGATATTCTGTAAAAGATTTGTGTCCCGTAAGATGTTATCAGTTATTCTTTACTCTTTTTTAAGGTCGATTTGGGCATGTTGATTTAATAATAGCTAAACAAGTTTCTAAAGAATTTCTCAGAGGCTTTAATATGCTAACATATGCAGGGAATTTCTAAGGAAGAGCATAAAGATAATGCTTAAGAACATAACGATTTCTTAAACATATTTGTCCTTAAGCAATTGGCAGTAAAGCTTTATAACTGTCGAGCCAGGAAGCTAAGAGTAAAATGGGAAAGACCTTTAAAATTTGGAGAATCCTGGTGGTTTCAAGCACCATTATGAGCCCAAAATTGGTGTCTTGATGTCAGAAATCCCAGGAGTGATTCACCCAACTATCTACTAAACAAAGGAGCTCTGGTAGCGTAGCGGTTACGAATCGGGCTGCAAACCGCAAGGTCAGCAGTTCGAAACTACCAGCTGTACTGTGGGAGAAAGATGAGGCTTTCTGCTTCCATAAAGATTTACAGCCTCGGAAACCCTGTACAGGGTCGCTATGAGTGGGAACCGACTCCACAGCACATAACTACCATCACCACCATCTACCAAACAAGGGACAGAACAGGACAGTCATTATGCACATAACATACCTTTGAAACAAATTTAAGGATATCAGCGTTCTTTGCTCCCCAAATAAAACAAACCAGAGTCATTGCTTTCGAGTGGATTCTAACTCAAACTTGTTGTTATTGTTATTAAGTGTTGTCGAATTGGTTCCGACTCATAGCAACCCTGTATAGGGTTTCCAAGGAGCTGCTGGTGAGCTTGAAAGGCCTACACTGTAGTTCATACCAATCTTGCAGTCCAGTGCATTAACCCACAGCACCACACCTATGTATTGTATGGTAGAACTAGTCCATGTGGTTTTCTCTACTGTAATCTTCATGAAAGCAATTCACCAGGCCTTTATTTCATAGCATTCCTGGATGGGCACAAACCACCAACCTTTACGTTAACAGCCCATTGCAAACTACTTGTGCAACACAGATACTTTTTTTGCTCCCCAGAGCTGCCTTTTAAAACCACATTGTGTTGTAGGTGGGGGCTTGATAAAGGGGGCGCAGGGTTTTTACAAGATCCGAGGTAATCTCAGGGGACCAAAATAATGGAGACAATTCCAGCAAGCAAATGTACTGAAAAGTAAGGCTAGACTCTACAAACAGTAGCAAACATGAAAATGTGTGTTCATGGGCATCTAGGAGATGTGGCTCAATGCAGTCACAATTGTGGAAATTCTTTTAGGCATTTAATATAAAATGCCGCAGAGATGGGCCTGTATCTCTGAAAGGTAAGTCCTTATCATTCCACAGTGACAGTGGTTTACATTTTGAATCAATATTTAATTCATTTATGCTAACCCCAAAAGCTGAAAGTACAGTGAGAGTTAGCAGTGAGACTTGGAATCTATGTTTTAATTAGTTGGCCATTGGTAGACAACAATGTCTGTGATTTATAACTTGGAAATAACCCCTATAAGAGGAGAAAAAAATAGACACATAGAGCCTATTCACGAACATGTTTATGATTTCCTTACCTGCAAAGAGGAAAGATTTTGTAAAAGGGTATTATGGGGAAATTTTACGCAGATTTCTTGTACATCAAATTAAGCCAGCGCATATTTTCCAGGCTTAATTTGAGAACAACTTCTTAATGTTAAGGGTGCGTTTACACACAGAACTTTTCTGAATTGTTCAATGAAAAGACTTCATAGGAAAGAAAGGTTACAAAAGATATTTACTAAATTTAAATGGTCACTGTGGCACTGTGAGATAAAGCGCTGGACCGCAATATCATTTGAATCTGCAAAGTCGGTGTTCAAAGTCACCAGTAGAAACCCTATGCAGGATGAGTTGGAACCGACTCGAAGGCACTTAACAACAACATTTGTAGAAAAGCAAATCAGAAGCTATTGCTAATGATGACATACAATCAGAAGAGTTTTCCAGTACTTTACAGTCATGATTCAATAGAATCCAAGAGATTCAATATTCATCCAAACCTTGAGGTGTTAATTTCAAAGCTAGAAAATAGAAGTTAACCACAGCTTTGGTACTCTTTGGTCAAATGAGCAGTGGGTTGGTCAGTGCACTAGAAACAAAACCTGGTCTAAACTAGCTCTATCCCCCTGTGTACAGCTGTTCCAGGGAAAGTGGAAGGTCATGAATGGTTCCATGCCCATTATTGTAGGCCCAAAGCCCATTCTTCTGATGCACTCTGCTCTAAGAGGGCTAGAAAACCAGTATCTTTCATAGTAATGACTTCCAGTTTACAGCCTTCATTTGTTATATTTCCTCAATAGCTGTTGTGTTGAGATTAACTGCATAAATGGTCTGCAGCTGTCTGTTATGAATTAAGGGAGTTTAATCAAAGTATTTCTAATGTACAGCATAATGATAATACATGGGGGAAGTACTATTTAAGAGATAATGATGGCTTCAGAAGATCACTGTTGTAATGTTTAGTGCATATGCCTTCAGCATTGAATTTGTTGTTGTTCTGAATATGCTTAATGGATCACTGAAAAGCTGCCTAATGCGGGATTGTTTGATGGGGCTGACAGAGCTGGAATTAGCCCATTGCTGTTTACTGCATACAGCCATTAAGATTAATTGCTGCCAGATAATTTTGACTGTTTTTATCTTCTGGAAAAAGTGTCACTAATGGGTTTATAAATTGGTTCACTATTACTAATAGTAAGGCCAGTGTAACAGGATAGAATGTCAGCTAATTCTAAAGATAAAGGTAAAAAGAAAAAAAGTATAAATTATTATATGGCTTGCTAGTTTTAAGGGATACTGTTATCCAATAACAGACACACTGATATATGATGTTCATTAATACTATTTCTTGAGCTTTGGGTTGAGCCTAATAGATGCTAATAAAGTCTTATTTGATGTCCCATTAAAAAATCTCAATCTGTTTTTTGCATTAACGCCCAGAATTGTTTATCACGTCCACATCGTTGATTACTAAAACTCAAATTCCAATCTGTTCCATAACCAAGATCTTCCAAGCATCTTTATACCTGTTTTGGTTTGTATAGAGGTGAAATGTATACCACTGAACTAGAAAACAATTAGCAAAGCACATGTATTTACAATCATACACAGTGTGTAAATTACCTGGGAAGTTCAGACATTTATATGTCATTACTAGACAAGCTTCTAGAAATAGTGTGTTACCAATCTTACTATTGTCTAGGGATTGTTTGCCATTGAAAACAATTTTGAACACATAGGCAATTTAGCCGTTTAGCTTGTTGTTGTTAAGTGCCGTTGAGTCAGTCCCAACCCATGGCGACCTTGAGAAGGGTTTCCAAGGAGCCTCTGGTGAGCTTGAACCACCAACGCTGTGGTTCAAACGACCTTGCAGTCGAGTGCATTAACCCACTGCACCACACCAGGACTCTTGTTTAGCTTAGTGGTGATAAGAAAAATTCACATACTCAAATGTTGACAGAATTAGAGGATTTAAAAAGTTCTAGGCATATTTTCTTAAAGAAAGTTAAATGGATATAATTATTTTTCAGCGATGTGATTCTAGTAGCTTATCAGTTGCAGTCATCACTGTGACCTAGCATCCTAGTTTATCCCTCACTGGTTTGTACAAGTTAATACATCAACTTTGAATTTTGCTGATTTGCCACAATTTATAATCAAACCCTTTGTGCATTGAGCTTCAAATGTATGTTTTATTTCTAAGATTGTTAAATATAAATTGTTAAAAGCCATGAGCCAGACAGATAAACAGACGGGATATTTAATCATGTGGAAAAAAAACAAAACAGTAATTTTTGAATAGTGACATTATTCTTGTCTTCAAGAATGTATAGTATAAACTATGAAGTACTTCTCTTGTGAACTCAAAAGCATATTTATATCTTTTGACTACATTTTTATGCTGCATTTAAAATTTTTACATTTCAAAACACCTGAATTCTTGAAGTGAATAAACTGAATTACTGCTACTGGGAACGTAAAGTAATTTATGGCAAGTTGTATTTGTTCCTGTTTTGGATTTTTTTTGGTAATGGTGAAAAACAGGGTGGAAAACCCCACATATTCTCTATGAATTTAAAGTTTCTCTATGTTTTAACATAAGCATTTTTTGTCTTTTACAATCTTTCTCTAAATTAAGATAAGAACAAATTGGAATTTTTTTTCTCTTTCTTTCAAATTTTCAATATTCAACATAATTTCACTATTTGCCTCAAAACAACATGTACACTGCCTCAGCATTGGTGTTGGTGGGTTTTGCAAGGCACTTGTATTCTTTGGAAGGAAGTCTGTTCAAACTGCCCCCCCCCCCCCATGCTTGCCTCTGGATGACGCAGAAGCAGTGAGTGGTTAATTCAGCCTGGCCTCCTATAAGTCACTCAGTAAGCCCTAACTCAAGGTTCAGTATTGAAATAGGAAATAACCCAGATTTTATTAGTAGCATTTTAGAACACAAAGTACTCCTGGATAAACGTATAGCTATGCCTGGTCATACTCAGGTATCCTGCCTAAACATTAAGACAGTTTTCCCCTCAAGAGATCCAGTTTCATTAACTATCTAAGGTAGCAAGTTTGGGATAGTCCTCCACTCTCCTGAAGCAGAATATATCGCCTAGCATTTTGACCAACACATGCTGAAGTGCTCTAAATTGGGGAAACACTACAAAGCAACTTTGTAGTTACAGATTAAAAAGAAAAGTGGGGGCATGTACTTAAGCCCCGCTTCCCTCAGTTCTCTCAGAACCCAGAAGGCCTTATTTGTACCACCTTTACAAAAACAACAAAAATGTAGTGTCCGGCTGAATATTTCCTTGCTGCTTAGATTCTTTGTATGTGTTACCTTGGGAAGAAAGAAGGGAAAGAAACCCAGATTGTACTCAGTTGAGAAATCAAGAGGAAATCTAATACGGCAAGACTCTTTCTTCCCCCATATAGTGTAAACCATAGCTGATCAGTTTGAAATGGTAGGAGTGGAACCAACACAAGGACAGGAGGGAGAAAGCAAATTGCACTCGGAAATGATGTTCATGGTGGTGGCTGAAGAAGTGGCTTTCTAAACCCTAACTATTAGAAGAATGCTGTTGAGATTCAGCGTCAATCCCTGACACCCCAGAGCTGTAAATTATGTTCATTTGTTCAATTTAGCAACAAAGGAGAAAGTTGCACCCCAGGTACTTTGGGACAATTCATGATGTGGAGATTTTAACAAGGACCCTGAAACTGTAGGCACAAAATCCCTGCTGCTGGGAAGAAGCAGCATTTGCAGCATCCCCTTGACATCTGCCTCATTTCAATAATTTCCAGCCATTGAACCTCTGTCTGAATGAGCATTAGGAAACAGAGGCATGTTTGGTTACTAATTTGAGCTTCTCTCTCTCTCTTCCTCTCTCTCCTGCTTGAATTGTATGCTTGTGAAAGGGCTCAGTTGACGATTTTGATGTCTGCAGCTTTCCATCCATCGACCAGACATATCCTCCTCACTCCATCTATGTGGAGAGGAGGAAAGAGAAGTCCGTGTGTGTCTGCCTTTTCCTTCTGTCAAGTGTTAGCATCCGCTGAGTGCTGCAGACTTTGCTCTATTACAGACTGAGTGGAGACCAAACCCTCATTTCACAGAGGCTGTGCAGAGGTCAACCAAAGTCTGTCCCAAGTGAGGGAATGCCCTTCAGTTTTTCCAGAATTGGATGTGAAGAACAAATGCTCTGAAATTGATTTGCCATAGGACATGATGAGCTGCTGTAACTTGCTGGGGAGGAGTGGAATATTTCACCTGTGGGTGAGACCCGCCTTGCTATCTATCATCCTTGCCAATGCTTTGATAGGGAAATATCATGGGAGAACTAGTAGGAGTGAATCTGGTACATCTGCCAGGCTAGAACTCTAGTACCTGCTTATTCCATCTCTTATTCCCACCCACACTATTCTTCACCTCAGAGTTTGCCTATTGTAAGTCATTGTGGTTGGTCCATTCAGAATCATTTTGAATATTCATAGTCATTCTAATTTACTAATATATATTCACTAATGTCAGAGATTTGTACATGTGGTTCCTGAGCTTATTACAGTAACAAGTTTTCTCCAAATGCTACTGGGCATATTCTTCATGTCTGCCTTTCCAGACTACTGACTCAATTTAAGATTACATCCCTTGGTCCTTTGCTTTTATTGCATTTGCCTTGTAAAACTCATTCCCTTCACATTATAGGACGTCTAGGGACATGGGGGCATTCCAAGACTGGGCTTAAGAATTGTTTGATGCTGTTTCTTTGGTGTGGTTCACTCTTTCTTTGATCTGTGAAACTCTCTAGCTTTCTGTCATGGCTATTGGGGTCCAGGGCTAGAGTGTCAGACCTTGCTTAAGTATTAATTGTCTGGTGTTGGTTGATTTTTCTCGCTACTACATTCAGCCTCTGCAGTATGGTGTGCATCGCATTACTGCATCGCTGAGGGAAAAAATGGTAAATGAAGTAGATTTTTACATTGCTCCTTGAACTCATATCATTAAATAATTCTATAAGAAATTCATAATCAGAGACAAGTACAAGGATTAAAATACTATAAATCACATTGGGGTATAGAAGGAGTATACACTTATTTTGCCCTTTGTTCTGGTCACAAAGCATCCACAACTAGGTATGGTTCTGCCCACTGCTTAACAATAAGTATCTGAATGGAAGCATGACCCCTGAGTGCCCCCAAAAGGAAGATTATTGTAACAGCATTTATCTAATCTTTTAGAATCAGTTAAAAACACCTTTGTGTCACTCAAATGCTATTTGCCCCAGTGAGGCATTAAAGTTTATCCATTTATTTCTTTCCCTCTTACCTCTTCCTTCTTGGTACTTCCCACTCAACTCCTCTTTATCCAGCAGCAAAGAAGTAAGGAAGGAACAATGCTTATCTTACATATAAAGTAATTTCCTTTCTCATTCACCACTAAATGACAAGAAAGTTCTATCCACACTTAACCAGTGGTAGTTTTCTCTACCATAATTCTTGGTCATCTGACCTTTTCTCTATGGAGGAATTTACTTAAATTGTTTTCTTTCTTTCTGTTTCTAACTAGCCTGTAACTCTCACGAAGCCAAGAACAGTTCTATTTTCAAACCACCATATTTTGGTAAATGAAATAGTTCCTGGCCCCAGAAGAGTTTTCTCTGGTTGTCCAAAACTGCATACAAATCACCCTCAAATATAGTAGTTTACATGATAACAATTTCTTGTAGTTTTTGTGGGTCAGGAATTAGGAAGTCTCTCACTCAGGGTCTCTCATGCAGTTGCTGGATATGCAACAGTTAAGGATTTTCTGGACAGCTTTCTCATTTTAGCACAGTCTCTGAGCCTCTTAATTTGGTCTCTCCTCATCAGGCTAGCTGGACTTCCTTACAGCATGGATCTCAGAACAAGATCTGAGTGGTAACCGAATTCTTCAAGACTGAGTATTCCTATAGCAATGTGAAGTTACAATGCTTTTCTGATCTGGTTTCAGAAATCATCGAACATCATTTCTACTACATTCTATGCAAGTGAGTTGCAAGTGTACCCAGATTCAGGGAGAGAGAAATTAGACTCTGCTTTTTGATGAGAGCATGGCAAAGTTCTAGAAGAGCATTTGAGGCTGGAGATATATTGTTGTTCCATTAGGAAATTATAGTCTGCCAACAGAGAGTTAAAGAATAAAACAATGTCTTCAGAATGATTGCTCTGTCTCTTCTTCCAGAGATTTTTCTGTACCTTAACTTTTACAAAATCATATTTTTAACCCCAATCTTTCAATATCTCACCATGAGAAACTGCATTCTATCCCATTTGTGAGTTGTCCTCCATGTTCTATTGATTCAGCTTTGTTTATAGAATACTTTTCGCTTATTTTTTTTTTCAATTCATGTAATTTTTTTCCCTCTGATTTCTGTATATTTTTGCCAAGAAGATTCTGTTGAGCTTAAGTTTTTATAGCGTGTCTTAAGGAAATGTCTATAAAACCCAGTATACTTCTCTTTCCCTCAGAAGACACATACTACTCATTCAGACCTTATTTGAAGACGACTTGCTCTAGGAATTTAATACATTTACTTCTATTCATAGTTTCCCGATTTGTTTTCATTCCTGACCTCCTCCAAGGCATCTAATTTTGTATCTCTGTCTATGTTTCCATGGGCTCACTTGTTATTGTCATTAAGTGAGCCTGTATAGGACTTCTGAGGCTGTAAATTTTTTCAAGAGCAGAAACCATGTCTTTCTTCCTGGGGTGGCAGATGGGTGCAAACCACTTTCCTTGTGGTTTGTAGTCCAGTGCTTATCCTACAGAGCCACCATGCTCCCAAAAGTCTCACTAGACTGGATTAATTAATTCAAATTTAACAAAAGTGTATTGTAATATTTTCACATATACTTCTCTTCTTGATCTGCTGCACAATGAAGATTACTTTGAGTGTGAATTGTTCCATTCTTTTACATTTCCTGGTAAGAATTTGTAAACCACATTCCAGCCAATCAAGCATTCAGTCTACTGGTACAATTATAATTTTAATGATTGTGATTACTCAGATTTAAGGTAAAGGGTAGGAGAAGGGATGAAACTTTATTGCACAGAAACTATTCAATGCTTACCTTGTCTATGGACTTCTTAGGATCAGCACTGGACTGTGAGCCACAAGGTCAACAGTTCAAACCCACCAAATGCTCCTCAGAAACCATATGCAGGGTTGCTATGAGTCAGAACCAACTCGACAGCACTTAACAACAGCAACCCTCCCTATAAACACATCCAAACATACATAGACACACACCCAACCTTCTTAGTTGTGATTGTTATGCTCTGTCAAGTTAAGTGCTGTCAAATTGGTCAAGGAGCACTTGGAGAGTTAGGGTCACCAATCTTGTTGTTCAAACTGACCTAGCGAGGATTTCTTTTTTTTTTTTTTTTTTTTTTACTAAGTATTGTTATAGTTTAACCCATTAAATCTTCACATCAAGCTTACCAGCAAATGCTGTTACTATCCATTTTACAGATGGGAAATTGAGGTTCAGAGAGGTTAAATGACTTAACAAAGATCACACACAAATTGACAGTAGAGATGGAATTAGAACCCAGCATCCAACCCTAATATCCTCTCTTCTAATTATTATATTAGCGGTCACTTGCTTGTTCTTGTTGTTGTAGTTAGGTGCCATAGACTCAGTACTGACCCATAGCAACCATTTACAGCAGAATGAAACACTGCCCGATCCTGGCCCAACCTCACAACTGTTGCCATGCTTGAGTCCATTGATGCTGTCACTTGGCCAATCTATCTCGTTGGGGGTCTTCCTCTTTTTGTCTGACCCTTCACCTTACCAAACATGATATCCTTCTCCAGTGATTGGTCTCTCCTGACAATATGTCCAAAGTATGACATACAAAGTTTGGCCATCTTGGTCCCAGGGAGCACTCTGGCTGCACTTCTTCCAAAATGGATTTATTGGTTCTTTTGGCAGCTCATGGCACTTTCAATATTCTCCTCCAACACCATAACTCAAAAGCATCAATTCTTCTACAGTCTTCCTTATTCACTGTCCAGCTTTCTCATGCATATGAAGTTATTGAAAATACCATGGCTTGGGTCAGGAGCACCTTAGTCCTCAAACTAATATCTTTGCTCTTCAACACTTTAAAAAGGTATTGTGCAGCAGATTTACCTAATGCAATATATCGTTTGATTTATTGACTGCTGCTCCCATGAGTGTTGATAGTTGATCCAAGAAGAATGGATCAACTTGACAAGTTCAATGTTTTCTCCGTTGATAAGAATGCTGTTTATTACTCCAGTGGTGAGGATATTTGTTTTCTTTACTTTGAGATGTAATCCATACTAAAGGCTATGTTCTTTGATCTTCATCAGTAAATGTTTTAAGAAATCCTCTTCTCTTTCAGCAAGCAAGGTTGTATCATCTGCATATCGCAGGTTGTTAATGAGTCTTCCTCCAATCCTGATGCCACATTTTTCTTCTTAGAACCCAGCTGTTTGGATTATTTGCTCAGCATACAGGTTGAATAAGTATGGTGAAAGAACACAACCTTGTCACACCCCTTTCTTAATTTTAAAACATTCAATGTTCCCATGTTCTATTCGAACAACTGCCTCTTGGTCCAGGTACAGCTTCCTTATGAGCACAATTAAGTGTTCTTGAGTACTCATACTTTGCAATGTTGTCCATAACTTCTGATGATGCCCACAATCGAAAGCCTTTGTGTAGTCAATAAAGCACAGGTAAACATCTTTCTGATATTCTCTGCTTTCAGCAAAGATCCATCGGACATTAGAAATGATATCCCTTATTCCACAGCCTCTTCTGAATCTGGCTTGAACCTCTGGAAGTTCTTTGTCAATGTATGTTTGTAGACATTTCTGTATTACCTTTAGCAAAACTTTACTCACATGGGATATCAAAGAGATGGTCTGATGATTTCCACACTCCATTGGGTCACCTCTCTTTGGAATGGGTACATATACGATCTCTTCCAATCAGCCGGCCAGATAGTTGTCTTCCAAATTTCTTCGCAGAGATGAGTGAGTACCTCCTGTGTCGCCTCACTTTCTAGAAAGATTTCAATTTTTATTCTATCAATTCCTGGTGCCTTGTTCTTTGCCAATTCCTCAATGCACCTTGGACTTCCTCCCTAAGTATCATTGGCTCCTGATCATATGCTACCTCTTGAAACAGTTGAACATTAACCATTTCCTTTTGGTACAGTGACTCTGAGTATTCCTTCCATCTTCTCTTAATGTTTCCTGCATCATTCAATAATTTTCCCAGAGAATCTTTCAATAATGAAAGTCAAGGGTTGAATTTTTTCTTCAGTACCCCCAGCTTGAGAAATGCTGAGTGTGTTCTTCCTTTTTGGTTTTCTGACTCCAGATCTTTGCACATTTTTTTGTAGTATTTGGTTTTATCTTCTCAATCGGATCAATGAAATTTTCTGTTCAGCTCTTAGACCTCCTTGTTTCTTCAATTTGCTTTAGCATCTCTATACTGGAGAGCAAGTTTCAGTGTCTCTTCTGACATCATCTTGATCTTTTCCTTTCTTGTTTTCTCAATGACTTTTTGCTTTCTTCATGTATGATGTTTTTTATGTCATCCCACAACTCTTCTCGTCTTCGGTCTTTCGTGTTTAATGTATCAAATCTGTTCTTCAGATGATCTCTAAATTCAGGTGGGAAAGGAGCTCTGCTAGCGCAGGGGATTCGAATTGGGCTATGAACCTTAAGGTCAACAGTTCGAAACTACCAGCCGTTCTATGGGAGAAAGATGAGGCTTTCTGCTCCTGTATCGATTTACAGCCTCAGAAACCCTGTACAGGGCCACTGTGAGTCAGAACCGACTCCACGGCACATAACAACAACAACAACATATGCAAGGTCATATTTTGGCTCTCGTGGACTTGTTTTCATTTTCTTTACCTGTAGTTTGAATTTGCATATGAGAAATTGATGGTCTGATCCACAATCTGCCCCTGGCCTTGTTTTCACTGATGATATGGAGCTTTTCCATTGTCTCTTTCTGCAGATGTAGTCAATCTGATTTCTGTGTATTCCATCTGGTGAGGTCCATGTGTATAGTCGTCTCTTATGCTGTCTGAAGAAGGTATTTGAAATGAACAAATCATTGGTTTTGCAGAATTTTATCATGTGTTCTCCAGAATTATTTCTATCACCAAGGCCATATTTTCCAACTACCAATCCTTCCTCTTTGCTCCCAACCTTTGCATTCCAATCACCAGTAATGATCAATACATCTTGATTGAATGTTTGATCGATTTCGGTTAAATAAGTTGGTAGAATTCTTCTATTTCATCCTTACTGGTTTTAATTGTTTGTACATAAATTTGAATAATAGTGGTATTATTAATAGTGGTATGGGCATCCATGTAGGTGTATGGATATTTTCCTATCACAGACAGCATTGTACCTCATGACTGATCTGGATATGTTCTTTTTGACAATGAATACAGCACCATTCCTCCTCAATTTGTCATTCCTGGCATAGTAAACCATGTGGTTGTCAGATTCAAAATGGCCAAGACCAGTCCATTTCAGCTCACTAATGCTTAAGATATCAATGTTTAGCCCTGGATATCCACAGACAAATGTAAAAACCTTCCCTAAAAGCTGAGACTGTAAATTCCAAAAAGGCAAGTGCCTCTCCATCTAAAAAAAAAGCTAAAGAGGATAGAGAGAAACACTGTTAACTGATGATATATGGAGGGGATAATAATCAATGTAATGAAACAAGCTATATGAATGGTTGAATGTGAAGCTGATGATGTGCCCCGTAAACTTTCACTCAATCCAAAATAAAAATAATAATAATAATAATAAAAAAGATATCAATGTTTATGCATTCCATTTAATTTTTGACAATTTCCAATTCATACTTCATACATTCTATGTTCTGATTTTCAGTGGATGTTTACAGCTGTTTCTCTTCATTTTGAATTGTGCCCCATCAGCAAATGAAGGTCCTGCAGGCTTTTCTCCCACAGGTTTTACTCAATTCACATCATCGTGGTCAACTCTACTTTGAGGAGGCAGCTCTTCCCTAGTCCCATTTTGAGTGACTTCCAACCTGAGAGGCTCATTTTCTGGCACTATATCTAACAGTGTTTCTCTGTTATTCATAAGGTTTTCAGTGACTAAATATTCAGAAGTAGTTTGTCACTCTTTCTTGCTAGTCTGTCTTCATCTGGAAGCTTATCTGAAACCTGTCTACCATGGGTGACCCTGCTGGTATTTAAAATAATGGTGGCATACTTTTCAGAATCATGGCAACTCACAAGCCACCACAGTATGACAAACTGACAGATGAGTGGTGGCCATTAGGTTTTAAGTGGAAACTGTCACTTTAAATTTCAAGGAGATCTGTGCGCATGCATAGTAGAACCCTCCAGGGGTGAGGGTGGGGTGTCCATTCACTCAGGCATCTCCTCTAGTCACCAGAATGGAGGTGCACAGACAGCGAGAGACCAATGAACAGATACCAAAAAATGAGTGTCCATATCTGTATCTCCGCTGTTCTGTCAGGCATTTGTAGCTGTTCTGATCTTTCCCCTGCTTGGTCTCTCCCAAGATGGTGGCTCTGGGAGCAGCTGAGCATCTTGAATTAGAAAGCAATGGATTTCTTGATTCTGCCACAAATTCCCCTAGCTGTAAGTCTTCCAAGATTCTAAATATTCCTTTATATGTGGTTCAGAGATTTAGCACCATCCCCTGAGTTTCCTGGTCTGGTATTCTGTGTTGTTGCTGACGGAGCTCCTTACTGCATGTCTACCTGATCCGCCATCTTGGCCACTTGCTTACTATATGATAATTAATATGGGGTTATGAAAAATGCTCTGAGATTGGATTCAAGACAACAGAGTCCCAGTCCTGGCTCTGTCTCAAATAGATAAATAATTTTTGCTAGTTATTTAATCCTTAAATGAGTTTCAATCTCCTCATTTACAAAATGAGAGAAAAATATATATTCTCAATCTAATTCCAAGGCCATTTTGAAAATAAAAATCAAATTAAATAATGCAAATATTATAGAGTGTTTAGCAAACTAATAAGGTATTAACATGACTAGGTAAGCAATAAGTGTAAAAAGAAATGACTTAAAATCTAGAGACAGTAATATGACAAAGATGGGTACATGTGTACAAGGCTAATTCTCCAAAGCCAAGCATGCCAAAGAAAAGACCCAGATATCACATCATAGAACTTGAATCAAAGAATGTAAGATTTCATTGCTAATTAGAAGAAACACAATCAGGTGTATTTAAGACTGTATTACTGTCCATTTTGAGAGTTCATTATGTCTTCTTATGAGCAAGGAAGAGGAGAAGCAGACGAAAAAGAAAGAGAAATAATTTGTTTCTATAAATTGCAAGACAACATACTACAACTACAGAGTATTCACATATTGTCTATGATTTCTAAATAACTAGGAGGCCATTAGAAAAACAGGGAGGACCAATCACTAAATTGATTGTTTAATGAACAGCATATCCTGTTCAGAGCTTGAACACATTAGATACTGTCAAGTTGGTTCTAACTCATAGTGACACCATGTCCAATAGAGCAAAGCACAACCTGACTGGTCATGGGCCATCCTCACAATTTTTACTATGTTTCCATCCATTGTTGCTGCCACAGTATCAACCATCTCATTGAGAGTCTTCCTCTTTATTGCTAACCCTCTAATAAGCATGATATCTTTCTCTGATGATTGGTTACCCCTCATAACATTTCCAAAGTAGGTGAAACAAAGGCTCACTACTAAGAAGCTCTACACTGCTAAGGAGCATTCTGATTGCAGTTCTTCCAAGACAGATCCATTTGTTCTTCTGGCAATTAAATGCACATTATCACATGGAAAGTAGTTTTTATCATTTGCAACAAGAAGCAGACCACATCCAATAGGCAAGTCATTCTGTCACTCAAAACGTGGGTGGAGATGATGGAATATCTACCCCCATAGTGAGATACTTAAAAAGAGATGCTTACCTTCTGCTGATTCATCCAGCCAGGTAGAGTTATTTGGATGAGCTAATATTTCTTAGTCCTGGTGTGACACTGTAGGATAAGCACTGGACTTCTAACTGAAAAGTTGGTGGCTCAAACTCACCAGCTGCTCCTCAGAAACATTATAGTGGGTCACCATGAGTCAGAACCAACTAACTCATTGGCACTTAACAATAAGAACAACAACAACATTCTGCCATATTTGAGGAACAGGTTAAAATCTCCCTTCTAACCATTTTTATACCCTGAAGCTTTTTTTTTTTTTTTTTTTTTTAATACGGGACATACTACAAGTAAAACATGAAGTCTCTGAGTATGGGGCACAATGGAGACCTCACCAAGCCTCCTTCCTTTCTGAGTCTTTTTGCCAAGGTGAGTATTGAAGAATATTAACTTATTTATGTATGTCTAGTGGCACCGTAGGATCAGCACTGGACTACAAGTCACAGGTGAGCAGTTCAAACCTACCAGCTATTCATCAGAAACCCTGTACAGTATTTTCTATGAGTTGGAACCAACTTGATGACACTTAACAACAATAAAAAATACAGCCTATTGAGTCCCGGTGTAATGCTGTAGGATCAGCACTGGAAAACAGACCACAGGCTGGCTGTTAAAACCCACCAGCCACTCCTTGGAAACCCTGTATAGGACAGCTATACTTAAAATAATAACATAGACTGTGGCACTGTAGGGTAAGCACAGGACTCCTAACTGAAATATCAATGGTTCAAACACACCAGATGCTACTCAGAAACCATATACAGGTCACTATGAGTCAAAACTGACTCGACAGCACTTAACAACAACAAATGTGGCCTGGTTAGTTTATAAAACCAAAAGTACCTTAATTTCTATATCCAGAAACCAAACACAAAATGCCAGCAAAGATTGGTCCTGGTTATAGAAACAGCATCTGAGATTGCATGATAGAATTTTGAAGGCCCATTCAATACAAATACCTTTTTTCAACAAAATAAATGGTAACTATATATGTGGACCTTACCAGGTAGGATACACAAAAATCAGATCAACTGCATCTGAGGGAAGAGATTATGAAGAAGCCTAATATTATTAAATAGAATGAGGCCAGGGCCCAACTATGGAATAGACCAAGTTAAAGCTGAAGTTAAAGCAAATTAAAACAAGTCTACCAGAGCCAAAATATGACCTTGAGTACATCCTACCCAAATTTAGAAATCATCTCAAGAATAGATTGGATTTATTGAACACTAATTACCAGAGGAGTTGTGGGATGACATAAAGAAAATCATACATAAAGAAAGCAAGAGGTTATTAAAAAGAGAGGAAAGAAAGAAAAGACCAAAGTGGATGTCAGAAGTGACTCTGAAACTTGCTTTAGAACATAGAGAAGCTAAAGTTATTAGAAAAAATTATGAAGCAAAGGAGATGAACAAAGATATTAAATGGTGGCTAGAAAAGACAAAGTACATTATTATTATGAAACGTGAAACGATTTGAAATTTTAAAAACAAAAGGGAAGCACACATTCATCATGTCTGAACCTGAAAGAACTGAAGAAGAATTCAAGCGTCAGGTTGTAATAATGAAAGATCACATGCAAGTAAAATTCCTCTAAAGATAATCCAAAATCATTGCAACAGTATATTGACAGGGAACTGCCAGAGATTCAAGGCAGATTCAGACAAGCATGTGGAATGAAGGATATCATTGCTGACATCAGATGAACCTTAGCTGAAAGCAGAGAATACCAGAAAGATGACTGCCAGTGTTTTATTGACTATGCATAGGCTTTTGACCTTGACAAACTATGGACCACATTGTGGAGAATGAATATTCTGGAGCACTTAATTATGAACCTATACATAGACCAAGAGGCAATTAGGGATACTGAATTAGTCTTTTACCATAATTACTCAAGCTGTATGCTGTGCAAATAATCTGAGAAGGTGAATTATATGAAGAAAAATGTGGCATCAGGAATGGCGGAAGACTCATTAACAACCTGTGATATGCAGATGATACAACCTTGCTTGCTGAAAGAGAAGAGGACTTAAAATACTTCTCTTTCAGCATGATGAAGACTAAGGACCACAGCCTTTAATATGGGTTGCATCTCAAAGTAAAAAAAAAAAAAAAATACTTCACCACTGGACCAATAAATAACATCATGATTGATAGATGGAGAAAATACTGAATTTGTCAAAGACTTCATTTTGCTTAGATCCACTATCAACACCCATGGAAGCATCAGTCAAGAAATCAAATGATTCATTGCATTAGACAAATCTAGTGCACAAGACTTCTTTAAAGTGTTCAAGAGCAAACATGTCACTCTGAGGACTAAGGTGTGCCAAGCCATGGTATCTGCAAGAGCTTCATATGCATGTGAAAATTGGACAGTGAATAAGGAAGACCATAGAAGAATGAATGCATTTGAGTTATGGTGATGGAGAAAAACAAAAGTACCATGGAGTGGTATAAGAACAAACAAAGCTATGTTAGAAGTACAGCCAGAAAGCTCTGTAGAATCCAGAATGGTAAGACTCTGTCTCTTATATTTCAGACACATTATTAGGAGGGACCAGTCCCTGGAGAAGAACTTCATGCTTGGGAAAGTGGAGGGTCAGTGAAAAAGAGGAAGATCACCAACGAGATGGATTGGAACAGTAACAGAAGCAATGGGGCTCAAACTTAACAATGATTGTGAGGATGTTGCAGGACTGGGTCATGTTTTGTTCTGTTGTGCATATGGTTGCTATGAGTCAGTATCAACTTTACGATACCTATCAATGGCACAACATAGGTAAAATATTGAATAGGAAGCATCAAAAGAAAATGGGAGGAATTTAGAGAATCACTATACCAAAAAGGGTTGGTGGAGTTTCAACAATTTCAAGAGGCAATATATGTCCAAGAACTGATGGTATTGAAGCAAGAAGTCTAAGCTGCCCTGAAGCAATTGGCAACAAACAAGTCTCCAGGAACTAATGGAATACCTCTGAAAGAGTTCAGCAAACTGATGCTGTGCTTGAGGTGCTCACTCATTTATGGCAAGAAATTTGAAAGGCTGACCAACAGGAATAGATCCATATTTGTGTTAATTCCAAAGAAAGGTGATCCCACAGAAAGCAAACAAAAAATTATTGAAAACTGTAATTAATATCAAATGCATGTAAAACTTTGAAAAATATTATTTTAAAATGGTATACATTGACAGAGAATTGTCAGAAATTCAAGCTGGATTCAGAAAAGAACTTCAAATGAGAGATACTATTGCTGATGTCAGATGGATCTTGGCTGAAAGCAGAGATTACCATAAATATGTGTACTTGTGTCTTACTGACTATGCAAAGGCATTCTACTGCGTGAATCATAAAAAACTATGTGAAGAATGGGAATTACAGAACACTTAAATGTATTCATGCAGAACCTATACATAGATCTGTTACTTGAACAGAACAAAGGGATACTGCTTAGTTTAATATTAGGAAAGCTGTAGGTCAGGGTTGTATCCCTTCATCATACTTATTATTTTGAATAAATAATCGGAGACACTGAACTATATAGAGAACACTATGTTAGGGTTGAAAGAAGACTCACTAACAACCAGTGGCATATAAACATCACTTTTAGGACCTAGATTCTTCTAAGTCTAGCTGTAGTGTTCATATTCATGTAAAAGTTGAACAATAAATACAGAAGATTAAAGAAGGATTAATGCCTTTGAATTATGGTATTGGCGAAGTATTGAATATATCTTGGACTATCAGAATTATGAATGATCTGTCTTCGAAGAGGTATAGGCAGAATGCTTTTTATAAACCAAGATGGGGAGACTTCATCTCATATGTTTTGGTCGTGTTATCAGGGGAGTCTAATTCTTGGTAAAGTGGTGGTGGTTATGTGCTGTGGAGTCTGTTCCAACTCATAGCAACCCTGCATAGGGTTTCCAAGCTGTAAATCCTTATGGGAGTAGAAAGCTTCGTCTTTCTCCCACAGAACAGCTGGTAGTTTCTAACTGCTGACCTTGGGGTTAGTAGCCCAACTCATAACCATTACGCTACCAGATCTCCTCTTGATAAAGTTGTTGTTGTTACGTGCCGTGGAGTCAGTTCCAACTCATAGAGACCTTGCATAGGGTTTCCAAGGCTGTACATCTTTACAGGAGCAGAAAGCCTCATCTTTCTGCCATGGAACTGCTGGTAGTTTCAAACTGCTGACCGCTCAATTCGTAACCACTATGCTACCAGAGCTCCTTCTTGATAAAGTAGAGGGTCACAGAAAGGAATATGACCCTCAATGAGATGGAGAGACACCAGGGTTGCTCAAAGGACTCAGACAATTGTGAGGATGGCATAGTCCCAGGCAATGTTTCCTTCTTTTGTACACAGAATCTCTATCAGTCAGAACCAACTCATCAGCACAAAACAACAACATGCATGGACTGCCAGAACAAATGAACAAATTTGTTCTGGAAGAAGCACCAAGTGCTCCTTGGAAGTAAGAATAGCAAGACTTTGTTTCACATAATTATGATAGGTTTTTAGGAGTGACCACTCCCTTCTGGACATTGTGCTTGGTAGAGGGTCAGTGAGAAAGAGGAAGACCCTCAATGAGATTAACTGACATAGTGGCTGCATCAGTGGACTCAAACATGGCAATGATTATGAGAATGGCGTAGGACCTAGCAATGTTTCATTCTGTTGTTCATAGGGTCACTACAGTACCTAACAACCACAACAGGTATTTGCTTTCTGGTTGGCAGTTCAAGCTCACCAGCCGCTCTCTGGAAACTCTGTACAGGATCACTATGGGTAGGAACCACCTCACTGGCATTTAATAACAACAACAAAATGCCACATACTGGAGTCCTGGTGTGGCACTGCAGGTTATTGTGCTGGACTGCAAGGTCGGTTTGAACTACAAGGTCGTCAGTTCAAGCCCATCAGCCACTCAATGGAAAGCCTATACAGGGTCACTGTGGGTTGGAACTGACTCGGTGGCATTTAACAACATGCCACATACTGTCATACAGGTCCTAGATTAAGGGAGATAGACATCTAAGGAGATTATTTGTGTCCAGTTCTTTTTGAAACAAAGTGAAATATTCTGTTCCATGATACTTCTCTTTTTCTTTGGACATGGGGCATGTTCTTTTTGTGGTTAATCACAGGAGAACAAGAAGAAAACCAAGCCAGTCAAACCCATTTACAGTTTCTGTTAGTGTAATGTTCACTAACATTCCACTGTCCAGCACCATCACTGTTGCCAGACCCAACATTTATAATGCTAAAAAGTTTTTCTGCTCCCAATGCGAGTCATAAAAGAGTTTTGAAAAATAACTCAAATTTTAACTTGCATCAACCCCTCCCCCTCCCCCATTAAACCAGACTGTGGAGCTCCAACCTCCCAGAGTTTTCTAATTCTGTGGGTTTAGTGTGGGACATGACAATTTGCATTTCTAACAAATTCACTAGTAATGCTGATGTTCATGGCTCAGGAGACTACACTTTGAGAATCATTGATCAGAATGACCACATAGGCATCTAAAAATGCCACGTAATGTCTAAGAAAGTGAGAGACAAGAGAATGTTAAGTGAGAAATGAATGGAAATAAAAAAATTAGTCTTGTGAATAGTCTATGAGAAAATGCAAAAGGAGCTCAGTTTAATTGGCCTAAAGGACAGCAAAATGAGAACTTAATAACAGTCTTCAAGTATGTATTTGAATATGAGCAGCTGTTTTTCTGAGAACAGGAAAATGGTTACAATATACCAGGAGAGATTCAAGTTAACCATGAACAAGAAAAACTTATCTGCAAGGCAGAAAGCATAGCATGTACACTAAGGAGTCTTACAGAATCAGAATTAGACCATTGAAAGCATAAATTGTTACCTTTACATAAGTATTTGTCTTTTGTCCTATCCTTGAAGAAAATTAGTCATCTTTAAGGGATACTCTTGACTCTATAATTCTCTAAAACCAGATGTGTAAGAGGGAGAAACAACACTAAGAAAGAAGATAAAAGTGGAGATTCTTCTTCATTTGTAAGTATATTCAAAGATGTTATCAATAGATTTTCTCACAAAAAGCAACGTTACCAAAAGGCAGAGGAGTTTAGGAGGAAGACTGGAAAAAACATACCAATGAAGGTCAGAAGATGGGGTTCTCTGCCTAGATTATGCCACGTTCTTGTTGATAATTCAATTGTTCAAACCTTTCTGAGTTTCTGGTTTCTCCTATTTGAAAATGGAGACAGCCATTTGGATCATACTAGGTTGCTAGTAAGATCCAAAGAAATAATTGCAAAATGGTTTTGTAAACCATTAAAATGATCACTTTGTGGTTTCTTTGAGAAGTTGTGGCCCTAATGTAGACAATGTATCACATTTGAGAGATAATTTGTGTCTTTGGACCTCAGATACTGAAAGTTCAGTAATTCGATTCTAGTTCAAGGTATATTGTATCACCAGTTGGTGCAAGATCCTTCTCTTGTTTTATTTTATAATTTCCCCTCAACCTTCTTCCCAATCCAATATTATCCTCTCTCTCCCTCAATTTTGGTATATTTATTTTGGTATTTATTTATATATGTATGATATGTATGTATGATATCATGCTTTTGTTCTTGTTCTGTGTTTTACTCAAAATAATGTTTTCCTCAAAATATCCCTTTCACTTTATGAAGCTCTAGTGACTTGGCTGTTGTTGTTAAGTGCCATTGAGTCAATACTGACTCATAGCAACCCTATGCACAACAGAAGGAAACACTGCCCAATCCTGGGCTAACCTGACCTAATTATCTTTTAGTTCGATCCTTGATAGAAAATAATAAACTTTTATTTTGACAATTAAGGAAATAAGCCAATGAATGTCTGCTATACATTCTACCATTTCATGAAAAGGAGTATATTAACATCAAAAGTGTGTTCTCAGTATGGACTCGATAGCACCTAACAACAACAAAATCAACAAAACAAAAATGACAGAATCTTAAGCTATGAAAATGTTTTGACGTTGAGCATATTTGCATCATCTTGATTCGTGAAAACCTCACACATTGCTCTCATTTGTGGACCAGCGAAGCTTTATCATAGGCTGGAAGTTTAGTAACCACTGGGGACCAGTGAAGTTTTTCAGTAAAGTGCCATATAGTAATATTTGAGATTTTGTAGGCCTAGAGCTGTCTTTATGTGTGGGTGTGTGAGATTTGATTCAGTTACCCACTTTACAAGGGTCCAGTGCTGGTTTTAATGTTCTGCTGTCACTGTTTTGAGTTTCCTAATAATTTATGAACAAGCCATCCCACGTTTTGATTTTACTCTGGGCTTAGGTCCCCTGTAGGCCATATAATTTCTTTTACAACCACTATCCCCACAGGCAATATGTAAACAGATATGAGTAGATGTGCCCCGTAAGACTACATTGACAAAATTAGGCAGCAGACTAAGTTTAGCCAATGTGCCATAGTTTTCTAATTCATGGCTTAGAACACAAAGTAAGGAGTAGACAGTTTAGAGTTCAAATCCTGCTGTAGAACCCTGAACCACTTACTTACATTGCTCTTAATGTTATCTGCCCCCATGTGTAAAATTTGAATAATAACATAACACTACCACACAGGGATACTCTCAGAATTAAATTAGATCCTGGCTACAAAGAATCTAATCCCCTACAGAAATAGCCCTGCTAAAAGCAGAGCCATTTTTATTTTCATTCTTACTCTTATTTTTCCCTAGTATATCCTCTTTCCTTGTTCTGATACCATGTTATTTATATATTCTAACTCTTCACTCCCTCCGAGAATCTTCCAGAACTTTTATCAGAGAAAGGTAGAAGTCTGTGGGTGTTTCTTCTTGGTTTTCTCCTTTTTAAAGTAGTAGTATTTGTGCTGGGTGAAATGAGTAACAGCTTTCAATAAGGCAGAACACAACCAACAAGCATATTTTCTAACTCTTCATGGTCTCCTAGATAGGATGCTGGAGTGTTAGTGCTGAGGTACAAACTTTCATCAAAGTTTCCAATGAATGGCTGGTAAAATGTACAATCATTCATATATTTTCTCCAATGTTTGCATATTTCCCACCTCAGGCATTTAGATGTCTTCTGTGTTTGCTATGTACCAGCATCCTCATTTGTCCATCATTAAAAATAATATGACAATAGACGGTCCTGGTCAAAAGAAATGGGGATGATAAGATTCTTATGATTAAATAGTGAGTAATTGTTACCATTACTCACTATTTAATGATAAGAATTTATTGTTACCATGGAGTCCTGGTGTGGTGCTGTGGACTTATGCATCAGACTGCAAAGATGTTTGAACCACAAGGTCGGTGGTTTAAGCTTATCAGCTGTTCGTTGAGCACTCTATACAGGGTCAGTATGGGTTGGAATCGACTTGACGGCACTTAACAACAACAATTGTTACCATGACTAATTGCGACGGTCACAACTATAAAGGTAGAAGTTTTATAATGAAAAGTGGGAGTAGTTAATCTTACATTCCAGGAACAGAGGACCCTAGGACCATCAAGGGAGAAGAGCATGAGAAGAATGTGGGACCCTATCCAGAGAGGCAGCAACACCAGAGATGGAGGTAGAGATGAGGACACTGAGAGAGAGCAGCTGAGGACTGTAGACTTATGGAAAGAGAAAGACTGAGTGCTAGTGACCAGGAGGCAGGCTTACAGAATGTGCCCTTTGGTTTAAATTATTATATATTCCTGAGTATTTCTGTGTATATCTCCCCACCCCAAATAAATAAATCAACAGATGGAATGGGGGAAAAATAACATGAGAAGTGCTGTCTTACCCAGTTTGGGCTTTACGGAAATCTGTTTATTTCCTTTAATTTATCTCCAGATTTAAGGGAACAGATCTCATGCTTGGGTCACAGACACCTCTAAAAGTCTAAAGACAACTTCTGTATTCTACAAATGTTTTATGTTAAAAAACACTTAACTTTCTAACTTAAAATTTCAGGTGTGAACAGATCATCTGAGGATTGAGAAATAATCATAAATGCACTGAAGTTCTTTCTGGGATCATCAGATTGATATTTACTACCTGAGGAAACATCAGGACTTTACTTCTGTTGTTTTTGTGTGCCATTTAGTTAATTCTGACTCACGGCAACTTTATAGGACATAGTAGACCTGCCCCATGGAGTTTCCTAGGTTGTAATCTTTATGGGAGCAGATTGGCAGATTTTTCTTCCATGGGGCAATTGGTGGGTGGTTTTATTAGAGCGGGGTGTTTAACCACTGCATCACCAACGCTTTGGGCTTTATCACTAGAGATATCACTTCTTGGTGTTGTTGTTATGTGCCGTGGAGTCGATTCCAACTCATAGCAACCCTATACAGGGTTTCTGAGGATGTAAATCTTTACGGGAGCAGAAAGCCTCATCTTTCTCTCGCAGAACAGCTGGTAGTTTCAAACTGCTGACCCTGAGGTTCGCAGCCTGATTCATAACCACTACGCTACCAGTTTGATCTATGTTGACTAGAGGATCCAACATGGAAGAAGAGGTTAATTGTTAAACATATGAATTAACTAATGTGGATTTCCTAGAGCCATCAAATCCTTTTAGAATGATGAATGAATGATTATTAGGTGCTGTTAAGTCAGAGCCCACTCATGGCAACCTTACAGAACCTCATAGAAAAGAAGTACTACTGCCATCCATTAGGATAGCTTTGTGTTCCCTCAGTGATCAAATCTATATGGGTGGTTCTTGTGGTTTCTTTCAGGGCGGTGATTTTTGCTTCAGAAATATGATTGATGTGGCTGTGCTTCCATCCACACATCATTAGTCTGTGGCGGGTAAGCTCAGATGGTCAAAGCACTGTTCTAATGAGGCTAAGGTTAGGGGTTCAGTGCCCATGTGGGCCACTTAGCTTTTGTCTCATTCATGTCCCCAGACTACTTCCCACACTGGCCACTTGTCTTGAGAATGTATATCTATAGACAGAGGGAGGAGTCATGTAAAAGGGTCTAGATAGATCACTACAGATGTTATCATGACTTCTGGGAAATTAACCCACCTAAGAGTTCCTCATGCTTGATGAGAAAACTCACCTCCTTTAAAAAAGGAGAACATGTATAATATTCAAGACAGGCATGGTCTCAGTAGACTAGATTGTGTGAATGTCTTTTTAAATTGCCACTGAATTTTCCATCCCAATAAAATAGAAATGAATGAGAATATGTTAGACAAAAGAGTGGTAAAGGGCCCTCCACTTTAAACTAAGTATAAAGTATTTACTTACATATAAAAGGGTGAGAATTCACTTTGAAGAAAATTCCTCATTTTACAAAAAGCCATCACAGATGTTCATTATTTAAGCAGCAAATCCTCCATTAAATATAATTGAAATGAGAGTTGAACAAAACTTTTCAGTCTCATATGTTGTGTACAGAGCAAGGCATATGTTTGCTCTAAATCTGGCCATTCTCTTCTCTCCCACTTTAGGTAAAGGCAATATGATTTAACATAAGCCAGAGATTAGGAAATGATCCTTAAATGCTCTTTTTCTCAAAGACTTTTCTTCTGAACCAACACAAAGGCAAGTTCCCTTGTTTACACTCCTTCACTTTCATTCTCATATCTGTCCATCACACTCCCATTCGCAATACCATCACTTTCATTAAAACCCTGGTTATTTTCTTGCTGGACCACGACAACACATATCTCACTATTTTTTTCATCTTTCCCAAACACTGAAGAAAAGTTGTGAGTAAGCTCTAGATACAAATTGCTTGGGTTCAATTGGGTTCAAACCCAATCCCTTCATTTTCTAGCTTATACACTGGAACCTGTGCCATAGTTTTTCACCTACATAATGGAAATAATAATAATAACTGCCTCACAGGATTTTTGAGATGATATGTTTTTATTGCTAGGTGCTGTCAAGTCTGTACAGATTCATAGCAACCTTATGCACAACAGAATGAAACTCTGCCCAGTCCTGTACAAACCTCACAATCGTTGCTGCTGGCACTGTGTCAATCCATCTTGTTGGGGGTCTTCCTCTTTCTTCCCTAACCCTTCACTTTACCAAGCATAATGTCCTTCTCCAGGACTTGTCCCTTCTATAAATATGTCTGAAGTATATGAGAGATGATGTCTGACCATCCTAGCTTCTAAGGAGCATTCTGGTTATACTTCTTTCACACAGTGAGATGATATAAATGAGTTAACTTGGGAAATGTTTTCAGAAAATGTCTTGGAACATAATATTGCAAAAACATGAAGCATAAACCATTCTCCTCATAACCTTCTCTACTTCTCAGTTGGGTTTGAGAGTCCATTGCAATGGTCAAACAGAACACAGACACCAGACTAACAGTTATTGGGTTTATTAGGAAGTCCTGGTGTGGTGCTGTGGGTTAAGGCGCTGGACTGCAAAGTTGGTTTGAACTTCAAGATCAGCATTTCAAATAAACCAACTGCTCCTCAGATACCCTATACAGTGCCACTATGAGTCAGAACTTAACAACAACAACAACAGGAAAGTTAACATGCTGCAATACAGGAAATGCTCAGAGAACAGTTGTTCCAGTCAGTTACTGATAAATGCTCACAGGACACTCCACTCCACCATAAGACTCATCATGAAGGCACTTAGTTCTAGCTCAGTGGGTCAGCAAACCCCACTTAAGTGCATGGAGGCACCCCACTCTACAAGCAAGCTTCCTGCCCAAAGTCACTCAGCTTTACTTGATCTGTGGGCTGGGAAGCTCACTACTCTGTCTCATGCTCTGGTTCTTGGTTCTACTGCTACTGCTTCTCTGTCACCCCTCCAGTGTCACAGCTTTCTGTCCTAGGGTCAAGGAGGTTCAACATATGGAGATCTTTGGGTCCAATGGACACACTCCACTCCTGGCTCTTATTCTTTGATGGTACTGAGATTCCCCTGTCTTGCTTCTGAGATGGTTCATTTAAAATTGAAGCCAGAGTTTCAAGTATTTACAATGCCAATGAACTCTGCTAATATCTACACCTGATTCATGTCATCCTATCGGTACCTTCTCCAATCTTCTCTAACCTAGACACAGCAGGGCAAAAATATTGTTTGGTGGAAGTTACAGACTATGGCTAGAAGAGACATTAAATAATTCACTACACCACAAGCATGCATCAATATTTGTTAACATCTATAAACACACCAAGGAGTCCTGGTATGGCGCTGTGGGTTAATGCACCAGACTGCAAAGCCGTTTGAACTGCAAGGTCGGCGGTTCAAACTCACCAGCTGCTCCTTGGAAACCCTACACAGGGTCGCTATGGATTGGAATAGACTCTACGGCACTCAACAACATCATTATTATTATTACTACTAATCATCATCATTGTTATTTCCTTGCCCACAGCATGGACTCTGGAGGCAGATTGTTTTGGTTTAAACATTACTTCAAGACTTTCTAATCAAGTTAATTTGGGCAAGCTGTTGTTATCAAGTCCGCTCCAATCTTATGTATAAGAGCACAAAATGTTTCCTGGTCTTGTGCCATCTTCATGATTGTTAAGATGTTTGAATCCAATGGTTTAGATATTATGTCGATCCAAGAAACATCCTACCCTCTACTTTGGTTTCCTCATCAGGAAAAAGGACTTATCTACATGGAGTAAATGATGGCATCTACATCATAGATTTTGGTGAAGATTAAATGACACATTTCAGTAAAGTGCTCAGGACGATGCCTGGAACATTGTGAACACTTGGCAAATGTAGAGAAGGGCATAATCCTGCATCAATAAAAACCAGCACCTATGCTGGAGAAAATATTGAAGTTGTTAAGAGACTTTATTTTCCTCAGATCACCCATCACCACTTATAGAAGTACCAGTCAAGAAACCAAACGATGTATTGCAATAGGCAAATCTGTTGCATAAGACCTCTTTAAAGTGTGCAAGAGCAAAGATGTCAGTTTGAGGACTAAGATGTACTTGACTCAAGCCATGGTATTTTCAGTAATCTTGTGTAAAAACTGGCCAGTGAATAATGAAGACCATAGATGAATTGATGCATTTGAGTTATGGTGTTGGAAGAATTTTGAAGTGCCATGGGCTGCCTGAAGAACAAACAAATCTGTGTTGGAAGAAGTACAACCAGAATACTCCTTAGAAGCCAGGATGGCCAGACTTCTTCTCTCATATTTCGGACATATTATCAGGAGGGACAATCCCTAGAGAAGGACGTCTTGGTAAAGTGGAGGGTTAGAGAAAAAGGAAGACCCCCAATGAGATGGATTGGTACAGTGGCAGCAGCAATGGACTCAAGCTTAGCAATGATTGTGAGGCTGGCGCCGGACTAGGCAATGTTTCATTCTGTTGTGTATAAGGTCTCTATAAGGTCTACCAACTCAACAGCACCTAACAACAACATGCCACGCTCCTGCTTGAAATCATATAACAATTTGCTATCAAATATGGCTATTGTCTAAAGGATTTTGGAAGATAAGAAACCCTTTCTTAAATCGAATATATCAAGTGCCACCAAATAGCAACTATAAATACTCTAAACGTCAATATAAGACTTTAGCAACATGGAAGACAGAGTTGACACAGAGATAGCCACTCCATATACAAATATTTTTAAATGTTGAAAAAGAAATGTGTTAATGTATAGACAAAGTCACAAGAATTAAAGGAAATCTGCTATAGCTAACCCCACAACTGTTCACTAGAATACCTTGTCAGATATGGGTTTGGACTTTTTGGCTAAGACTTTAATACCTACACTGGGACAGGTGAAGAAATCTCTCCACCTGGACTACGTGAAGAGCTGGATAAACCATATTTATAAAGTCTGGAGACTCCAAAGTCTCCTCAGGCCACTAAAAGAGGGATTTAAATTTTCATTCACCAACCTGGGACATAGTAATGCAACTTTCCATCTGCCTGAGACTATAAGGGAGAAAAAAACTCCTGCAAGAAATAAAGTAATCTTTTTTTTTTAAATTTTTTATTGTGAATTATGTGATCGTTTACATGGGAGAACATTTGTTTTATATTCATCCTATCATATATCATTTCATTGCCATGATTACAATCCCCTCCATGCATCATTAAACAACCAAAGGATACACCCCGCAAGCCTGCCCCTCAGTCATCAGCACACAGCCCCTCTCTCTCTCTGGGTCTAGAGCCCCCAGCTACTCCATCTGTCTACATCATCATCTCTGCCTCTATCTTTGGCATCACTGCTTCTCTGGGTAGGGTCCTGCACTCCTCTCTTCTCCCTTGATAGTCTCAAGGACCTCCGCTCCTGGACTGCAAAGTCAACCACTCCCTTTCTTTTGCTACAAAACGTCCACCTTTACATTTCCAACCCTCAGTCAGTCCTGATAGCAAATATTCACTATTGTACCATAGGAGTCCTATCCCAAGTCCTTTCATCAGCCCCACCCAGACAGATTGGATACTACTCAATGGAGATTCTACCTTCCTCCTTGCCCTCTGGATCTAAGCTCCCTCTTGAAAGCTTGTAAGCCAGTCACTTCTTGCCTTTGTATCCCACCTCCCCCCCCTTTGGGTAGCCATTGTCCAAGTTGCCCATCCCTGTCTACCCTGTGTACGGAGGGGGTGGGAATGATTCTCACTGTAAAGATTTATTCCCTTTTTTAAGCTATTGCATCCATAGGTATAGGTCAAGTTCATCAAATTATATCAGATTACTCTTTTTTCCCTCTTCTTTCTTCTTCTAGTTGAGTTCTGATCATCCAGCCATGGAAGCCAGGTCAAGTGGGTACTATCTGCAAGTGTGGCTGTTCTTGTACATATCCCCTCGCTTCTTATCAGCTGGATGTTTCACTCTCCACTCTAGTCCTCTGTGGCTATGTCACTGTCTCTGGGCCCAGGAGTCCCCAGGTCTTGTCATACTGCTGGCCAACCAGGTCTCCACCCAGGTTCACAGGAGTCTATTGATTGTGGTCAGACTTAGCTCATAGCTTCATTGCTGTTTTCCCCTCTCTTCCCCTTATCGGTGACCAACATAGTCACCAGTCAGACCACATGCCTGCTCATGTATTCCCCTTGAATCTTATTCTTGGGAAGGGGTTTGCCCTGAGGGGACCTGACCACTTGCCTTGATGGCTCCTGGGTGAGCAACTTGCTTGTTCTTGCAGTGGTCAGTCAGACTGCCATAACTGTTTTTTATTTTTCCTGTTGGTCTTTCTTTCAAGAAGTGTCTTCTGTTCTTCTAGCTGCACCAGGCTGGCCTGCTTGTCCTTTCAAGTGGAGATTTCCCACCTCAGAAGATTCTAGAAGGGGTTCAGAATTCCACCTACGGTCTTATGCAATGCAAAGGCTCTGCAGGAAGCCTTCTTCACTTGGCAAGTTGTAACCCCATTTTAGGTATTCCAATCAGTAAGGAGCTGTTCTGGTAGTGTAGTGGTTACACATCAGGCTGCCAACGTCAAGGTCGGCAGTTCAAAACTACCAGCTGTTCCGCGAGAGATAGATGAGGCTTTCTGCTCCTGTAAATATTTACAGCCTCAGAAACCCTATACAGGGTCGCTATGAGTCGGAACCGACTCCACAGCACATAATAACAACAATCAGTTTTAGGCAGAAGATGGACTTACAAGCTTTTTATGGTGATATTTCTGGCAATTCCTTTCTCTCCCCCTTAAGTGTTTGTTTTACAATGGTATGCAAGGGAAACCAAGATCCAAAAGACAGCCAAGCATCTTAACATTATTTCCTCCCTTTTACCAATTCAAACCATGCCCTGTATCCCAGAGCCCTGTTGTTCCAAGTTTGTGCATCCATCATTGAAATAAAGTAATTTAATTAATCCGTATGCTAGGCAAATAATCCAAAAAGCTAGACTATATGAAGAACACAGCATTAGGATTGGAGAAATTTTCATTAACCTCCAATTTGCAGATGACACAACCTTGTTTGCTGAAAGCAAAGAGAATTTTAGGCATTTGAGAACAAAGATCAAAAAAATATAGCCTTCCTTGTGGATTACAAATCAATGTAAACAAGACAAAAATCCTTACAACTGGAGCAATAAATAGCATCATTATTATCAGAGAAAAGATTGAAGTCGTCAAGGATTTCATTTTACTTGGATCTGCACTCAATGCTCATGGAAGCAGCAGTCAAGAAATAGACAACAAACTGCATTGGAAAAATCTGCTGCAAAAGACCTTTTTAAAATATTGAAGTTCAAAGATGTCACTCTGAGGACCTAGGTCACCTGATCCAACTTATGGTATTTTCAATTGCCTCACACACATGTGAAGCTGAACAAGTAATAAGGAAGACCTGAGAAGAATCAATGCATCTGAATTATAGTGTTGGTGAAAATTTTTTGAAAGAACTACAGACTTCCAGAAGAATAAATAAATCTGTGTTGAAACAAGTACAGTGAAAATACTCCTTAGAAGCAAGGATGGCGAGACTTCGTCTTACATACTTTGGACATAGTATCAGGAAAGAGACTAGTCTCTGGAAAAGAACATTCTATTTAGTAAAGTAGAGGATCAGTGAAAAAGAGGAAAACCCCCCAACAAGATAGACTGACACAGTTGTTGCAACAATGAGCTCAAACATAAAAACCATTGTGAGGATGGTGCAGGACAGGGCAAGGTTTTATTCTTGTGAGGATGGCGTAAAACCAGGCAGTGAGATGAAACTGATTGGATGGTACCTAACAACAACAACATACCTTTCTTAAGTTGTTTTTGTGTGTGTGTGTGTTTTTTTGTTTTTTGTTTTTTTATGACTGGCAAGTCTTTTGTAAATAAATAATTGGCTTTGTTCTCATCTAACTTAGAATCTATTGAACAGATGAGTTAATCATTTTACATTTATTATAATTACTGATTATTTGGATATTCTATACTATGTTAGGACTCATAGTGTGGTGCTGTAGGACCGGCACTGGACTGAAAACCACAAAGTCAGTAGTTCAAACTCAACACATGTTCCTCAGAAGCCCTATACAGAGTCTCCGCTATGTGTCAGTACCAACTTGACGGCACTTAACAACAACAATACCAAAATATTATGTTGTCATATTTTCTATTTTCAACAGTTTTCTTTTGCTTAAGTAAAGGGTTACCACAAAGTTGGTGATTCAAACCCACCAGTTGCTCCTTGGAATCCCTATAGAAAACTGACTAGATGGCACTTAACAACAAAACACAAAGAAAGGGTCAGCAAAAGAGGTAGACCCCAGAGGAGATGGGTTGACCAAGTGGCTGCAACAATGGGCTCAAACATAACAAAAAGTGTGGGTGCCGAGAAATGTTATGTTCTGTTGTGTGTAGGATCTCTGTGAGCCGGAGCCAATTACAGAGCAACTAACAACAGCAACAACAGAGTCCTGGTATGGCGCTGTACGATAAACACAGGACTGCAAGGTCAGTTTGAACCACAAGGTAGGCAGTTCAAACTCACCAGCCACTTGGAAACCCCATTCTGAGTTGCTATGAGTTGAAACCAGCTCCACGGCAGTCAATAACAACAAATTAAAACTCCAAGCTTGTGCAGGTCAGGTTCACACTTACATTATACATATGGTATTGGAGCCCCCAAATAATAAGCTAACATGAAAATGTTATCAATAATGTAGAACTGTGACAAATCTTCATGAAAAAAGTAAGATTGTTATTTGGAGATAGCCCGGAGAGCATATAACTCCACCAAATCAATGAAGAAAAAAGTATTACCACAGGTATAAAACTAGAAAGTTAATAGCTAAAATGTAAGAAAAAAATGTTTTTTTTAAGTGTGCTAAATATTAGCAATGAATTAAAAGAAATTAAAATCATAAGAAAAAGAGAGTTGCAAAAAAGCAGGCATTCTTAATGATAAACTTTTTTTTTTATTCTAGAAATTAAAGTTTTAGTCATAAATATGTTTCAAAAGACAGGATGGTTTAAACAGCAAATTAGACGTACTTAACAAGATTTAAGAAACTTGGAACAGTTCAGAAGGAATTATACAAGAGATGTTGCCCCACATCCACTTAAGCTTCCACCAGTTTAAGATAATCTTTTTAAAAATCACTTTTCAGAATTGAAGAATACCAGGAGTTCTGGAATCCTGGTGTGCCACTGTGGGCTAAGGCGTCAGATTGCAAAGTCGTTTGAACTGCAAGGTCGGTGGTTCAAGCTCACCAGCTGCTCCTTGGAAACCCTACAGAGGGTTGCTATGGGCTAGATTCAACTCCATGGCACTTAACGACAACAACAGAATCCTAGTATGGTGCCATAGGATAAGCACTCCACCACAAGGGTGGTTTAAACAGGAAGGTTGGTGGTTCAAACTCACAAGCCACTCCTTGGAAATCTTACACAAGGTTATTGTGAGTCGGAATCAACTCAAAGGTACTTAACAACACCAATAAGACTTTAGATAAAGTTGTTGTTGTTAGGTGCCATTGAGTCGACACCGACCCATAGTGACCTTATGCACAGCAGAACGAAATACTGCCCCATCCTGTGCCAATCTCACTATTGTTGCCACACTTGAGTCCATCAATGCTGCCACTTGGCCAATCCATCTTGTTGGGGGTCTTCCTCTTTTTCTCTGACCCTCCACCTTACCAAACATGATATCCTTCTCCAGCGACTGGTCCCTCCTGATGATATGTCCAAAGTATGAGAGACGAAGTTTGGCCATCTTGGCCTCTAAGGAGCACTCGGGCTGCACTTCTTCCAAAACATATCTATTGGTTCTTTTGGCAGCCCATGGTACTTTCAACTCAAAAGCATCAATTCTTCTATGGTTTTCCTTATTTACTGTCCAACTTTCACATGCATTTAAGGTTATTGAAAACACCATGGCTTGGGTCAGGCGTACCTTAGTTCTCAAGCTGACATCTTTGCTCTTCAACACTTTAAAAAGGTCTAAAAAGATAAAGAAATATCCCTAATTCCCAAGGGGGGGGGGGGAGTATTCACAGCAGACCCAACAGAATAAAATCAGAAAATATGAAACAATGAGAAAATGTTAATGCAATCAGAAAAAAAAAAAAAAAAAAAGATTATCTACCAAAAAATCATAATAGGGCTGACTACAAGTATCTTATCTACAATGCAGGCCAGAAGAATTAGAATTTGTCTGTCTGTATCTAGTTAAACTATTATTTAAGAAAGAGAAGAAAATCAAGATATTTTAAGGCAAATAATTAGAAAATATGTGGTGGCTTGCATGTTGCTGTGATATTGGAAGTGGAACCTATGCCGCTGTGATTTTAAATATCAGTAGGGTTACCCATGGTCAATAGGTTTAAGCTGAACTTATAGACTAAGCCAAACTACAAAGAAGGGAAGTGGACTACTTCTGAATATTTAACCACTGAAAGCCTTATGAGTAGCAGTAGAAAACTGTCAGATAGCACCAGAGCATTGTCAGAAATAGTGCCAGAAGGTGAGCCCCTCAGGTTGGAAGGCACTCAAAATACAACTGGGGAAGACTACTCAAAGCAGAGTTAACCATGATAATGTGAATGGAGTAAAGCTTTTGGGACCTTCATGTGCTGATGAATGTGGAAAAATAACTGTAAACATCCATCAACAACTGAAACGTAGAATGTATGAAGTTTGAATCTAGTAAAATTGAAAGTTGTGAAAAATTAAATGGAATGCCAAAAGACGGATATCCAAGGCATCCCTGAGCTGAAATGGACTGGTATTGGCCATTTTGAATCTGACAATAATATGGTTTACTATTTCAGGAATGACAAATTGAAGAAGAATGATGCTGCAGTCATCATCAAAAATAACATTTAAAAATCTGTCTTAAAGTATAATACTGTCTGTAATTTGAGAGATTAGTCCCTTGTCTGGTATAACATTGCAAATAAAATTTCCCAGTTTATGTGCTGTATGTTTACTCTTTTGACAAAATCTTTTGATGCATGTAAGTGTCTAATTTTTAGGAGGTCTCAGACTATGTTGTCTTCTATTTGTGTGCTTCTAGTAATGTTTAACAGTGTAATCATGTCATTTATTAGAGTCCTTACGTTTGTCCTTATTTTTTCATTGATGATATTTATAGTTCTGTTTTACATTTAGGTATTTTATCCACATTGGGTGTGTTTTTGCATATGGTATGAGATAGAGGTCTAGTTTCATTTTTCTGGAAATGGATTTCCAGTTTTACCAGTACCATTTGTTGAAGAGACTATCTCTTTCCCTTTTAATGTGTTTTGGCCTTCTGTCAAAGATCAGCTGACTGTATGTGAATGGACTTACTTCTGGGTTCTCAGTTCTGTTCCATTGATTTATGTATCTCTTGTTGTACCAGTACTAGACTATTTTGACCGCTGTGGCTGTAGAGTAAATTTTGAGATAAGAGAGTGAGAGGCCTCCAATTTTATTCTTCTTATTATGCAGTACCTTGTTTATCCAAGATCCCTTTCCTTTCCTTATAAAGTAAATGATCAGTTTTTCCATCTTTTTGAAGAATGATATTGGAATCTGGATTGGGATTGCATTATATCTATAGATTGCTTTGGGTAGTGTTGACATTTTCACAATGTTAAATCTTCCTATGTGTAACCATGGTATATTCTTTCATTTTTTGTCAATCTCTTTTTGTTTCTTATAGTAGTAGTGTTTTGTAGTTTTCTTTGTATAGGTCTTTTGTTTCCCTGGTTATATTTATTCCTCAATTTTTCATCTTTTGAGTGGCTATTGTAAATAGTATTGTTTTCCTAATTTCCTTTTCAGAGTTATCTTTCTTAGTATAGAGGAACTCAACTGATTTTTGTACATTGCTCTTATACACTGCCACATTACTGAGCTTCTCAATGAGTTCCAATAATTATCTTGCTGAATCTTTAGGACTTTATATGTATAGGTTCATAACCTCTTCAAATAGAGAGAGTTTTACATCTTCTCTATCAATTTGGAGGCCTTTAATTTCCCTATCTAGCCTTACAGCTCTGGCTAAGACTTTCAACACAATATTCAATAGGAGTGGTGATAAAGGTCTTCCTTATCTAGTTCCTGTTTGCAAAAGGAATGCTTTCAGTTCTTCTCCATTCAAATTATTATTGGCTGTTCAATTTGTATATATCCTTTTAATTAAGTTGAGGAATTTTCTTTCAATTCTTACTTTGTTGAATGTTTTTATCAGGAACAGATATTGAGTTTTGTCTAATACTTTCTCTGTACCAATTAATATGATCATATGGCTCTTTTCCTGTTTTATTTATGTGGTGCATTATGTTGTTAGTTTTTCTAATATTGAACCATCTTTGCATCCCTGGTATGAATTCCACTTGGTCATGATGTGTGGGTTTTTTTGTTAATATGTTGAATTCTAATGGCTAGGATTTTGTGAGAATTTTTGCATCTGTGTTCAGGAGGTATTTGGGTCTATAATTTTATTTTTCAGTGATGTCTTTTCCTGGTTTTGGTATGAGGGTTATACTTAATTCATAAAATGTATTTGGGAGTTTTCCATCCTTTTCTAGGTTCTGGAATTGCTTGAGTAACACTGGTGTCAGCTCTTCTCTGACTGTTTGGTAGAATTCACCAGTAAAGTCATCTAAGCCCAGACTTTTTTTTTTTGGAAGATTTTAAATTACCTGATTAATGTTTTCTTTTCTTATAGGTCTGTTCAAACTTCCTACTGTACTCTGTTAGTTTAGGTAGGTTGCGTTTTTCTAAAAATTTATTCATTTCTTCTAGATTTTCAAATTTATTGAAGACAATTCTTCATAATATTCTATTATTATACTTTTTATTTCTGTTGGTTTTGTGTGGCATCACCCATATCATTTTTTATATGTGTTATTTGCATCTTCTCCTTCTTTTCTTTTGGCAATGGTTAATCAATTTTAATAATCCATTCAAAGAACCAATTTTTTGTCTTGCTGATTCTTTTGTTTTTCTATTTTCTAATTCATTTATTTCTGCTCTAATCTTTATTAATTCTATTTTTCTGGTGACTATAGGCTTACTTGCTGGTCTTTTGCTAATTGTTGGAGATGCTGTGTTAATGTATTAATTAATTTTAGTTATTTCTTCATTCTGAATGTATGTGTTTGGTGCTATAAATTGCTCTCTAAGCATTTGCTTTTTCTGTGTCCCAAATGTTTTGGTATGTTACATTTTCATTCTCATTTGATTGAAGGATTTTTATTATTTTACTTGTTCTATTACCCCATAGCTTTTAAGCATGGTATTATTTAATTTCCATGTATTTGATTTTTTCCCCCTTGATCTTCCTATTTTTTTATTTTAATTTCACAGCATTGTGATCTGAAAAGATCCTTTGTAGTACTTTGATGTTTTTAAATTTACTGAAGCTGGCTTAGTGGCCTAACATATCATCTATCCTGGAGAATGTTCCATGTGTATTAGAAAAAGATGTTTATTGTGCTGTTGTTGGGTTGAGTGCTCTGTATAAATCTATGAGCTCAAAATGATTGATTGTGTTGTTTAGTTCTGTGTCTTTGTTGCATTTTTTCCTTGCTGTCTGTCCTTTATCAAAAGTAGTAAGATCTCCTACTAATTTTTTCAGAGTTATCTATTTCCTTCTTCAATTCTATTAGAGTTTGATTTATGTATTTTGAGGCTCTTTCATTGGAATTATAGATATTTATTATGGTTATGTCCTCTTGTTCAACTGGGCTTTTAATAATGAGATAATTTCCTTCTTTGTCCCTTATGTTGGTTTTTGCCTTAAAGTCTATTTTATCAGAAATTAACACCTCCCCCTTCCAAGACTGAAACTAAATGGGAAGACAGAAGTAAGCATGTAATCTTGCTGGTGATCATGTTGGTCTACCGATAAGGGGAAGTGGGGGAAACACATCAATGAAGTTGTGTGCTAAATCAGACTATATTCAATAGATTCCTGTCAACCTGGACTGAGACCTGGTTGGCCAGCAGTATAGTGAGACCTGGAGACTCTTGAGCCCAGGGACAGGGCCATAGCCACGGAAAACTAGAGTGGAGAGTGATGCGTCCAGCTGATATGAAGTGAGGGAAGATGCACAAAACACCCATTCTTGCAGATAGTACCCATTTGACCTAGCTTCAATGGCTGGATGATCAGAACTTAACTAGAGGAAGAAAGAAGAGGGAAAAAAAAGGGTAATCTGCTACAATTTGATGAACTTGACCTATACTTAAGGCTGCAGTAGCTTAAAAGAGGGAACAAATCTTTACAGCAATGATCATTCCCTCCTCCTCTGTACACAGGGTTGACAGGGATGGGCAACTTAGACACTGGCTTCCCAAAATGAGGGGGGGGGGTGTGTGGCTACAAAGGTACAAAGTGACTGGCTTATAAGCTTGCAAGAGGAGCAGTTTCAAAGGGTGCAGGAAAAATTAAAATTTCCACTGAGTGGTTTCCAATCTGTCTGGACGGGGCTGGTGAAGAAGATAGGGATAAGAGTTGTGCGGTTCAATAGTGAATAATTGCTATCAGGATTGATTGTGAATGTTGCAAATGTAAAGGTAGATGTTTTGTAATAAAAGGAGGGGAGTGGTTGATCTTGCAATCCAGGAGCAGAGGATCCTGGGACCATCAAGGGAGAAGAGCAGAGTGTACAACCTTATGCAGAGAAGCTGTGATGCCAGAGATGGAGACAGAGACGATGATATGGAAAGAAGGAGAGGCTGGGGATTCTGGACTCAGAGAGGGAGAGGAGCTGTGTGCTGATATCCCGGGGACAGGCTTGGAAGGTATACCCTTTGGTTGTTTGAATGGTTATATATTCCTGAGTGCTTCAGTATATATCCAAAAAAACCCAGAGGGAATGGAAAAAGAAATTAATGCTGCCAATCCTGCTTGATTTTTATTGCCATTAGCTTAATATATTTTTCCATCCTTTGATTTTTATTCAAGTTTTGGCTTCATATTTAAGATGTGTCTCTTATAGACAGCATACTGAAGAAACCTCTTTTCTTGTCCATTGTACTACTCTCTCTGTCTCTTGATTGGTACATTTAATCCATTTACATTCAGTGTAATTATAGACAGGCATCAATTGATTGCAGTTATTTTGCTGTTTTTGATGCTGCTAGATTCTTTGCTCCACATATTTTCTCTGTGTTCATTTTGGTTTTGTGTTTTCTTCTCAATTTCTTTGTTGTTGTTTTAATTTTTATGAAATCTTCATGGTTTCCCTTTTCTTGATGTGATATGAAGGTTTATTAATTTTCTTTTTGGTTACCCTGTAATTTATTAACCCCTGTTGTTGTTGTTGTTGTTGTTATGTGCTGTGGAGTCGGTTCCGACTCATAGCGACCCTGGACAGGGTTTCTGAGGCTGTAAATCTTTACAGGAGCATAAGTCCTCATCTTTCTCCCATGAAACAGCTGGTAGTTTCAAATCTTGTCACAAATATGGTTTCACTTCCACACTCTACTTGCTTAGCCTTTTCAGAGTGAAAATATCTATTTTCAGGTTTTTGATCTGGTATATAGCAGCTAGTGTTAACTCTTGCCCAATGGGTGGAGTTGTAGAAGGTCTGTGTGTGGCTGGGCTGTATGGACACAGTTGCTGTCTCCTGTCAGATGATGCAAGAAGAGAAAATACACAAGCAAGGGAGAAGGAAAACAAACAAATAAGCAAACAACAGCAAGAAAAAGAAAATGATGAAGAAAAAAAGCATGCAACAGCTAGAAAACAATACAAAAAAGAGGAAGAAAATAGAATAATAAAAGAGGAAAAATAAAAGAGACAAAAAGAGAACCAAACACAATTAGGGAGAAGAATGAGTATGGTAAAGAGACCAGAAAGTACTTTAAAAAAAGAAAATAAAAGAGAAAAACAAGAAGGCAGAAAAAGAAGTCACAGTGGTTAGGAAAGGAAAGCAGTTAAAAAAGAAGAAGAAAAATTAAAGGGAAGATAGAATAGAAATCAAGATGAGGAAGAAAGAATAAACAAAAACAATGAAAGGGAGAAAACAGGGCAGTGCTAGACCCAGACAGAAGAAAATTCTGGCATCTCCTGCCAAGGACCTCATATTGTGGGTGGGTAAGAGATGAGACAGTAATATTCAACCCTAGATGGAGTTCCTGTAGGGATAGGTGTTGTCTGTTCTGAGCACCCAATCCAAAGTAGTTCATACCGACCCCAAAGCAGCGGGGAAATCAGGATATTCTCATCCCAGAAGGCAGCTGAGGGTGAGAAGTTCTTCTAGTCCAGGTTGACCATAATCAGCTCTGCAGGTCTGGAACAGACCATACCTGATTACCAGGTGCAGGATTGGTTCTGCTAGCTCCCCACACAGTTTGATGTGACTCAATGTCTGGAGAGTAAGAACTGGGAGTGTACACAGGTGGGGGCCAGCCATAACTCTGGCCACCAGAGTAATGTGGGATATAAGAAAAAAATTTTGTTCCTTTCTCTCCACTAATAAGTGGTATTCCTCTGTACCACCCATAAAAGTCAAGATGGCCAAACTATGTCTGGTGGGCTGGCACTGATCACCAATCTCTTTTCTCCCCTCAAGCCACCTCTTTTCAGTTGCTTCTCCTAGTGAGGACTAACCCAGGAATGGCCAGGGTTGGCTCTGCAGATTTGGAGCAGCGCCTATCTGAATGAGGTTACTGCAGATAACATCCCACTCCTTGACTGGGGTTCACAACTGTGTTGCTCCAACCACAGAGACAGTGAAAGCTTCCCTGAGGTTATGCATGAGTGAAGTCACCAGAGGAACAAGAAAAAAAAATCACGCCTTTATACCCAGGATCCACAGGTAAGTTTCTACAAAGCCAATATGTTTTCTTGCCTCTGAAGTCCCTTACAAAAGCTCAAAATACCTGTACTGTGTCTGGTTGGCCAGAACAGGTCACCAGTTTCTCCTTTTTGGTACTGTGTCTGCCCATCAATCATTCATAGTAAACATTCAGTACACTTTTTATTGCTCAGAGTTCAAGGACTATCATATACATTTGTTTCATTTGGTTTTCTGAATCTTTGTTTTAATGCATCTCTACAATCTATCTGCCTAGTCCTCCATCTACTAATTTTTTTGAACCTCCTTCTGACACTTGTCTTAATCTGATTCAAGTGACTACAACTAGGGTTGTGTCTACAACAACTAAGGTTGAGTCACTTGAATCAGATTCCATCTAGGGTTGAGTATTACTGTCTCATCTCTTACCCACCCACAATATAAGGTCCTTGGCAGGAGATGCCAGAATTTTCATCTGTCTGAGTCTAGCACTGCCCTGTTTTTTTTCCTTTCATTTTTTTTTTGTTGTTGTTGTTTATCTATTTTTTCTTCCTCATCTTGATTTCTATTTTATCTCCCCTTTAATTTGTTTTCTTCTTCTTTTTTTAAACTGGTTTTCTTTCCTAACCACTGTTACTTTTTCTTTATTTCTTTTTCTGTCTTCTTGTTTTTCTATTTTCTTCCCTTTTTATTTTTTTTAAGTACTTTCTGGTCTCTTTACCTCTTACTCATTCTTCTCCCTAATTGTGTTTGGTTATCTTTTTATCTTTTTTTTATTATTAAGGTTGTTCAGAGTGATAGTACCCCAGAGGATCTTCTGGGCCAGTTAAACTCAAAGCAGAGAAGTCAGCTCAGAAGCTAATGATGACTGTTTTTGGAATTACAAGAAGGTAGTCCTGATAAATTTTCTCAAAAGACACAGGGTGATCATGGGATATTATTAAGAAGCAATTTAGACACTGCATTAGTGAGAAAAAGATCAGGAATGTTGCATTTAGGAATTTTTCTCCATTGTGATAATTCACCTGCTCATTCTATGAGGGTAGCAAGGGCTGTCCTATGAAAATTTTATTGGAAAACCTTTCCCAATCTACTTCACAATCCTGATCTTGCCCCTTCTGACTTTTTTTGTTCCCCAAACTCAAAGAACATTGAAAAGGAACATGATTTGAGTCCCTCAGGGGTGCCAAAACTGCTGTTTTCATGTGGTATAAATTGAAGAGTGCGTAATTATTTGAGGAAGGGTTACAGAGATGGAAACAATGCCTTCAGAAATGTACAGACCTACATGGAGGATTTGCCAAGAAACAATAACTTCACATTTTGATATTTTTGCTTAATAAATGTATCTATGATTTTGTAACCATCCTTTTAAACTTACACTCATATATTATAATTACAGACATAAATTCACCTCTAAATGTCCTCTAAAATGATCATAGCTAAAGTGCACCAGTCTCTAGAATGTCCTGGGACACAGGTCAATGGGGTGTGGGTCCTTTAAACCACTGTATACAGCACACAGATTCCTGGTGTAGTGCTGTAGGCTAATGCCCAGGATTCCAAAGTAATTTTGAACCACAAGATTGGTGGTTCAAGCTCACCAGATGCTCCAAGGAAACTCTAGACAGGGTTTCTATGGGTTGGAATCGACTTGACAGCACTTTTAACAACAACAACACAGCACATTAGGAAAATCTTCTAAGATCCAAACCAAAAAAAAAATAATGTTTATCAACAGAAAAAGAAAAAGTGAGGTAAAAATTAATCTTCCCTCCTCAGCCTCAGAATGTCAGTTAGAGCCAGGAAAGAGTCTTTTATTACACAGATAATTCAGACCAAGAAATTTTCTGTCAGGATAGGAACGGCCTCTGGGCTGAACAGGGCAGGGAGTTCAACTCACCTTCATGGCCTCGCTGCTCCACAGGTGAATGCAGCCTGAAATAAAGGTATAAATTATCAGCACAGAGCATGGGGACTTAGCTTTCAAATGTCCCTCCATTAACCTCTACCCTTCCCAAGCCTACAATCACCCTGTGAAAAAAGATCCCCGTGTGGCCTGGCAGAAGGTAACACAAATGTTTCACTGATTTTTGAATTAGCAAAGAGAAAAAAAAAAATCCTAACTATGGCATATAAAAGACAGAGCAATTTAGGTTTTGGTTGTTTCCTTATGGAAGGTGTATGATTTTTTCACCCCTCCTCTATTTTTCCCTTAAAAAAAAATGTTAAGTTTTTCAACATTGTGGCCTTAGGAGGTAATTTGCTAAATAGGACAAAATTAGCTGATTTTTGGACCATTTAAAAGAACATTTCTTTTGAAAGCATATAAAATGTATTAAAGCAATCTTCGAAGTCTTTACCCCTGCTTGAGATTTTAATTTACTCCGAGCTAATAAATTATCCCCCCTCTCAGAAGCTATTGAAAAATTTCAGTTAAATCCTTTTTAAATTTTAATGTGTTCAATTGAATCCTCAGCAATTTAGACACATACACTCACAGCTTGGGGTGGTCAGCTCACCAAGGCAAGACTGAAAAGGGGTCAGATTAACGTGAACCCCTTCTGTCCCCTGGGATTACCAAGGTAGTATTAACGAATGTGATTTCCCCCCACACATACAGGTCTGATTGTTGGATAATTACTTTTCCACAACAGCATTTAACAAATGCCCCTATTTGAAGGCCAAGACCATTTTCTCTACAGCTGGAGGAAGCCGCAGTACAGGCAGGAGTAGGTGGAAGCAGTGAGGGGGTGGAGGTGGGTGAGGGAGGGGAGCAGGGAGCCTGGTGGCTCTAATCAGAGACAGCAACTGCTGAGCCGCAAATCTGGGTCACTTTGGTAGCTGGCTTGGCTGCAACACAAAGGCTGACTTCATCTCAGGCAGGGCTCTGTGTTACCACTGCACACTTATCAGAAATATTTTTTCAGGCTATCAATTATTATATTTGAACATTGCATCCTGGCTCTGGGGAGCCCTTAGCAAGCTGTAGCAAAAATCAATCCAGTTTTACAACTTTTACCTTGGCAGAGCTCCAGCACTTTATCTACGTTACCCTGTAATTTAAAGATCCCATATCTCTTTCAGTGGCACAGATATATTCCCAAGTATGACATGTCCTTGATACTACCAATGTATATATGTATATGTTAAGTTGGAACTGGATAGCCTGGGTAGGGTTAACTTTCATGGAGGTTGGGGTTATTGTTATAGGAATATTTCTGTAGTCGGTCCTTCTTGTCAATATAATAATTACAACAGCTGTTAGTACAACTACTAGCTTTGTCATCGTGCTTCTGTTACAGATGACAGCAACCATGAGCACTGATTTCACTTGGTAAGGTAAGAGAAGCTAGTGCATTTTGAAAAAACACAAACGGATACTGGAGCCTGAGTCCCATTCAAAAACAAGTCAAGCCTGAGGTATGTATGCGTTCCAACATAAGACTCTGTAGAATTTGTTTCTTTCTTTTACTAGGTGGGAAGATAGCACGGGAGGTAGCACTGGAAACAGAAGGGTCAACTGTCTTGTTAGCTGAATGTACACATGTGTGGAAGAAGGCACGGGCCATGTGGCTGGCACCATAAGAGAAGGTTATGTCATCAGGGTGGCATTAATTTAAGAGCATATGGTGTCACTCAGGAGAAAGTTTACTATCTTTCATATGGTGGGTAATTTGGGCAGCAGTTGCTGGCCCCAGATAGGGCTGAGCTTAGTGTAGGTGGCAAAAAATGATTGGAAAAATTTTGGGATTCAGAGTAGCTGTGAAGAAATAGGAATGAAAAAGGAAGCTTATCTTAGAGCCACATTTGGGAAAAAAAACTTTTAATGTGGAAGTGTTTTAGAAGCGATCACCATCTTGATTCTTTAGTGAATCTTCATATTTTCATGAAACCAGTGATCAGATAGGGCTGGTTTTCTAGCCCTTTATTCTGTACTTGTAGTGCAAAATTTGTTTTATCTGCTTTCTGTTCATTTCATTACTAAAAATTCCTCAGATCATTTAGCCAGTGGCTGATAGAATCTTCTTCCTTTATTTGTGTGGGGCTCCACAGACTGTTTGGGGAGCGACAGCTGCTAAGAAAGTAAAGGAGAACAGAAAGCTAAATGAAAGGGAAATGTTCACAATCTGTATTAAAAAAAAATTTTTTTAAACATAAAATTAAAAATTGTCCTATCCATCTTTCACTCACTCTTTCATCTATTCTTGTCCTCTGATATAAGCTGTGGTGATAATGCCAGATGAAAAACAAAGTAAACCCATATATAGATAGTCCCCAACTTGAGACTTACTCTAGTTACAAAAGAACAGAACTTATGACTGTCCTGTTCTGAAAACCCTTGGGCATCAAAAACATTGACAAAAACAAGCTTCTGGTCTGGTATTAGAAGTAACTGCAAGTCATCATCTGCAAGGCCCAGATGATGACTGTGTTCTTTGAAGGTTGGTTTCTCAATTGTTTGATCTCAGAAGTGTGAACCTATTGCCTTAAAAAGAGTACTCCTTTCAAGATTTGTCTGCTACTAATGCCCCAGGACATCTTCCTCACAAAGATGATCTAAATTAGGATGTGAAACTGGTGTGTCTACCTCCCAATATGAGAGCTGAACACAGCTGTCAATATGCAGTCATCACCTCAAGCCATACTGTCTACAGACTATGTTTGCTCAGGCAATCACTATAACAGATGGAGGTGCAGTAACATTACATGTCTTCTCAAAGAATTATAATTCTTTTAAGCATACCTGGAACATTGCATCTTCCTGAGAGGAACTTATGGGAACATGCATGCAATGAATATGGAAAAAAAAATGCTGAGTTATATAAACATGCTCCAAGTATTGGATCAGGATATGACAAAGGAGATCAGTAAGAAAATCATCCATGTGCCAAGAAGGCTAAATTTAAAACTTGGTATTACTGATATGGTGTCTGTATTTGAAAAGCGCTGGTCAGAATGGAACCTGACTCTACATGAATCAATGCATTTGGATTTGGTGTTGCAGAAGAATACTAAAAGGACCTCGGACTGCCAGAAGAACAAACAAACCTGTCTTGGAAGAAGTGTAACTCATAGATCATGAAGAAGGGGAAAAGACAGATCAAAACTTAATAGAGTATAAAGAGAGAAAAGTGCTGAAGAAGAAAGAGAGAAGTTGTCAAAAAAATTTACAGACAAAGAATTAGCTGCAGTTTTTTATAAGCTAACCCAGGGGATTCGGTTGCTCGAAAACATGGACCCAAATGCTGATTGGTTTCCTAACTATAGGCAAATTCAGAAAGTAATGAGATGTTACCAAGAAATACATGAAGAAAAAAACATGCGCAGACTACTCTCAAGAATTTTCTAATGAGAAATGCCAGACAATCCAAAACACTTGAAATAACAAGTTGAGTTATTACTGCAAATGCCAAAATGCCAACATCATCCAATGGTTCTTCAGGGTCAGTGTTTTAGGCCAGATTTCCTAGAGAAGTAAAACCAGTGAAATATATGAATGTACATATGTAAAGAGAAGCTTATTTTCAAGGAAATGACTTATAATTGTAGAGTCCCAAGTCCCCAGCAGAAGACAGAGAGTCTTTCTCATATGTTCTTTATATTGGGAACAGTCCAAGCCCTCAAGAATGCATCCCTTCAATTGATTGGCTGCTCATAATCAGTCATCATAGAGTTAACTAAGCTTGCATTAGGTTTCATCACCATGGGAATAAGCATATCCCAACCGCAAATCCTCTGGAAATTCTGGCCTAATCAAGTTGACATAGAACCCTAACTGTTGTTGTTAGGTGCCATCCAGCCAGTACCGACTCACAGCGATCTTATGCACAGCAGATGAAACACTGCCCAAACCTGAGCCAACCTCACTATTTTTGCCACGATTGAGTCCATCAATGCTGCCACTTGCCCAATCCATCTCATCGGGGGTCTTCCTCTTTTTCTCTGACCCTCCACCTTACCAAACATGAGATCCTTCTCCAGTGACTGTTCCCTCCTGACAATATGTCCGAAGTATGAGAGACGAAGTTTGGCCATACTGGCATCCAAGGAGCACTCTGGCTGCACTTCTTCCAACACGGATCTGTTAGTTCTTTTGGCAGCCCGTGTCACTTTCAATATTCTCCTCCAACACCATAACTCAAACGTGTCAATTCTTCTACGGTCTTCCTTATTTACTGTCCAGCTTTCACATGCATATGAAGTTACTGAAAATACCATGGCTTGGTATTTTTACAACTATTACAACACAGTAAATTTCAGGATTTTGTGTATTTTTCAAAGTATGCATTCAAATATATCTAGTTTACATACTAGATATATTTGAATGCATACTTTGGGGAAAATATATCTAATTTATATACCTACCACTCATCTGTCATTCTGTCCTGGCTTTCATGTTGTGATGATTCTGGAAGCTATGCCACAGGTATTTTAAATACCAGAAGGGTCGACCATGGTGCACAGGTTTCAGCTGAGCTTTCAGAAGAAGACAGACTAGAAATAAAGAGAGATGGGTGACTTCCAAACTTTTAAATTTAGTCATTGTAAAGCAGTGGAACACTGCCAGCACCAGAATATTAAATACTGAAACATGATGAAGAGTGCCAGAATATTTCCAGATATAGTGTCATAAAATGAAACTCTCAGGTTGGAAGGCACTCAAAATGCAACTAGGGAAGAGCTGCTCCTCAAAGTAAAGTTGATAGTGATGACAAAAGTGGAGTAAAATCTTCAGGACCTTCATTCACTAATGGGACACAACTCAAAATGAAGAGAAAGAAATGTAACATCCAGTAATCATGAGAACTTGGAATGTATGAAGTATGAATCTAGAAAAAATTAGAAATTATTAAAAGTAAAATAGAATGCATAAACATCAATATCCTAGGCATCAATGAGCTGACATGCATTGGTATTAGGCATTTTGATTCTGACAATCACATGGTTTCCTATGCCAGGAATGACAAATCAAGGGGAATGGCATCACATCCACCATCAAAAAGAACATATCAAGATCTGTTTGGAAGTACAGTGTTGTCTGTGATTGTATAATATCCATACACCTACAAGAAAGATCAATTCATACCACTATTATTCATATTTACACAGGAACCACTAAGGCCAGAGATGATGAAATTGAAGCATTCTACTAACTTCTTCAGTTTGAAATTGATCAAATATGCAATCAAGATGTGTTGATAATTACTGGAGATTATTCCAATCTCCACAGAGGAAGGATCAGTAGTTTGAAAACATGGCCTTGCTGATAGAAATGATGCTGGAGATCGCATGGTAGAATTTTGCAAGACCAATGACTTCTTCATTGCAAATACCTTCAAACAACATAAAAGACAATTATACACATGAACCTCATCAGATGGAATACACAGAAATAAAATTTATATCTGTGGAAAGAGACAGAGGAAAGTTCCTTATCAAGGCCAGGGACAGACTGTGGAACAGACCATCAATTGCTCATATGCAAATTCAGGTTGAAGATGAAGAAATTTAAAACAAGTCCATGAGAGTCAAAACACACCCTTTAATACATCCCACCTGAATATAGAGATCATTGGAATAGCAGATTTTATGCATTAGACACTAAAGACCGAAGACCAGAGAGTTGTGGGATGACATCAAGAACATCATACAGGAAGAAAGCAAAAGGTCATTAAGAAGACAAGAAAGAAGGAAAAGACTAAAACGGATGTCAGAAGAGACACTCAAACCTGTCTCCAGTGTAGAGATGCTAAAGCAAATGGAAGAAATGAGGAGGTAAAAGATCTGAAAAGAAAATACTAAAGAACATCTCAAAAAGACAAGGTCAAACATTATAACAAAATGTGCAAAGACTTGGTTTAGAAAACCCAAAAGAAGAACATGCTCGGCATTTTTCAAACAAAAAGAACTGAGGAAAAAATTCAAGCGTCAACTTAAAGACTGAAGGATTCTATGGGCAAAATGGAGTGCTTGTGTGGTGGTGCAGGTTAATGCACTGGACTGCCAGGTCAACTTGAACTGCAAGGTCGGTGGTTCAAGATCACTAGCCACTTTTCAGGAAACCCTATACAAAGTTGCTATGAGTCGGAACAAACTTGATGGCACTTAACAGTAAAAACGGACAAAATACTGAATGATGCAGAAAGCATCCAAAGAACATGGAAGGAATTCACAGAGTCACTGCACCAAAAAGTAATGGTCAATATTCAACTATTTCAAGAGGCAGCATATGATCAAGAGTCAATGATACTGAAGGAAAAAGTCCAAGGAGCACTGAAGACACTGGCAAAGAATACAGCACCAGGAATTGATGAAATACAAATTGAAGTCTTTCAACAAACTGATGCAGCACTGGAGGCACTCACTTATCTATGCCAAGAAATTTGGAAGACAGCTAACTGGACAACTGACTAGAAGAGATTCATATTTGTGCCCGTTCCAAAATGAGGTGACCCAAAGGAATGTGGAAATCATGGGACAATATGATTGATATCACATGCAGCAAAGTTTTGCTAAAGATAACAACAACAACAAAAAAATGTTGCAGCCATACACTGACAGAGAACTTGCAGAGGTTTGAGCCATTCAGCAGAGGATGTGGAACAAGGGATATCATTGCTGACATCAGATGGATCTTCACTAAAAGCAGGGAATACAAGAAAGATAAGGAGCTCTGGTAGTGTAGTGGTTATAAATCGGGCTGCGAACCTCAAGGTCAGCAGTTTGAAACTACCAGCTGTTCTGCGGGAGAAAGATGAGGCTTTCTGCTTCCGTAAAGATTTACAGCCTCGGAAACCCTGTACAAGGTCGCTATGAGTCGGAACCGACTCCACAGAACACAACAACAACAACCAGAAAGTTGTTTACTTGTGCTTTATTAACTACACAAAAGGTTTTCAATTATGTGGTTCATGACAAACTATAGATTACATGGCAGAGAATGAGTATTTTGAATGACTTTATTATGCTTATGAGGAGACTGTACATAGACATAGGCAGTTGCTCGAACAGAACAAGGGAACACCGAATGGTTTAAAATTAGGAAAGGTGTGCACCAAGGTTGTATTATTTCATGAAACATATTCAATCTGTTTTGCTAAGAAAATTATTTGAGAAGCTGGATTATATCAAGAAAAATGTGGCATCAGGATCGGAGGAAGACTCATTAACAATATGTGATATGCAGATGATACAATCTTGCTTGCTGAAAGTGAAGAGGACTTAAGACACTTACTGATGAAAACCAAAGAACTCAGTCTTCAGTATGGGTTGCACCTTAATGTAAAGAAAATAAAAATCCTCACCACTGAAGTAATAAACAACATCCGTATAAATGGAGGTAAAAAATTGAAGTTGTCAAAGACTTCATTTTGCTCAGATCAACCATCAACACTCATGGAAACAGCAGTCAAGAGATCTAATGATGTATTTCATTAGACAATATACTGCACAAGACTTCTTAAAAGTGTTGGACAGCAAAGATGTCAGTTTGAGGACTAAGGTATGCCTGACCCAAACCATGGTATTTTCAATAGCCCCATATGCATGTGAATGTTGGGCAGTGAATAAGGAAGACCGTAGAAGAATTAATGTATCTGAGTTATGGTGTTGGTGGAAAATATTGAAAATACCATAGACTTCCAGAAGAACAAACAAATGTATGTTGCAAGAAGTACATCCAGAATGTTCCTTGTAAGTTAGAATAGCCAGACTTTGTCTTTCATACTTTGGACATATTATGAGGAAAGACCAGTCCCTGGACAAGGATAACATGTTGGGTAAGGTGGAGGCCTCAACAAGATAGACTGGCACAGTGGTAACAGCAATGTGCTCAAATGTAGCAATGATTGTGAGGTTGGCGCTAGACCGGGCAGTATTTCTTTCTGTTGCGCATAGGGTCACTATGAGTGGGAATGGACTCAATGATACATAACAACAACAACAGTTTATGTGCAATGTTTCCAACTCCGGAGACAAACAATGATCGGATTTATAAAGACTTAGATAATAAAGGTAATAATAATAACTTAAAAAGAAACAAGAGGTATTGTACTGATATCCAAATTAACTTATGAATATTTGGCAGAATGGAACCCATCATAAGTTGGTGAAACTACAGTTTTCTTCCATGTACTAGAATTTAGAGGAATTTAAGAGAAGTTTCTGTTTTGTTTTGCTTTCAAATGTATTTTTTTAACTTTTTTCTAAATTTTAGAACAATTATAAATTCACAAAAAGTTGCAAAGATAGTATAGAGAGGTGTTTCTCCCAATTGTTGTTGCTACTGCCTTTAAATCAGCCCTGACACATAGTGACACCATGCACAACATATTGGATAGTTGGGATTCATAAGGTATTCTTTGGCAGATTTTCAGAGATAGATTAACAAGCTTTTCTTCCTAGACCATCTTAGTCTGGAAGGTCTGTTGTCACCTGCTCAGTATCATGGAAACACGTAAGCTTACAATGATAGACAACAAGTGGTGAGTGTGTGAAGAGCAGAATTGAACCAGGCTCCAGAAGAATGGATGCATTTGAAATGGAATGCATAAACATCGATATCTTAGGCATTAGTGAGCTGAAATGGACTGGTATTGCCCATTTTGAATCTGACAACCACATAGTTTACTATGCAGGGAATGACAAATTGAAAAGGAATGGTGTTGCATTCATTGTCAAAAAGAATATATACAGATCAGTCATGAGGTACAATGCTGTAAGTACAATCAATTACACAAGACCAAAAGAGCAGCATTTGCCCCAAAACAAAGCTCAGAAGACATGAAGGGCTGAGAAGTTGGATAATTAGAAACGGGAAACAAAGGGAGGAGATTTCAACCAATGTTATTAAATGAAATGTGCATAAATTTTTGAATGGAATATTACTTTGCTCTGTAAACTTTCACCTAAACTACAATAAAAAGTTCAAAAATTAAATCAATACTACAATACATGGTATTTTGACCTCGGCTCTTTTCACCACACATAATGCCCTAAAGATACATACAAGCTGTTATATGTATCAATAGACCGTTAGTTTGTATTGTCGTTGTTGTGTTGTTAAGTGCCATCAGTCAGTTTTGACTCATAGCAAACCTGTATAGGGTTTCTGAGGAGCGGCTGCTTAGCATGACCTTCCCGACCTTATGATTCAAACTGACCTAGCAGACCAGCATACTAACCTACAGCTCCACACCAGGATTCATTGTTGTTAAGTGTGGTTAAGTCAGCTCCTATTCATAGCTACCCTACACACTATAGTACTGCCCCATCCCCTGTGTCATCCTCATAGTTGTTGTAAGTGAGCCCATTCATCTCTGCTGCCATGTGCCAATCCATCACATTGGGGTTCTTCATATTCGCTGATCCTCCACTTTACCAAGCATGGTGTCCTTTTCCTATGCATTACCAAATAGTATGCCATGTTAAAAGAGTCCTGGTGTGGTGCTGTAGAATAAGTTCAAACCCACTAGTCGCTGCTTAAAAACCATATTCAAGATCACTTGAGTCTATAAATGGTACTTAACAAGAACAACACTCCATATTGATGGATACTGTGATCCTTTCCAGTTTGAAGCTATTACAAATAAAACTCTATGAACAATCAGGTTCAGGGTTTTATGTGAATACAAGTTCCCATTTCTCTTGAATAAATGCCTGGAATGCAATTGTTGAGTTATATGATAAATACATGATTTGTTTACTTAAAATTTTTTTTTTAAGAAAATGCCTATTTTCTAGAGTTGTTGTATCATTTTATAGTCCCAGTAGCAACATGTGAGAGAATCAGTTTCTCCATACCTTAACTATCATTTGATATTGTCATCATTTTTTATTTTCATTGTTCTGATAAGTGTGTAGAGTTTTTATATCATAGTCTTAATTTACATTTCTCTAATGGCTACTGATGTTGAACATTTTTTCATGTTATTATATGACATCTGTGACTTCTGTTTGGTTAAATGTCTCTTCAAGGTCCTTACCTATTTTCTAATTGGATTGTTTATTTCTTATAATGTTGTTGAGTTTTTAGAATATTTTATATGTTCTTGATATTAGTACTTTGCTGGATATTAGTACTTTGCTGGATAGTTTGCAAATATTTTCTCCTGGTATATATCTTATCTTTTCATTTCCTTCAACAGGGTCTTTGGCAAACCAAAAGTTTTTAATTTTGATGAACTTTAGTTTTCCCTTTTATGAATAGTGTTTTTGATATTGTGCTTAAGAACTCTTCACCAAGTCCTAGGTCTTCAAGATATCCCCCTATATTACATTCTAAAATTTTTATAGTTTTATATTTTACATCTATGATCTATTTTGAGTTAGTTTTTCTACAAGTTGAGTGTCTAGCTCAAGATTTATATTTTGGCCTATGGACATTTAATTATCCCACTACCCTTTATTGAAAAATGAAAAGCCTGTCCTTCTTCCACTTACTTATTTTTGCATACTTAATAAAAGTCAGGTGGGCATATTTGTGTGAGTCCATTTCTGAGTTCTCTATTTTCTTTCATTGATCTGTGTTTCTATCTCCCTACGTTTTACATATATTCTGGTCTTCTAAAACTATATATTAAGTCCTGAAATCAAGTAAATTAAATTTTTCCCATTCTTCCACTTCTTTAAAATTATTTTAGCTTTGAGATTCTTTGTCTCTCCATAGAAAATTTGGAATAATATTTAAAAACACTAATACTGTTATACTCACGAAATCAGCAGTCAAGAAATCAAACGATGTTTTGTATTATAGGCAAATCTGCTGCTCAAGACCTTTTTAAAGTGTTGAAGAGCAACGATGTCAGCTTGAGGACTAAGGTGCTCCTGACCCAAGCCATGATATGTTCAATAACCTCATATGCATGTGAAAGCTGGACAGTGAATAAGGAAGACTGTAGAAGAATTGATGCTTTTGAGTTATGGTGTTGGAGGAGAATATGGAAAGTGCCATGGGCTACCAAAAACACAATAAGATCTGTGTTGGAAGAAGTGCTGAGCAAATAATCCGTGAAGCTGGATTATATGAAGAAAAATGTGGCATCAGGATTGGAGGAAGACTCACTAACAACCTGTGATATGCAAATGAAACCACCTTGCTTGCTAAAAGGGAAGAGGACTTAAAATATTTACTAATGAAGATTAAAGAGCACAGCCTTAGGTATGGATTGCATCTCAATATAAAGAAAACAGAAATCCTCACCACTGGACTAATAAACAAAATTCTTATCAACAGGGAAAAGAATGAAGTTGTCAAGGACTTCATTCTTCTTTAATCAACTATCAACACTCACAGAAGCAGCAGTCAAGAACACAAACGACATATTGCATTAAGCAAATCTGCTGCACAAGACCTTTTTAAAGTGTTGAAGAGCAAAGATGTCAGGTTGAAGACTAAGTTGCGCCTGACCCAAGCCATGGTATTTTCAAAAACCTCATATGCATGGGAAAGCTATACAGTGAATAATGAAGACTGTAGAAGAATTGATGCTTTTGAGTTATGGTGTTGGAGGAGAATATTGAAAGTGTCATAGGCTGCCAAAAGAACCAACAGATCTGTGTTGGAAGAAGTGCAGCCAGAGAGTTCATTGGAGGCCAAGAAGGCCAAACTTCGTCTCTCATACTTCAGATATATTGTCAGGAGGGACCAGTCTCTGGTGAAGGACATCATATTTGGTAAGATGGAGGTTCAGAGAAAAAGAGGAAGACCCTCCCCAGCATGATGGATTGGCACAGTGGCAGCATCTATGAGTTCAAGCATGGCAACAATAGTGAGGTTGGCCCAGGATGAGGCAGTGTTTTGTTTCGCTGTGCATAAAGTCGCTATGAGTCAGCACCAACTCAATAGCACCTAACAACAACACAAATGATAGTGTATTTTTTTTTTTACTTTTTATTGTGAATTGAGTGAAGGGTTACAGAGAAAATCATCAATTTTATATTCAACAAATCATACATTTCATTTCAATGACTGTGATCTTCTAATTGTAATATCAGTTATTCCAGCTCCTCCTTGTGATTCTGGTTTCTATTTCACCTTCTTTCCCAACACTTTTGAATTTTCTCCTTAGGTAAGTGCTGCCCTTTCGATCTTGAATTTTTGACCATTCAATAATTGTGTTGCTTTCCTCTCTGTATACACTTGATCTTGATGAGAAACTGAGTCGTGAGGGTTGAGTTTAGTTCTAGACCTGAAGGAAACTCCAGTTCCTTTCTGACCAGTAAGGCTGGTCTTTTTTACAATTTTGAGTTTTGTTCCACATTTTCTTACATTCTGTGTAGGACCTTCTACTGTGATCCCTTTCAGAACAGTTGGTAATGGGAGCTGGACACCATCTAGTTATTTTAGTCTCAGGGTCATGTAGAGTAATGTTCATGTATTCCATGAGTCCATTGACTAATTGCTCTCAAGTATCTTCAGTCTTCATCACTCATCTTTCCTGTACAAAGGGAGAAACCAAAAGTTGCATCTTGGATGGCCATTCATGAGGTTTTAATATCCTAGTCACTCCTCACAAATGTAGGCTGTAAAGCTCTTTTGCTGTTGTCACCACCATCCTTGGCATGACTCGCCATTGGTTTCTGCCAGGGAGAATCGACCGCCATCCGCCACCATGGTGAACTTCACCTTAGAACAGATTCCAGCCATTATGAACAAGAAAGCCAACATTTGAAACATGTCCGTCATCGCCCAAGTGGACCACTGCAAGGCCAGCATCATCACCTCCGCCCAGGCCGGGGAGACCCACTTCTCTGACACCGGAAAGATGAGCAGGAGTGCTGCTCATCATGATCAAGTTCACCGCCATATGCCTCTTCTACGAGCTCTCCAAGAATGATATGAACTTCATCAAGCTGAGCAAGGATGGCTCCGGCTTCCTCATCAACCTCATCAACTCGCCCGGGCACGTGGACTTCTCTTCCGAGGTGACAGCTGCCCTCCGTGTCACTGATGACGCCCTGGTGGTGGTGGTGGACTGTGTGTCCGGTGCATGTGTGCAGATGAAGACAGTGCTGCCATAGGCCATTGTTAAGCGCATCAAGCCCGGGCTGATGATGAACAAGATAGACTGGGCCCTGCTGGAGCTGCAACTGGAATCCAAGGAGCTCTACCAGACCTTCCAGTGCATTGTGGAAAACATCAATGTCATCATCTCCACCTATCGAGAGGCCGAGAGTGGCCCATGAACAACATCATGATTGATCCTGTCCTTGGCACAGTTGGCTTTGGGTCTGGCCTCCATGGCTGGGACCTGAAGCAGTTTGTTGAGATGTACATGGCCATTTTTACCGCCAATGGTGAGGGCCAACTGGGACCTGCTGAGTGGGCCAAGACAGTGGAGGACATGATGAAGAAGCTCTGGGGTGACCAGTATTTTGACCCCGTTAATGGACCAAAGGAGCTCTGGTAGCGTAGTGGTTACGAATCGGACTGTGAACCGCAAGGTCAGCAGTTTGAAACTACCAGCTGTTCCTCGGGAGAAAGATGAGGCTTTCTGCTCCTGTAAAGATTAACAGTCTCGGAAACCCTGTACAAGGTCGCTATGAGTCGGAACCGACTCCACGGCACACAACAACAACAACAACAATGGAGTCCTAAGAGCTCTGGTAGCGCAGTGGTTATGAATTGGGCTGTGAACCGCAAAGTCAGAAGTTCGAAACTACCAGGTGTTCCATGGGAGAAAGAGGAGGCTTTCTGCTCCCGTAAAGATTTACAGCCTCAGAAACCCTGCTCAGGGTCGCTATGAGTCAGAACCGACTCCACGGCACACAATCACAACAACAATGGAGTCCTGGAGTTCAAAGCCATTTGAACTGCAAGGTCGGCAGTTCAAGCTCACCAGCTGCTCCTCAAAAACCCTATACAGGGTCGCTATGGGTCGGAACCGACTCGACAGCACTTCACAACAACAATGGCAAGTTTAGCAAGTCTCCCACCAGCCCTGATGGCAAGAAGTTGCAGCGGATGCTCTGCCAGCTCATCCTGGACCCATATTTAAGGTGTTTGTTGCGATCATGAATTTAAAGAAAGAGGAGACGGCCAAAATGATGAAAAAGCTTGACATTAAGCTGGACAGCGAAGACCAGGTCAAAGGCGGCAAAGCCCTCCTGAAGACTGTTTACTGGGGATGCGCTGCTACAGATGATCACCATCCACTTGCCCTCACCTGTCACCGTCCAGAACTACTGCTGCAAGCTGCTGTACAAATAGCCCCCAAACAACGAGGCGGCCATGGGTATTAAACACTGTGACCCCAAAGACCCCCTCGTGATGTACATTTCCAAAATGGTGTCAACCTCGGACAAAGATCGTTTCTACGCCTTCGGACATATCTTCTTGGGGCTGGTATCTACTGGCTTGAAAATCAAGATCATAGGTCCCAACTACACAAGCAGAGAGAAGGAGAACCTGTACCTGAAGCCCATCCAGAGAACCATGCTGGTGATGGGCCACTACGTGAAGTCCATTGAGGACTTGCCGTGTGTGAACACCGTAGAACTGGTGGGTGTGACCAGTTCTTGGTAAAAAGGGCACGATCACCACTTTCAAGCCCGCCCACAACATGTGTGTGATGAAGTTCAGTATCAGCCCTGAGGTGAGGGTAGCCGTGGAGGCCAAGAGCCCTGCCGACCTGCCCAAACTGGTGGAGGACCTGAAGCAACAGGCTAAGTCAGACTCCATAGTGCAGTGCATCACTGAGAAGTCAGGCAAGCACATCATCTCGGGTGCTGGCGAGTTGCACCTGGAAATCTGCCTGAAGGACTTGGAGGAGGGCCACACCTGCATCCCCTTCAAGAAATTGGACTCAGTGGTCTCCTACCGGGAGACCGTCAGCGAGGAGTCCAATGTGCTCTGCCTCTCCAAGTCCTCCAATAAAGCACAACCGGCTGTACATGAAGGCCCGACCCTCCCCTGACGGCATGGCTGAGGACATCAACACGGTGAGGTGTCGGCTCACCAGGAGCTCAAGCAGAAGGCCGGCTACCGGGCAGAGAAGTACGAGTGGGACGTGGCCAAGGCCCGCAAGATCTGGTGCTTTGGGCCTGATGGCACTGGCCCCAACATTCTCACCGACATTACTAACGGAGTGTAGTACTTCAATAAGATCAAGGACAACGTGGTGGACAGCTTCCAGTGGGCTACCAAAGAGCGGTGTGTGAGTAGAACGTGCGGGGGCATGCACTTCTACGTTCATGTCCACAATGTGACCCTGCACGCAGACGCCAACCACTGCGCACGCCAACCTGCAGTGCGTCTACGCCAGCGTGCTGACCGCTTAGCCCCGCCTCATGGAGCCCATATACCTTGTGGAGATCCAGTGCCCAGAGCAAGTGGTCGGTGGCATCTACTGTGTCCTCAACGGGAAGAGAGGCCACGTCTTTGAGGACTCCCATGTGGCCGGCGCCCCATGTTTGTGATCCATCCTGTCCTTTGGCTTCACAGCTGACCTGAGGCCAACACTGGTGACCAGGCCTTCTCGAAGTGCGTGTTCGACCACTGGCAACTCCTTCCCGGAGACCCCTTCAACAACACCAGCCGCCCCAGCCAGGTGGTGACCGAAGTGCGCAAGCGCAAAGGCCTGACAGAGAGCGTCTCGGCCAGGGACAGCTTCCTGGACAAGTTGTAGGTGGCCCTCGAGGCAACAGCCAGCAGCCCCGGGTGGGACTCGGCCAGCACGCCCACTGAAACACATCCTCGCATTCTCCTCACACCTGGTGACGCCACCCCCGCTTGTGTAGCCTTGGGGGACCACTCGGAACTTCTCTTTGGCCAGTGCAGAAGCTGGGATGGGACACCTAACTTTTTCCCCACATTCAGAGGGAAATGCAAATGTCCAAGAAAATGAGTAAACATTAAGTAGAATGTAAAACATTGTCTTTGTGGACTATGAACCATGGTGTCCCCCAAGACTATGGTCCTGTAACCCCACACCTAGAAACTTCATTCCCTCCAGGTGTTTGGTAATGTCTAAGAAATTTGCATACTTTTGCCCCCTGTAAACTCCACCACATACTTTGATATGTTTGCAGCAAAGTTAAATACCCATGTACAAATATCTTCTGTCAAACCTTTATATATTTATGGGCACACTCTCCCTCTCCCAGGAGCCCAGATAGTGTAGTAGATTACGAGTTGGGCTGCTAACTGCAAGGTCAGCAGTTAAAATCTGCCAGCTTCTCCACAGGAAAAAGATGAGACTTTCTGTTCCTATGAAGATTTACAGCCTCGGAAATGCTATACGGGATCACTATGAATCGGAACAGACTCCACAGCACATAACAACAACCACCACCGCCACTCTTTCTCTCCCTCCTACACCTATTCAGCCTGTGTATCTATCTAACCATGCATATATCCATAGATCGTTTTAATTTAGCTCTTACATCTTCTCCATGTCTTCCTCCGTCTTTATCATCCCTCTGCTAACCTTCCTCTTGTTACACAGTGCCTTTCCTATCACCCAAATTAACACGTGTCTACACTCTAGCCAGTACACTACCTTCTTCCCTCCCACACCTGATAACTATCAAAGAATGTGTTATTAACATGGTCTCATGTGATGTTTGTCCTTTTGTGATTGACTAAATTCAAGCCTCAGGTTGAAATGTTGAAGGATTATTTCACAAAATATTAA
>NW_006408715.1:4402373-4420231 GCF_000296735.1 Chrysochloris asiatica | reverse complement strand
GTGGCAAGACCTGGGGACTCTTGGGCCCAGAGTCAGTGACATAGCCACAGAGGACTAGAGTGGAGAGTGAAGCATCCAGCTGATAAAAAGAGAGGGCATATGCATAAGAACACCCACACTTGCAGATAATACCCACTTATCCTGGTTTCAGTGAATGGATGATCAGAGCTCAACCAGAAGTAAAAAGAAGAGGGGGAAAAAAACACAGTATTCTCATACAATTTGATGAACTTGACCTACACCTATGGAAGCAGTAGCTCAAAAGAGGGAACAAGTTCTTACAGCAAAAACCATTCCCACCCCCTCCACACACAGAGTAGACAGGGATGGGCAACTTGGACATTGGCTACCCAAAATGGGGGGCGAGGGGCTACAAAGGCAAGAAGTGACTGGCTTTCAAGCTTTCATGAGGGAACCTAGATCCAGAGGGCCTGGAGGAAGGTAGAATCTCCAGTGAGTAGTATTCAATCTGACTAGACAGAGCTGATGCAATGAAATGCAGACGGGTCTCTTGTGATACAACAGTGAATAATTGTTATCAGGACTGATTGTGAGGGTCAGAAATGTAAAGGTGGACATTTTATAGCAAGGAGGGGAGTGATTAACTTTTCAGTCTAGGAGCGGAGGTCCCTAGGACCATCAAGGGAGAAGATCTTGATGCCTGACCCTACCCAGAGAAGCAGTGATGCCTGAAATGGAGCCAAAGATGATGACATGGAGCAATGGAGCAGCTGGAGACTTTAGATCCAGAGAGGGAGAGCGACTGTGTGCTGAAGCCCTGGGGGGTGCGGGGAAGGATTACATGGAGGGGATTGTAACCATGGCAATGAGACGATATACAATAGAATGAAAGTAAAACTAATGTTCTCCCATGTAAACTATCACATAATTCACAATAAAACATTTAAGGAAAAAAAAAAAAAATAGATGGCATTGAAAGAACTCCAAGTATAGCTGAAGGCACTGACTTAGAAGCAAGTCTCCAGGAGCGGACAGAATACAAACTGAAATATGTCAGCAAACTGATGCAGCACTGGAGGCAATCATTCATCTATGTCAAGAAATTTGGGAGAGAGCTACCTGACCAATCAACTGGAAGAGGCCATTCCAAATAAAGGTCACCCAGTGGAATGCTAAAATCATCTAATTATATCATTAATATCACATGTAAGCAAAGTTTTGCTGAATATAATTTTTTAAATGATTACAGCAGTACATCAATAAGGAGCTGCCAGAAATTCAAACCAAATTCAGAAAATAACATGGAACTAGTTATATCAATGCTGATGTCAAATGGATCTTGAAGGAAAGCAGGTAACGGCAGCAAGATGTTTACTTGTGCTTTATTAACTATGCAAAAGTATTTGACTGTGTGTAACATAGCAAACTATGGATAACATTATGAAGAACAGGTATTCCAGAACTCTTACTTGTCCTCATGAAGAACAAAGGAATACAGAATGGTTTAAGTCAGGAAAAATGTGTATCAAGGTTGTATCCTTTCATCATACTTACTCAATCTTTATACTTAGCAAATAATTTGAGAAGCTGGATTATATGAAGAAGAATGTGGCATTAGGATTGGAGGAACATTCATTAACAATCTACAGTATGTAGACACAACTTTGCTGAAAGCAAAGAAGACTTGAAATATTTACTGATGAAGGTCAAAGACCTCAGTATTGCATCTCAATATACAGAAAATGAAAATGACATCATGATAATTATTTACCTAATGGCAATAACATCATGATAAATGAAGAAAAGATTGAAGTTGTCAAAGACTTCAATTTGCTTGGATCTACAATCAACAATCGTGCAAACAGCAGTCAAGAAATCAAATGATGTATTTCATTAGGCAAACCTGCTTCATAAGACCTCTTTAAAGTGTTCAAGAGTAAAGACATTAGTATGAGGACTATGGTGCACCTGACCCAAACCATGGTATTTTCAATCATATCATATGCATGTGAAAGTTAGACAATGAATAAGGAAGACTGTAGAAACAATGATGCATTTAAATTATGATTTTGGAGAAGAATATTGAAAGTACCATACATTGCCAAAATAATAAACAAAATAAACTTCTTACAAGTAAGAAGTGCAATCACTCCTTAAAAGTGAGGCTAGCAAGACTCCATCTCTCATACTTTGGATATACTATCAGGAGGGACCAGTCCCTGGAGAAGGACAGCATGCTTGGTACAGTGGAGGGTCAGTGAAAATGAGGAAGACCCAAATAAGCTGGATTGACACAACGGCATCAACAAAGGTCTCAAATATAATAGCAAATGTAAGGATGACACACGACCAGACTGTGTGCATAGTGTTATGCTGAGTGGGAACCGAGTCAATAGCATCTAACAACAATTTCTCTCAGCAGAATGTCCTCCAGGTTCATCATGTTATGAGATGTTTCACAGCTTCATCTTTATTCTTCAACCTTGCATAGTATTCCATTATGTATACTTACCAAAGTCTGTTTATCTATGCTTCCATTAGTGAGCATTTAGGCTGTCTTTATCTTTTTGTTATTGTGAATGCTGCTGCCATGAACATGTGTGTTCATATATCTATTCATGTCATGACCCTTATTTCTTGAGGATACCAAGTAGAGGGATTGCTAGGTCAGATGATACTTCTACTTCTAACATTTGAGGAAGTGCCATACTGTTTTCCACAGTGTTTGAACCATTTTATAGTCCCACCAGCAGTATAGCAGTGTTCCAGTCTCGGCATAGTCTCACCAGCATTTGTTATTTTCTGCTTTTTTTTTTTTACCTTTTCTATTAATGCTAGCGTGAGATGACATTAATATTGTATTTTTAATTTCAGTTTCCACATGTTTACATCTAGTAAATAGAAATACAATTGAATTTCATGTCTATGCTCTATCCTGTGACCTTGATGAACTCATTTATTAGTTCTAGGCATTGAATTTTTTTTTTGTCTCTGTTTTTTAACAATTCCTAGAATATTTTATAGAGAGCATTATGTCATCTTCAAATAGAAACAGTACTATTTCTTCCTTTATGAACTGCATGCATTTTATTTCCTTTTCTTGCCTTATTTCAATGGCTAGAACTTCAAATATTATGTTGAATAACAGTGATGAAGACAAACATCCTTGCCTTGTTCCCACTCTTAAGGGGGAAACACTCGCTCTTTCACCAGTAAGTATGATGCTAATAGATTTTTAAAGAGAGTCCTTTATCAGGATAAGGAGGCTTTTCTATTCCTGGTCTTCTGAGAATTTCTATTCTATCTTTTTGGGAAATGCTTTTACTGCAGCAATTCATATGATAATGTGATTTATCTTCTTTAGCCTATTTATATTTTAGATTATAGTATTTATTTTTTTAATATTCAATAAACTTTGCATACCTCTAAAAAATTCCATTTAGTCATATACATTACTGAATTCTGTTTGCTAATATTGTATTAATAATTTTTACATCCCATATTCATAGACTTTTGTTTATATTGTCTTAATTTGGTTTTGGTAACAAAATAATACTTGCTTCATTGAATGAATTGGGAATTATGCTTTTCTCTTCAGTTTTCCCAAGACGAAATTGTGTAGAATTTGTACTGATTATTCTTTACATTTTCTATAGAATTATCCAGTGAAATCAGGTGGGTCTAGTGATTTATTTATCAAGAGCTTTTAAATTATAAGTTTAATTATCTTGGTTGTTGTTAAGTGCTATTGAGTCTGTTCTGACCCATAGCAACCCTGTATAGGGTTTCCAAGGAGCAGCTAGTGACTTTGCAGTCTAGTGCATTAACCCACAATGCCACAGCAGGACTCCTTATATTGATGGTGGTGTTGGTGATGGTGGTGTGCTGTGGAGTCAGTTCTGACTCATAGTGACCCTATATATGGTTTCCAAGGCTGTAAATCTTTAGGGGAGCAGAAAGTCTCATCTTTTTCCCGCGGAACAGCAGGTAGTTTCGAACTGCTGACCTTGTGGTTCACAGCCCGATTCATAACCGCTACGCTACCAGAGCTCCTTCCTTATCTTAATAGCTATACTCAAATTAACTCTTTTCATATTTGATGAATTAAGTTTGTGGTTTGAAGGAATTTATCCATTTAACCTAATCTAAATTTGCTCACCGCAAGGTAGGTTTAAATTCACCCAGAGATGCCTCAAAAGAAAGGCCTAATGATCTACTGCCAAATTCTTATTGAATATAGTTCTATTCTATCACACCTAGGGTTACAATGAATCAAAGTCAACTCAATGACAACTGCTATTGGTATTGTTGTTGTTTTTGTTAAATGCCATCTAGTCAGTTTCTGACCCATAGCGACCTTGTATTGGGTTTCGAGAAGCAGCTGGTAAGCTTGAACCACTGACCTTGAGGTTCAAACCAACTTTGCAGTCCAGCACATTAACCCACAATGCCACATGTAAAGTTATTCATATTATCCTCTATTTTTTTTTCCCTCTACTTATCTTGTCACAGATTTGTCACTAGTATTGATCATTTTAAAGAACCAATCACTTAATGCTATAAATTTCTTCTCACTATTACTTTAGTTTAATCCCATAAATATTGAGGTATTGTATTTTAATTTTAATTCAGTTAAATGTATTATTTGGGGTTTTTTTAGATTTTGTTTTTGACTCATGTATTATTTAGGGTGCACTGATCATGTATTTCCAAGTATTCAGTCATTGTCCTGTTGTTGGTTTCTAGTTTGATTTTGTGGTCAGAGAAAATAATCTGTATGATTTAATTTCTTGTAAGTTTTTTTTACATTTGTTATATGGCCAGTGATGTAGTCTATCTTATATATATTCTACAAAGCTCTAAAGAATGAGAATCCTACTGTGGAGTAGTCTATAAATATCAATCAGATCCTCTTGGTTGAGGTTATTGTTGAATTCTTCTATAATATCACCTTTTTAAAGGTGATATTGAGGTCTTCCAGTGTAATTATGGATTTGTATATTTCTATAAGCTTTTGTCTTATTTATTTTGTAAATGTTGTTTAGTGCATATACATTTAGAATTGCTATGTCTTCTTGGTGGATTAATCTTTAGCAGACAATTGACAATTTTCTTCTCTGTCTTGTTTCTTTGTTCTAAAATCTACTTTCTCTGATATTGTTATATCTACTCATGCATTCCTTTGATAAAAATGGACATAACATACCTGTTTCCATCCTATTACATTCAACCTTGGTATATCATTGTATTTCATGTGAGTCTCTTGGAAAGAGCATATACTTGGGTCATTTGTTTTTTGTTTCTTTTTGTTTTAACTATGCCAAGTTGTCATTTTTATGTGTTTTAAATCATTTATATTTAATGTAATTATTGATATATTGGGGCTTAAAACTGTCATTGTATCTCATTTTCTGTTTGATCTTTGTTTTCTCATTTTTCTACTTCCTCTTTTCTGCCTTCCTGTGGATTACATGAATGCTTCTTAGAATTCTATTTTATCTATGAAAGAAGCATACAACCTATCTTTGTATCAGAAGTATTTATCTTTGAATAGATTTTTAAAAAAGGGCTACTTGAGGTATTAGCATATACAAAATTTATCACCATCCAATGGTGTCAACAGTTTGCCAATCCAAAGATTGACATCTTATTGCTCTTTATGTCCTTTTAACTGCCACCAGTTTTAATAGGCTTACATTGTTCTTTACATAAATTGAGGTCCACATTATACAAGAATCATACTATGATGTTTGCTTCAAACATGGAGCATAATTTAGGAAACTTACAAGGCGAAAAACTATTATATCCACCAACTCTTTTGCTCTTTCTATGTTCTTTCTTCCTTCCTGATGTTCCCATATTCTTTCTTTTCTTATTTTCTTTCTCTTGAAAGACATTATTTTAGCTATTCTTTTAAGGTAGATCTGCTGGCAGCAAATTCTCTTAGTTTTCCCTTAATCTGAGAAAGTCTTAATTTTGACCGTTCCTGACAGATATTCTCATTAGGTGCAGAATTCTGGTTTGTCTGTTCTTTTTGTTCAGCACTTGAAAATATTGTGCCACTTCTTCCTGGTTCTTATCACTACTCCCATGTATCCTCCACTGACGCCACAGAACAACAAGGGGGTCATGTGACTGTTGAGTGACAAAGAAATCCTGACTCTACTAGACTGCCTCTGACAGCAAGCCAGTCACAGAAGGAGAAGGCATCTCCGGATGGTAGGTGGGGGTGGAAGTCAAGGTTTCAAGTGAGTGGTCTCCACTGACATCATCTGGTGAGCAGCAGGAGGTAGGAAAGGGGTGTTCCTGCCACCCAATGGTGATGAAAGCCCCAACTACCCATTAACTGTGTCTAATACCACCACAGTGGGGTAGCACATGAGGCACCTCTGGACAGCCCTGTAAGGGTGGAAACCTAGCTTCCCACTCAGACGTTGCTGACAGTTTTTTGGCTGAAACAGAACATTTATTGTCTGTAAGTTTTCTGCTACTCTGTTTCCTTCATGGTCCTTTTACTTTTCTTGGGGTCTTTTTTGTTTGTACTCATTTTGTTTCCAGAATGCTGGTGTCTACAGTGCAGTATTTAGTTTGAAATATATAAGGCAAGAAAACTCACGAAACTCATCATCATGCTATTCCTTAGTTCTTAAGTTCCCCAAACAGTCTACCTTTTTCACAGCATTCTTATGCGTGTTTCATACATAATGTCTAGGATTTTAAATTGCACTTAGGAGGAAAATAGGCAAAAGTATATCTATTACTCCTTCCTGGAAGCAGAAATCTTATTTTTATGTCTTTTAAAATTGTTATTTAGTTTTAAAATGACTTTTTTTCCCCATGACAGTTCTATGGCTGAATTAATTAATGGACAAATGAGTTATTTTTTCAGGTATTGAACTTTACCACTTAAGTAGCATTTATGTTCATGAAAATTTGAAAGCAAATATAAACAACAAATAGTACTGATGATAACTGTCTCATTTTAATATTTATGTAAAGCTACTGCTTCATAAATATTGAGTTATGCTATTATCTCTGTCTTTCCTGGCTTTTAATAAATGTAGAACCAGAAAATATTACCACATATATTCCTTATTTAGCTTTGAACTTAAGAAGGGAAAATGTATTTCCTCATTAAAATTTGAAAAATGTCTAATTTGTAAATAGAATTTCTAGAGATCCTATTTCACTGTCTTTCTCATCACCAAAATATTCTCCAAAACTTGTTCTATCTTCATTACTTTGCTAAATGCAGATAAATATAGAAATATTCCCATATTTTATAGCTTAAAAAATAATATCTATTTCTCATGTGCGCATAGTTTAATTTTTCATTAAATAGAAAAGAAAAAAGGCGAAGAGCAGGGACAAAAGAAAAAAGAAAAACAGGAATGAGTCTGGGCAAAGCAGAGAATAGAAGTCAAGAAAAAAAAAAAGAGACAAAAAGAGTAGAGAGAAGATACTCAATGAAAGGGGTCATCAAGGATTCAGATTTGAACTGTGGATTAGAGGCCATATTAAAATATCTTGACATTGTTGTTGTTAAGTGCCGTTTAGTCAGTTCTAACTCATAGTGACCCTACAAACAACAGAATGAAAGACTTGGTCTTGTACCATGCTCACAATTACTGCTATGTTTGAACCTAAAATTTGAGCCATTGTATCAGTTTGTCTTGTTGAAAGTCTTCTGCTTTATGGTTAACCCCCTACTTTACCAGCATGAGGTTCTTTTCCAGAGACAGGCAGGCCCACATGATAACATGAGTGAAAGGAAGTTTCCTCATCCTGGCTTCTAAAGAGCATTCTGGCTGTACTTATTCCAACACAGATTTGTTTATTCTTTTGGCAGCCCATGATACTTTCAATATTCTTCATCATCACCATAATTGGTGGTGGTTATGTGCCATGGAGTTGGTTTTGATTCATCGCAACCCTGTACAGGGTTTCCAAGGCTGTAAATCTTTACAGGAGCAGAAAACCTCATCTTTCTCCCACAGAACAGCTGATAGTTTTGAACCGCTGACCTTGTGGTTCGCAGCCCGATTTGTAACCATTATGCTACCAGAGCTCCTTATCACCATAATTAAAATGCATCAATTCTTCTGTCTTCTTTATTCATTGCCTAGATTTCACATACATATGACACAATTGAAAATACACTGTATACTGTATGTCAAGGCATAAGTACATACAGAAAGAATGAAATATACTGGGGAAATGTTTCTGAGGATTCTGATCCCTTTAAAATTTGGGGGAAATACACACATAGAAACAAGCAAATTATATATATATATATATATACCGCTGTCCACCTATGCATTCAAATGCAGTTATTCTGTTCAGCACTTTCAGGAATGGTTTTTAAGCTTCCTTCAAGTAAGTAGGTAAGAGCTTGGGAATGATAATTTCTGAGAACTATTAAGGATGATTAATTCATCTGAATACATATGAGAACTGCAACTGTTTGGTAGTGGCTACTTGGTGTGATGTATTACATTGGGCAAATCTGCTGCACAAGACATTTTTAAAGTGTTGAAGAGCAAAGATGTCAGCTTGAGGACTAAGGTGCGCCTGATCCAAGCCATGGTATTTTCCATAGCCTCATATGGATGTGAAAGCTGGACAGTGAATAAGGAAGACTGTAGAAGAATTGGTGCATTTGAGTTATGGTGTTGAAGAAGAATATTAAAAATGCCATGGGCTGCCAAAACAACCAACAGATCTGTGTTGGAAGAAGTGCAGCCAGAATGTTCCTTGGAGGCTAGGATGGCCAAACTTTGTCTCTCATACTTCAGACATATTGTCAGGAGGGACCAGTACCTGGAGAAGGATATCGTGTTTGGTAAGGTGAAGGTTCAGATAAAAAGAGGAAGATCCCCAATGAGATGGATTGGCCAGGTGGCAGCATCGATGAACTCAAGCGAGGCAACAGTAGTGAGGTTGGCCCAGGATTGGACAGTGTTTTGTTCTGTTGTGCAGAGGGTCGCTATGAGTCAGTACCAATGCGATGGCACCTAACAACAACAATAAGACATACAAAATTAAGACAGACTCCTTCTCAGGAAAAGAAGAGAAGAGAGGAGAGGGGAAAAGAAAATAGGAGAGAAGGGCATAATGGGAAGAGAAGAAAGACGTAGCAAAGGAAAAATGAGGAAAGGCAAGACAGAGGGAATGAGAGAAATTTTACTATTTATTCTATTCTGGGTTGGATTCTGGTGTGATGCTGTAGGACAAGCACTGGATTGCTAACTACAAGATTGGCAGTTCAAACCCAGTTACTCCTTGGAAACCAGTTACTCCTTGGAAACCCCATATGGGATTGTTGTGAGTCAGAACCGACTCCACAGCACTTGACAATATATTCCAGGTTGGAGTCCCTGGGTGGTGTAAACTGCTCACCTGCTAGGCTGCTAAATCAAAGGTTGAAGGTTTGACTCAGATTTGCCATGGAACAAAGGCCTAATGATCTACTTCTGAAAAATCTGATAAGGAAAACCCCATTCCAGCATACCTTTCAGACTAAGACACTAGAAAGAAAGGTCTGGTGATCACATCCAAAAATCTGCCAATGAAAATTGGTAGTTTACCATGTGGGTCACAGGGACACATAGCATTTTGTTTCATTGTACATGAGACTATCATGAACCAGGGCCAACTCAGTGGCTACTAACATTAGTAACAACTATTCCAAGACTGTGATTTTGAGTTTTGGTTTTTTAAACATATATTATCTCACTTAACACTTGTACCAATTATGTGGGTAAACAAGTGCTATACCCATTTTACACATGCAAAAGTAACAGGCTCAAGTTATTTAGAGGTTAAACTGAACAATGAGAATATACAAAGCCTTCACTGGCCATTTTTCAATGTATTGGAATTTGATGTAGAAATAGCGAGTGAATTGGACTGGAATCAGGCACTGCAGGTTCTGGACTACTTTCTAGCTGATCCTGAAAAAGTCACAAATCTTCCTGGGCCTGTGTTCCTTGACTAGTAAATGGTTAGTCTAGATGATCAGTGGAGAGCCTTCAGACATGTTTGTTCAGCAATATGATGTGTTACATTGAGTCTGACTGACAGGCATATGCAGGGCCTGCAATATAGAACTCACTGCCTTCAACACTGATCTTTAGCCAAGTTGTGGTTCCAGACTGTCAAAGAAAAAAAAAAAAAAGTATAGTACAATATTAAAACTGGTCAGGATGACTGTATTCGAAAAGATTATTGTAAAAAGGGAGGAAAGGGAAGACTGCAATATTGCAGTAGAGGAAAAAGGCCCAAAGTCAGTCTCATCTCAACTCTTCTGAAGCAGGGATGAGATGGTTTTGTAAGTCATCTTGTTTTTGTCAGGTGACCTTCAGTAGATTACAACTGATAGTGATCCCACCCACAAGAGAATGAACCTCTATCCAGTCTTGCACCATCCTCATAACTGTTATGTTTTGAACCCATTGCCTAGAGTCAGGTACAGTAAAATGACTGAAGTATTGATGGACACTGAAGACAGAGTAAGCAATGGGTGTGTAGATCACATGAAGTTATCTCCTGAGTTTACTGTTAAGGCCTATGGGACATGCCCCACCTGGTTTCTATAACCGGTAGGGAAAGAAGGAGGTCAGGGGTCTTGAGTCAGGAAGAAGCCTTCCTAAAGGTTAGTCAAGGTGAGGGCAACATCAAGGAAACCTACTCAGTCATTTTCCAGAACAGAAAATGTTGGGAACAGGGGTGACATTAACCATTATTGTTTTCCAGAATCAGAAGGTTCAGGTAAGATGCAACATGGTTATTTTGTATTCTGCCCCTTCCTACTTTGGTTACCACCCTCTGAAGACATTTAAGTTTTCAACCTCAGTATAAGTTGAATCTTTCCAGATCCCACTTTAAAAGACTAATCCCAAATAATGGACTTTCCCCAAAATTTGTACCAAAACTTCATATGCAGCTTTCAGATCTTGAAACATTCACTTCTTTTGAATGGAATATATGAGATAATTTAATATCCACAGTTTTTCCAAAGACTTCATTCCCTTTACTAATGCACTAAAATATTCAGCTCTTTCTGAGATCTGTATACATCCGTCCAACTTTTCTTACAGAGATCCAGGAAACTGGAGTAGATAAAAGTAAAGGTTTGGGGGTTGGGGGCAGGAATAGGCATTTTTACCTTACATTATGAAACTGGCCCAGAACTACACAAATCCAGGGGTCAAGTACACTGATGAACTTTCTGTAGATTTCCAGGTACCATTTGTGGGAGCTAATGATCTTGCATTTTTTTTAGATGTGCTGGCTCTATGGTGATCATAAATGAATACAGTGTTTCCACATAGATATTTTAAGAATCTCCATGCAGAGTGACTATGTAAAGCGACAGAAACTTAGTCAGTTTCAGGACATATTTCTCCATTTTCTTTCCAGTTTCTTCTCTGCTCCATCAAGAAATGTGATAAAAGTTTATTCATTGAGCAGAGAAAGCTTTGGACCAGAGTCCACTTGCCATCTCTGAAGGATAACATGGTCCCAAACCCATACCACCATTATCAGTGCCAACCTCAGAGTCCAATGAATTTCCTCTCACCTGCTAATGATTCCTGCCTTTGGGAGAGTGGGAGTGAAGTAGGTCAGTGGCTGGAGCTGGAGTAGGTCAGATTACTGGAAGCAGACATTCCCTCTGCCTTCCTCCAACTTGTCTGTCACATCTGGAATGTTCTCAGCAGGGTGGCAATGCATGTTTGTGTTTTGACTAGGCCTTGGAGGGGCCCCAGGAGCTGGGAGATGCAGATGGAGGCACTTAGCATTTCAAAGTCCTGGGTCTTTGAAATTGGGACTCTGAAGAAAGAAAAGCAAAGAGTCCTGATGTGGAGCTGTGAATTGCTAACCCAAAGAAAGATCAGCGGTTCAAACCTACTAGCCACTCGTGAGAAACCTTATACAGGGTCGTTCTCAGCACTTAACAGCAACAACAAGAAAAAATTGGGGTTATGGGTAATAAACTTGCGTTACAAGCCCAGGAGCTGGAGTGTTTGGAAATAGATATTTGCATCCTGGGCCAGGAGAGGGAGGGGCTGTCATCTACCCCCGCACATGCATCCATCAGGCTTGGAGGGAATGTTGGATGGATGCCAGTCACATCAGCTGTCACACCAAGAAAATGCTTTAAGAACACCTGAGAAAAGATAAAGTGCTGGTCACTTTTGTCATAGAGGTGGCTGTGAGTGCAGCGCTAATGGGAAGAGGCGACCCAGTGTGTGAGTGGCCGAGGTGGCCTCTGGGTCTAGTGGATGCTATTGATGAGGTGTGGGGCTATGAACTACCACACGCCTCCTGCACTAGCTCTTTCACTTTGTCTCACAGATAGCTATCTTCTGTCTCCTTTCAGCTTTGTCCTTCAAAGGCAGGTGCACAGCATGGGTGCTCTGTGAATCCCCACATGGGCAGTTTGATTCCCTTAAAGAGAAGCTAACACAGTGACCTGATTTCATGGGACTGATGGCCTTTGAGACAGAAAATATTTAAACAATAACCATGTTGGATATGTGCTGCAGATTAAAAGGTGGGGAATCTTTAAAAAGGAGCCCTTAGCATACTTAAACTGAACTTTACAACACCAAATGTATAGAAAAATCAAAAGAGTGAAAGTCCAGATGTCTATGTTAACTGTCAGATGCCTAAGTGTTTGGCCAGCCAAATAATTATCAAATTGCTTAAATTTTATCTGAGTATTTGTTATCATGAGATAAAAGCAGAAAAGAAGCTATAGGAAAATTATATACTTAATGGCTAAATTAAATGTTTTGCTGTTGCTTTTTTTGTGTGTAAACTTAAGTAGAACAAGGAGAAGATTTTTAGTATTTTTTATTTTAGTAGTTCTGAAATTTAAAAAAATTTCTAAAATAGCGAAGGACTGAGTAGAAAACTAAATATTTCCTTATTCAAGAAAATATAGATATCTAAAAATTAAAATGTTGACTTGAAATTTTAAAAGTACATCAATTGTGGTAGAAAAAAAAATTCAGCCAAGGAAACAGGGCAACTGATGTTTTGTTGTTTAGTGCTATCCAGTCAGTTCTAACCCATAACGGCACTGTATAGAATTTCCAAGGAGCAGTTGGTGGGTTGGAACAGCTGACCTTGTGGTTCAAACTGACCCTGTGGTCAAGTGTATTATCCTGTAACTCTAAAACTGATTACACCTCTTAATATGCTTTAAAATCATTAAGGGAGGTGTTAGCTTTAAAAATTACATATTTGGCTTTGCAAAATGTTTACTGACGTTACAAAATGTTTCTTGGGAATCAAATAAATGTTAAGTAGAAATCAGTATCATTACCAAATAATATTTTGTTTAAGTCCGTCTTACTTCACAGCTTAATGGTTAACCTAGGTTTATTAAACAAATATGTTATTGACATTGGAAAATACTTTTAAAAGACTTCAATTGTAACAAAGACAATCTGGGACCTAGGGATGAGCTACTGGGGGGCATCTGTTAATGACTAGAATGTCATTGCTAGCCAAATTGAGTCTCTAGGTGTTTGGCTATCATAATGTCACTGTTAAAAATTTAAGAATCTTAAAAGCATTCTATTCATTTACATTTCTTATCTAAGAGAGAAAATTACTTAAAAGTGAAGATGCAATGAAATGAAAGGAAAAGCAAAGTGTCATGATCAATAACACTGTTAATCAAGATTTCCACCCAAAATAAACACTGAAAAAATAATCAAGTGTGATAAATCAAATAAAGAAATCATCTTGTCCTACTTCTCATCTTCAGAGTAATATTTACCTTTCTCTTTAAGGGGCACAGTAGGTGCCCTAAGTTTCCTTTAAGCTCAAAGCATATGTTGGCTGGTTTTGCCCAATATTTTGACCAGAACTGATGAGTAGTTTGTTTTACAAAGAATAATCCATGAAAAACAACTGAGAATAACCACAGACCTTTCTTTTGTTAAAAAGTGTTTTCCTGCCTGCTCCTTACAAGTCGGCCTTGCCATCAGCAGCCCTCAAGGATGAAAGGATGAGAGAGCTCTAAGTAAAAGTAGGTAAAAACAGAAGACACAGAGAAGCCCAGAGCCTTGTGCCAGTCGCTGTGCACCTGTTAATGAGGCTGACATGTTTGGACGAAGCAACCCAATTTGCATTTGTCACCAGAGTGAGACATTAGCAGTGTGAATATTGAGAGGGACAGATGTGCCCCAGCAGGGCTGCCGCCTCAGACAGCCTGCTGTGCTACCAACACCAGAGAGGCTGCCAGCCCAAGGGACACCACCTTGCCTCCAAGGAGCCCGCTGGTCCTGCCAGACACAGCAGAAGAACAGAGAGACATATGTCCTTCCACAAGGCCTTAGGATCCTGGCTCATGGATGGGAGACAAATTGGCTGGTGCCCCATTGTGTGCTGAACTCTCAGGTCCTTGGGGACTGGTAGTTGTCCTTTAACTATGATGCCCCTTCATCTTTTCTGACTCCACACCTATCCTTCCTGTGTTCTTAAAAGATACGAAGAGTTTACTGTGCGTGACTCTTTTCTGTGTTGGTCTGTGCTACTTCATTAGTGTCACCAAATTCTCATTTGTTGTCTCCTGTTTCTCCCAAGTATCTGAAAATGAAATAGCAAGCCTATAAGTACAGTTTCGTGTGTTATCGTTAAGTGCCCGCAAATAGGCTCTGACCCATAGCAGCCCTGTATAGGGTTTCTGAGGAGCAGTTAGTGGGTTTGAACTTCTGACCTTGTGGTTCACAGTCAGTGCTGATCCTATAGTGCCACGCCAGGAATTCAGTTTAGTGTGTTGTTGTTGTTGTTAAGTGCCATCAAGTCAGCACCAACTCATAGTGACCCTCTGTAGGGTTTCTGAGGGGTGACTGGTGAGTTTGAAGCACAGACCTTGCAGTTCAAACTGACCTTGTAGTCCAGCACATTATCCTGTAGCACTATAGTGTAGCTGGGTTATTATCTGACTGATGGAAAACACTTTGATATTATGTCTGATTTTCTCCTTAGACTTGTTTTTCATTATAAGCTGATAATTTCACTTTAGACTGAATTAGAATTCTGAAATGGTTAGATTTCTGTGTCAACTCAATAGGCCAGGATTTCCAGAGGTTTAAAAGTTGGGGTGTGCTTATTCCAATGGTGATGAAACTTATTACAGGCATAGTCAGCTCTCTGACAAGCAGCTGTGCGTAACCAGTCAATGTACAGGCTGCTTCCTTGGGGTTGTAACCTGCTCCCAATATAATGGACATATGGGAGGAACTCACTCTCTCTCTTCCACTGGAGACCTGGGACTCTACAATTGTAAGATAATAAATTTCTCTTTATATACATACATATACATGTTTCACTAGTTTTGGTTCTCTAGAAAACCCGGCCTAAGACATGCAATACTGAGAGAGTGGGGTTCTAGAGAAACAAAATCATAAGAATGAGTTTTCAAAATTGGTTCTCAAGTATGACAAAGTTTAAAGACACTTGATACAGGGTAGAGGCATGTCTGACCTCCACTTCATAGGAATTGGCCTTGGCCTGATTTTGAGTTTGGTCTTCTTTTCTTCTTGTAGAGTCAGAGGAAGTCAGACATGGTCCCCACTTGATTGAAAAATTGGGCACTGTGAGCAGGATTCATTGCAATGACCCCAGCCCTATGAAACTGTGAGTTTTGTGGGAGAAAGAATAAGGGGGCATGGGATAAAATATTTCAGCAGACGGGAGAACTGCAGATTATGTAGTTGCCTGGAACCAATGAAATGCTGGTTTAAATAAATAGCTGATACTGGGCCTGGGCCTACTGGAATCAACCCTGCCAGAGGCCCAAGACCATATGTATAAGTTGGGTTAGTCCAAGGTAGAGGAAAAGATTGAACTTGAGTGTTTTAAAAGGCTTCCGTGTTTGACTGCCTTGTGGATATTAATTCCTCCTGCCTATTATTGTAAAACAGATATATATGTGTGATAGAAATATTGGTAATCATGGTTACAGAGAGTTTGTGAGCCTGCCTTCAGCCTATACTTGATTGGATTTGCTAAATGGGGAGTTAGAATTTGCCAGGGGGGGAAAAAAAATAGACATTTTGCTTTAAGCCTTTGTAAAATTTGGGGCTTTAGGGGGAATCCTGAGCCCCACCCAGAACCTTCAGAGTTGGTACATTTGCATTTGAAAAGACATGCTGACCAACCCAGAACTTCTGAGATAAAAGGTGATTGAAGCAGGAAAACAAACAAACAAACAAACAAACCCAGACAATTCCGGGTTTTGTGTTTTGCAGGCATCAAGGCAAGGAAAGTCAGCCACTCAGAGAAAATCCCTTTCTAGGATGAAAGCTAAAGGGAACCAGTGAGTCTTATGCTTGCTGGTGACCACCTGGATCTACATGTGAGTGAAACTGGAGAAATGTGGCAATGAAGACATAGGTTGAGTTTAGACACGTTTTCATATTCTATTGGCACCTATTGATCTCAGCATAAGAGGAGCAGGAAGGCTAACTAGTCAGAAGGTTAGAGTGTTGGGTGAACTCCTGAGTCCATGGATACTGACTTAGCCCATGGAAACTAGGGCTAAGAGTGAGGTGTCAACGGGTTTGAAGTGCAAGTAGGTGTGTGTGAACTCCCAAACTTTCACCTGGTACCCGTTTGACCTATCTTGGGTGGCTAGGGTTGAGCTGACCAGAACTCAACACGATGACTATAAAGATGTTTGATACAGTCAGCAAAGTGTCAATTGCTACAATTTGATGGACTGGACTTTTGCTTATGGATGTAGTTGCTCAAAATCCAACCAGAATGGAAGAGTCTTCAGACTAAAGAACATGCTTGTCTCATCAGAGTACTGGGTTGATGCTGTTGTTAAGTGCCATCGAGTCAGTTCCAACTCATAGCGATTCAGTATAGAGTTTCTGAGTTGCAACTGGTGTGTTTGAACTGCTGATCTTGTGGTTGGTTGGGGCAGGCCATTTAGACATTGACTATTAAGAGTGGGGTGGTGGGGGAGCTAAAAAGGCAGGAAGTAACTGGCTTGCAAACTTTCATGGGTGTGCTTAGTTTCAGAATGTGGGGACAAAGAAGAATTCCCACTAATTAGTTTTCCTCTTTTCCAGATGGGTCTGGTGAAAGGGGGTGGGGGATGATGCTGATAGGATTTTATTATTTCAATTGTGAGTAATTGTTACTAGGATTAATTGTCATCATTAAGGAAGAGCATGAATGGAGCTTGGGTTCGCTACCTGGAAAAGTGGTGACAACAGAGACAGCAGCAGAGACGATGGCACGAAAAGGCAGAGCAGCATGGACTCTAGTCCCATCAACAGAGTAAGGCTGTGTGCCTACAGGCAGGAGGCTGGCTTGCAGAATGTGCCCTTTGGACTTTTGGATAAATAATTTTGTATATTTGTATATACATTTGATGCATGCATGCCTCAAATACTTGGGCTTTGTTGATTTGTGACATTTAAGATGAAAATGGAGTCAGTGTGTTTTCACTTGTATGTGTTTTATTTACATCATGTTAAGATGCAAGTATGACTTTATAATTTTCTTTATTTAGAGATTATACTTATAGCTTAGGTTTCGAGTTGACAAGGGTGGACTGTAATGGTTAGGCTTCTGTGTCAACTTGACTATGTCTGGATTTTCACAGGTTTAGCAGCTGGGATATGCTTATTACCATGGTGATAAAACCTAATACAGACATAGTTCGCTCTATAATGTGTCTCTGAATAGTCAATCAATTGAAGGGATTCTTCCTTGGACACGTGGCCTGCTCCCAAAACAATGGACACATGGGAGGAACTTGCTCTCTTTCTTCTGCTATGGACCTCGGACTCTACAATTGTAAGATAATAAACTTCTCTTTATATGTTGTTGTTGTTGTTGTTATTGTTAAGTGCCGTCAAGTC
>NW_006408715.1:4401063-4401838 GCF_000296735.1 Chrysochloris asiatica | reverse complement strand
GCAGTTCAGGTTCACCAGCTGCTCCTTGGAAACCCTATATAGGGTCACTATGGGTCAGAAACGAAATTGATGGCACTTAACAACAACAACATATGCTTCACTGGTTTTGCTTCTCTAGAAAACCTGGCCTAGGACACATTCTTTATTTGTAATACATTTTTATGTTACTATGTGGCTTAAAACAGGGCCAACAAGCCTTTTTGTAAAGGGTCAATACTAAATTGGTGGACTTTGTATATGTGTGTGCTATAACCACTTGATTCTTTTATTGTAACACAAAAGGCAACACATAAAAGAATGGATATGATTGTGTTTCGATAAAACTTACAAAAACAAGCAAAAGGCCAGATTTTTCCTTCAGGTCATAGTGTGCTGATGCCCAGTTTAGGACAAGATTACCCAAAAGATAAATGCGTATTTTTCAGAATCTAGTCCTGGTTTGGAGAAATCACTGATACAACATATCATAGAGTATAAAGGCAGGACATTAAAGCTATTTGTTGTCTTCTATCTCTACCAAATATCTGGAAAAACAGTGGTAAGCCTGTAACTAGCAGTATATTACCTGACTTTACTGAAAAACCTTGGCAAAGTCACTCACCCTCTCTAAGACTCTAACATGAGGGTATGGCCTTCTCTCAGACACCACCTTGCTATCAGGATTAAGCAAACTGATTTTTTTTTTTTTAATGTTTTATTGTGAATTATATGATAGTTTTACATGGGAGAACTTTAGTTTTACATTCATTCCATCGTATATCATCTCACTGCCATG
>NW_006408715.1:4398821-4400963 GCF_000296735.1 Chrysochloris asiatica | reverse complement strand
GCCCACAGTCCTTTCCCTCTCTGGGTCCAAAGTCCCCAGCTGCTTCACCACTCCATGTCATCATCTCTGTCTCTATTTCAGGCATCTCTATTTCTCTGGAATAACAGTGATTTTCAATGTGTACTGCAGTGTTGTTGTTGTTAAGTTACATTTAGTTGGTTCTGACTCATAGTGACCCTGTATAGGGTTTCTGAGGAGTAACTTGTGGGTTTTAACCACCAACCATGAGGTTACTATTGTAGTGCTTATCCTATAATGCTACACCAGGACTCTTAGAGCAGCGTGTCGTTGTTGTTGTTGAGTGCTGTCGAGTTGATTCTGACCCATAGTGATCCTGTATAGGGTTTCCAAGGAGCAGCTGGTGAGTTTGAACCACTGACCTTGCAGTTCAAATGGCTTTGCAGTCTGGTGCATTAACCCACAGCGCCACACCAGGACTCCAAAATAAGGTGTATCAGAAGTGTCAGAGCAGTGTAGTCAGCAGTAAATACATAAACATTGGGTCCTTCAAACTATTGGCTTTACTGGTCAGAAAGATACCAGAGGAACCTGAGAATATGGCTCTTGACCACCTTTTTGGTCTGGAAAGGAACTCATCCTCGTGGGCCAATTTTCACCCAAGTAGTACAGATATATAGGGGGACAACAACACTAGTAAGGTATGTTCACCAGGCATTGATCAATCATTCAAAATAAAAAAGGCAACATTTTCCTAAGGACAAAGTTGAGAAGGGATGGGGAGGTGGGTGGAGGAAGCAGGATAATGGTTTTTGCATGGAGGGGATTGTACTCATTGAGATGAAATGAAGTGCATGATTTGTTGAATGTGAAACTGATGATCTTGTCTGTAAGCCTTCACTCAATTCACACACACACAAAGATTTATCACTGTTTCTCATCCCAGCATCCTGAGCTCTTCTAGTTCTCCAATCCTCCCTATTTTACTCCTTCCTCTCTGAACACATTGTGTCACTCTCTCCCAAGTTGTATCCCTTGTTTGTCCTCTGGATGAATGCTTCTGGCCTCAGCAATCCTGGCTCTCCTTGGAGAGTGACACAGATTCAATTGTATACTTTCAGTCACTCTCTCTGAATTGATGACTCCTAAATAGATTCTTTTTCAGCTCTAGCCCATCTTCCAAAAGCTACAGATTCCCCCGACCGTAAGGCATTACCACCCAGATATCCCACTAATGGTCAGTTTTTAAAGTTCACAGTCATGTTGTCTACCCAGAATCCCACTACTTTACATCTAATTTATGTTACTCGAATCCCATTCCCCCAACCCTCTTGCAGACACGCTTGCTTCTCCCCCACGTACAAACCACTGCCAGATCCTGTAGATTTACCTTCAACTCCACCCCCTGCATTTTTCTATACCCATCTTATTTCAGATCCCAATTAGCACCGTAGCCTGGCATGCAAGGCCCTTCTAGATCAGGCTTCAACCCACCTTTTCAACTTTATCTCTTGTTCCTCTGCTTAAAACTGATCCTATACCAAACTGCGCTGGATTATAAAAAGCTCATTGGCAGTAGTTTTCTGGCTCCTCCATTTTACTTCATGCTCTTCCTTCTTTCTGCCTGGAATGCCATCACAACATCCACCATTCAGAATTCCATCCACCTTTCTGGGCCTTCCCCATGAACCTCTGCCAGATTCGTTCTGCAAGGACACCTTTCTCCGTTAAGTTCTATTGGGCATTTCCCAAATCTTAATTTGCATCACTGTTATTTTGTGGTTTCATCTCACTTAACTATAGCTCTTTGAAGGCAAGAAGTGTCCCACTTAGCTCTGTGCCCCCAGCATTTCCTGACAGAATGCTTAGTAGAGAGCAAGTACTGGAGTGAAATACAGTAGATGAGAAGATTAGCTCCTCCCTCCCACCTTGGTCAATGATGACATATTGGAAGGACATGAATACATCATTTCTCAAAGAAAAAAGGGAATATATTGCCATGGTGACAGCTGAAACTAAGTCATATAAAGGCAGTCAATATGCAGAATGTAAATTTTCCTCTCCATGCTTCTCTTTGGTGGTGGTAGTGTGCCATGGAGTCAGTATCCAACTCATAGTGACCCTGCACAGGGTTTCTGAGGCTGTAAATCTTTACAGGAGCAGAAAGCCTCATCTTTCTCCCAC
>NW_006408715.1:4380943-4398721 GCF_000296735.1 Chrysochloris asiatica | reverse complement strand
TACCAGAGTTCCTTATGCTTCTCTTTACTTCCAATAACAATCCAGTAACAATCCAGTAACAAGTCCCTACTCCAGGCTCAGATATATACTTAAGACCTAAACTCCCACAATGGGGTGGGTCCAGTTGGTCAATTATCCTCAGCCTCCTGCTATCATTTCACCATTGTCAGTTAATAACACTCTAGAAAAGAAGAGATAGGATTCTCCATAACCATGTGGAGGTTGCAAGAGCTAGAAAAAGGGATAGTAAAATGTGAATTTTGGCCAACTTTTTACTCCCAGACCAGACTACATGTCAATATATCGTTTTTACTCAAGGATCGATCAACTACTCAAGTGTGTAGTGGGATTCAAACAACAACAGCAACAACACAATATGTAACTCCATTCTTTGAACGTGGTTAGTAAAAACTGCAGGTCTTGACTTCACCAATTCGTTTTCCAACACTAGTAGTCACTGCAGAGTGAAGACCACAAGAAGTAGGGAATTTCCAAAGTTCTGAAGCTTTTAGGATTCGTGGATTTACACCATGGAGGTCAGGAGACATGTATCCCTTAGACAGCATGGGGAAGACTAAGGCTGTGATTCTGGCATCTGAGAACCTAGGGACATGCTGCAGAGGAACTGTGCCACCTGTCTCCATAGGGGCTGTGAGACACACTGAGTGCATGGCACAGGAAGAAATCAGTACAAGCTGTGCTACCGTTACACATGAGCACAACTGGAAAACCCCGGTTTTGGGTTTTACGCACATTCCCAACAACAAATAGAGAAAGCATCTGCAGGGCATTCCAGCCATAAGACTTATAACCCTAATCAGAATCCATTTTAAAAGTATGTTGTCCAATGAGGATAGGTCTCTTCTGATACAATAGTGAATAATTGTTATCAGGACTGATTGTGAGGATTGTAAGTGTAAAGGTAGACGTTTTGTAGCAAGGAGGGGAGTGATTAACTTTTCAGTCTAGGAGCGGAAGTCCCTGGAACCATCAAGGGAGAAGAGCGGAGAGCGGGACCCTACCCAGTGTTGCCTGAGATGGAGGCAGAGACAATGACCTGGAAAGATGGAGTGGCTGGGAACTTTAGACACAGAGAGGGAGAGGGGCTGTTTACTGATGACAGGGGTGGGGTGGGGGATTGTAACCATGGCAATGAAACGATATACGATAGGATGAACGTAAAACTAATGTTCTCCTATGTAAACTATCATATAAGTCACAATAAAACATTAAAAAAAAAAAAAGTATCTTGTCCAGAAAAATCTGAAGGGAAGTTTCATCCTATAGATGCTTTGCTGGATGAGAATATTTGAGGGATTAAAAAATAGTTCTTGCCTGTGAAATTTTCTAAAGAAAACAGAACATTTCACAATTGTGCTATGACTTGAAACTGTAGTTTTGAAATTTGCCCTGTGTTGTTGGATACACTGTTAGATTTGATTAATTTCTTTGGTGTTTAAATGTAAAAATTATAGGGTAAGTAGGGGGGAAATGTCTGTGATGTCTGGGTGAACTATCCTATATTATATCTACTACTGGAACACATTTTATCCACATGTTTAGAAGGTTACAAATGAAAGAATTGTATTTTAAGGGGCAGAAACAATAATTTGAAAGAGAATTAAATGAAAAAAAAGATAATCAGGTTTCATCAAATGATACCCTCTGGTCACATAGAAACATTGTAAGTGTGTGTGTGTGTGTGTGTGTGTAAAACTGTTGCACTAAAATAACTAACTCATTAAATAAACACACTGACCACCAACTCTGAAGGAATCTATTTGTAGTATGGATGAATAAAATTCTTATCCTTAAAAAAACTTGATCTAATCAGTATTAACCAGGATAAGAAGGGTAAAACATAAATGATATGTTAGTATGTACACTTGAGTTGTTTTCTGCTCTTAGTGACCTCAAGTATAGCGAAAGGAAACACTCCAGATCCTGTGGCCTCCTCACAATAGATGCTATGTTTGAGTCCATTGTTAACAGCCACTGTGTCAAGCCATCTCTTTCAGCATCTTCCTTTTTTTCAACCAATCCTATGTCAATATGACGTCCTTTTCAAGGAACTGGTCCCTCCTGATAACAAAGTAGATGCAACAAAATCTTATAATGCTAGTTCTAAGGAGCATTCTGGCTGTACTTCTTCCAACACAGATTTGTTTGTTCTCTTGACAGTTCACAGTGTATTCAATATTCTTTTTCAACAACATAATTCAAATGTATCATTTCATTTACAGTCTTCCTTTTGAGTCATCCAGCTTTCACATGCATATGAGGCAATTGAAAACATCCTCACTTGGGTCAGTACACCTTAGTCCTCAAAGTGATTTAATCATTTTATAACATTTTAAAAGGTCTCATGCAACAGATTTGCCCAATACAATATGCCATTTGATTTTTTGACTGCTGTTTTCATGGACATTGTGGATACAAGTAAAATTAAATCTTTGTCAACTTCCACATTTTCTCCATTTATCATAATGTTACTTATCGGCCCAGTCGTGAGGATTTTTTAGATTTTTTTTTTTTTTTTTATGGTGATCTGTACCCTATATTAAGGAGTCCTGGTGTGACGCTGTGGGCTAATGTGTCAGACTGCAAAGTCATTTGAACTGCAAGGTCGGTGGTTCAAGCTCACCAGCCGCTCCTTGGAAACCCTACACAGGGTCTCTATGGGTCAGTACTGACTCGATAACAAGAACAATACCCTATATTAAAGGCTATAGTTAGTCTTAGGTCTTCATTAGTAAGTGCTTCAAGCCCTCTTCATTTTCAGCAAGCAAGGTTGTGTCATCTGCGTCTCACAAAATGTTAAGTTATTCTTCCTCTAATCTTGAGGCCAAATTATTCTCCCATAATCCATCTCCTCAGATTATTTGCTCAACATGTAGATGAAAGAAGTATGATGAATGAACACAACCTTAACACACACCTTTTCTGATTTTAAAACATGCAGCATCCTCTTGTGTTTGTTTGAAGGACCACCTCTTAGTTCATGTACAGTTTCCTTATGAGCATAATTAAGTGTTCTGGAATTTTTATTATTCGTAGTGTTATTCATAGTTTGCTATTATCCACATACCAATGCCTTTGAAAAGTCAATAAAACACAGGTAGACATCTTTCTGTGGTGGTTCTGTAGGATAAGCACTGGACTGCTAACCACAAAGTCCATGATTCTAGTATACCAGTCATTTCATGGGAAAAAGATGAGGCTTTCTGCTCCTGTAAAGATTTATAGCCTCGGAAGCCTTATATACATGGTCACTGAGTGGGAATTGACTCGACAATCTTTAACAACAACAACAAACTTCTTTCTGGTATTTTCTACTTTCAGTCAAGATACATCTGATCTGAGCAATGATATTATTATCATTTCACATTCTCTTCTGAGTCCAACTTGAATTGCTTGCTGCTCCCTGTCAATGTGCTGCTATAACCATTCTTAAATTTGCTCCAGGAACATTTTACTTGCATGTGATATTAATGATTGTTGTAGTTGTTTTGTGCTGTGGACTCGGTTCCGTCCCATAGTGACCCTGTTTCTGAGGCTGTAAATCTTTACGGGAGCAGAAAGTCTCATCTTTCTCCCACGGGACAGCTGGTCGTTTCAAACTGCTGACCTTAAGGTTCGCAGCCTGATTCGTAACCACTATGCTACCAGAGCTCCTTGATATTAATGATATTGTTTGATAATTTCCACACTCTTTTAAATGGGCACAAGTATGGATTGCTTATAGTCTATTGGCCAGGTAGCTACCTTCCAAATTTCTTAGCATATATGAATGAGCACTTCCAGTAATGCCCTGTTTGTTGAGACATCTCAGTTGGAATCCTGGAGTCTTGCTTTTCACCGATGCATTCAATGCTGCTTGGATTTCCTTCTTCAGTACTGGTGCTTCTTGATACGTCACCTTCAAAAATGGTTGAATAGCAGTAGAATATTGTCTGATATAAGGCTGGAAAATGATCCCTCAGGGTGGAAAGCACTGAGAGATAGATGCCTGTTTAAAGTAGGGTTAGTGATGTGGATGGTGTAAAGCTTTCAGGACTTTCATTTGCTGATGTGGCATGACACAAAATGAGAAACAAACAGCTGTGAACATACATTAATAACTAAAATCAAATAGACCACATCTGTGGAAAGAGGCAATGAGATGTTTAATACCATCAAATGTTGATATTAATGTAAAAATCTAGGAAAATTGGAAGTTATCAAAAATGAAATGGAATGCTTGAAAATTAATACCCTGGGCATTGGTGAGCTGAAATGGACTGGCACTTGCCATTTTGAATTGGGCAATCACATGATCTATTATGCTGGGAATGACAAAGAGGAGCACCATCACCTTCATTGTCAAAAAGAACATGGCAAGATCTATTTTGAAGTGCAATGCTGTCAGTGATGTGATAACATCCATACACCTACAAGGAAGAGCAGTTAATATGCACCAACAGCTAATTCCAAAGATGAAACAATAGAAGATTTTTACCAACATCTGCAGTCTGAAACTGATCAAACATGCAATCGAGATGCATTGATAATTACTGGTGTTTGCAATGTGAAAGTTGGAAACAAAGAAGAATCAAGTGTTGGAAATGACGATAGAGCTTTTGTGAATTTTGTAAGACCATTGACCTATTAATTGGAAACACATGTTTCCAACCACATGTTGACCTCACCCCATCCGATGGAATACTCAGGCATCAAATAGACTACATCTGTGGAAAGAAGCAATCTAAAAACTTAATGCCATCAGTCAGAATAAGGCAGGGTCAACTGTGGCACAAACAACCAATTGCTCTTGTGCAAGTTCAAATTGATGCTGAAGAAAATTCAAATAAGTCTACAAGACCCAAAGTATGATATTGAGTATATCCCACCTGAATTTAGAGACGATCTCAAGAATAAGCTTGAAACATTGACACTAATGACTGGAGACCAGACAAGTTACTGGGCATTGTCAAGGATAGCATACATGAAGAAAGTAAAAAGTAATGAAAAAGAAAATAGGAGGAAAAGACCAAAGTGGATGCCAAACGTTGCTCTTGAATGTAGAGTAGCAAAAGTGAATGGAAGAAATGATGAAGTTAATAACTACACAGAAGATTTCAAAGGATATCTTGAGATATCAGTGTGTCAACTTGATAGGGCCTTGATTTTCAGCAGTTTTGCAGTTATGTGGTGATGTAATTTGGCAGTTATATAATGATGCAACTATGAGGACATATCCCTTAGGTGAATTTATTCATGTACATAAATCATAGATACACCTGTGCTATTTTTAACAAACATGTAAAACTCAAACAGGACAATAGTTTTCTTTCTTAGGCTGTTTTGGCGTGTTAACATACGAATTAATGAGCTACCGAATATAAATATGGCTTTCATAAGTACAAATTTAAATATTAGATACTCATATTGAACCCTATAATAATAATAACCATATATTATTATGACCTTTTGGGGAGGTGGCATAGTATTTTTCTAATGTCTTTTCTAGCCAGAGTCTGTAACTCCTACCAAACACTGTTTCTGCTGTGCTGGGTCTGGGTAAGAGAAGGTGGGAGAAGATACTGATAGGATGACATGAGTCAGCTGTGGATGTTAGCAGAGTTCATTATAATTGCAAAAACTGGAATCTCTAGCATTGGAATAAAGCGAGCCATCTCAGAAGCATGAGGCGGGAATCTCACTACCATAAATGAAAAAGAGCCAGGAGGGGAACATGTTATTTGAACCTGAGATTCCTGTGCAATGAACTTCCTTGACCTAGGGACAGAAAGCTGTGACACTGGAGAAGTGGCAGAGGAGCAGAGGAGCAGCATCAATAGAATCTACAGCCAGAGTGCAAGACAGTGGGCTTCCTAGCCCACAAAGCAAGTTAAGCTGAGAGACTTTCTTGTAGAAAACTTACTTGTAGAGTTGGGTATTGTTGTTATTATGTGCCGTGGAGTCGGTTCTGATTCATAGTGACCCTGCATAGGGTTTCCAAGGCTGTAAAATCTTTACAGGAGCAGAAAGCTTCATCTTTCTCTGACCTTGCGACACACTGCCCGATTCGTAACCACTACACTACCAGAGCTCCTTAGAGTTGTTAAATTGGGGAGTTAGATTTGCTGATTCATGGGGCCAACTGCCCTCAGCTGGGACTAACAGTGAAGGAGTGTGTCCTTTGAGCACTTATCAGCAGCTGACTGGGACAACTGTGCCCTGAGCATTTTCTGATCTCATATTTGTAAACTTTTAACTTCCCTAATATAACTAGCTCTGGTAGTGTAGTGGTTACGAGTCGGGCTACAACCTCAAGGTCAGCAGATCGAAACTACCAGCCATTCTGCAGGAGAAAGATGAGGCTTTCTGCTCCCATAAAGATTTACAGCCTCGGAAACCCTATGCATGGGTTGCTATGAGTCAGAACATACTAGACAGTACTTAACAACAACAATATGCCCTATAACTGTGTGTACTGCCTATGAGTTCTGTGTGGTCACTGCAATAAATTATCAAGCAGAGTAGGAGGCTGTGAGAGGAATGAAGGGGGTCTATTCCAACTCTTCAGCCCTGATGTGACACTACAGAATAAGCACTGGACTGGTAATCATAAGATCAGCAGTTCAAACCCATCAACCACTTTCAGAAACCTTATATAGGGTTGCTATGAATTAGAAGGAGTCCTGGTGTGGTGCTGTGGGCTGAACTGCAAAGTCGGTTTGAACCTTAAGGTCAGCAGTTCAAACTTGCTAGCTGCTCTTTGGGAACCCTATGCAGGGTCACTATGGGTCGGAACTGACTCGATGGCACCTAGTAACAACAGCAACATGAGTTAGAAAGTTGGAACAGACTTGACAGCACACAACAATGAGATCAATTCCACCCTTGCGGAAAAGAGTAGTAAAACAGTGTCTGTTAAAAAAAGTGTCTACATCTCTGATTTTTCTCAAAGTAGCAAGAGAAAGAAACCGGAGGATTTGAATGGTCTGCCTTCTACTTCTTCTTCTTTTTTGTTCTGAAAACATTTGATAATCTTAAACTAAAATAACGATAAATTGTTCAAAGAGAAGGCACTGCCCTTTTCTACTGGAATAGGAGGCGAACCTGCTAAAGCTTCTAACAGCTTTCTGGAAAATAATTAAAACAGGGGTTGCCTGAGATGTGTCTGTGTGTTTGTCTACACGTGAAGAGAAATAAAAAATGAGTGCTCATCTAGCAATCTTAATTTCTGCCAACAGTCCTGTTTCTTCACATCCAGACCAGCATCTTTGCTTGTCTACAGAATTTCATGACCTAAAAGAATCAGCTTTTATAATAACTGATTCATCACCTCCATTTGTCTGCGTGCAAAAACATAAACTTCATATTCCGTTTTTAATGCATTACCATTTTCCCAAAGCTTCAAGCTAGATTTCAGCATAACCTGTTTTTGTTTTTTGTTTTTTCGCTAACTGCTTGCTGCTCTCCAATGAAAGAAGTGCTCAGTCTCACAGTGTTATCGTTTAGAATGTCAAGAATTTTGCATAATAAGAATTCATTTCTTGTGCTATCACCAGGAGTTAAATCTGAAAAGAATAAATCCAGCTATTCTGAAAATTCAAACATTGCTTGGGAATATGTAGTTTCTCAAGGTTGGGAATTGAGCATGAAATGCTAAGGATAAATGTGTGACTAATTATAATCAGGAGTTGATTTTGACTCACAGTGACCACATATGTGTCAGAGTAGACCTCCATTGGGTTTTCAATGACTGATATTTCAGAAGTTGATTTCTAGACTTTTTTCCCAAGACACCTCTAGGTAGATTCAAACCTCCAACTTCTGGGCTAGTAACCATGAGTATGAACCGTTTGCATGAACCAAGGATTCCAGTTATGATCATTCTGTTGCTGACAAGTTGATTCTAATGCACAGACACCTTACAGAATAGAATTGTCCCATGGAGTTTCCAAGACAGTAATCATTACACGGGTCCTGCAGTGGCTCTGTGGGTTAATGCACTAGACTGTAAAGTTGGTATAAACTGCAAAGTTGGTGTTTCAAGGTCACTAGCTGATCCTCAGAAACCCTATACAGGGTAACTCTGGGTTGGAACTGATTGGATGGCACGTTACAACAACAATCTTTACAAAAGCAGATTGCCACATCTTTCTCCTTCCGAATTACAGGGTAGGTTTAACTGCCAGTCTTTTAGTAGTCTTTCAGTTAACAGGCAAGTGTTTAATATTTGTTGTTGTTACCATTGAATCAGTTCCAACTCATAGCCACCTTGTACAGGGTTTCCAAAGGCGGCTGGTGTATTTGAAATGTTGACCTTACAGTTAACCAGTCCAGTGCTTATCCTACAGCACCACAAAGAGCTCTGTGTTAGCATGTTGTTGTTATTGTTGTTAAATGCCATTGAGTTGGTTCCAACTCATAGTGACCCTGTATACGGTTTCCAAGGAGTGGCTGGTGGGTTTGAACCGTCGACCTTGTGATTCAAGCTGACCTTTTATCCTACAATGCCACACCAAGAGAGGTTGAATTGCAGGCATTCCATGTTTAATGGAATGCTCTTCAACTAGTATTCACCACTATGGTGCAGGAGAATATAACCTATACCTATGCTGCCAGTAGGTTGTGTGTGTATATACATGTGTTTGTAGTCTGTGTGTGTTATGTATGTGTGTGTATATGCACTACATATGTAAATCCTCCTGTTGTTTTCATGTTTTCTGCTTAAGATTATAAGACAGATTTTGGCAACCTTGACTCTTTTGGGGTGTGAAAATCTGTGGCTGCAGTTGAAGTTACAGGTAGCTATTATATGGCATGCCAGTAAAACAGAAGCACTGGCCCTGAGGTAATCCCCTCAAAAACGCCTGAGGGGATGGAAACATGGCATTCCTTTCATTTGGCATACGGCATTAGTACTCACAAGTAAAATTAAATTCTTTATTTGAAGATATCCCTGGATTTTGAGGCACTATTTCTCTTCAGCAATTACTTGTTTATGGGTGATTCACTGAGAATCCACAGTCTGGATGGAAAACACACTTGGCCTGGGAAACACATACACTAAGGTTGAAAGCTGAATGCTGCCATTTTCTGAGGTTCAACCTAACATTCATATAGCATGGATTTCAAACCAGACAAATGCCCATTGGGTTTCAATTTGATTGATTCCTGCTCATTTTCTAATTTCTAGTAAGGAAAGCATGATACACAGGTACAGAGCATCTAGTAGAATCCACCTGTGATGCTTCCTTGAGTTAAATATTAATGGATTTGGAGCTCAGAGTCCCACCTCCCAAAAAATCATGATATGCAGTTTTAAAAGAGTAAAAAAGTTTAAAATATTATGGGCAAAACAGGTGGAAAAGTGATTTAAGCCATCTAATATCTACCTTTCCCCTAAATTTGCAATTAGCCTTAAAAAATATCCTTTTGTTAACTAAAAATAGTGAAATGCTGAAAATGGTGGTAGGCAAAAGCAATCCATTACTGATGGGAATGCAATATAGTACAGCCATTGGGTAGGAACTGATTAGATGGCAGCAGATAAAGTTCATTAGTGGTTCCCAGGGGTGGGAGGGAGAGGGAACCGGGGGCTTAACAGTGACAGAAATTTCCCTTTGAATAAAGCTAGATTTGCACAGCTATCTGTTGTCAATAAGTTGTACACCTGTAAAATGTTGAATTGGCAAAAGTTGTGTGATAGATATATTTAAATGACACAAAAATCCAACGAGATTGCTTATGTACAACCAAACACTTCATGGGATTTGTTTTCTTGGTTTGAAGATTTAGGGTAATGGCTCCTGGGACATCCTAGGTAATTGGCCTAATATCATGTGCAGTGCTTCTGTTTCTATCTCCTAACTTGATGCACACTGCCAGGAATCTTAAAAGCATGAAAACAGCTATCCAAGGCACAACAATTGGTCTCAATTAACCTAGAGCAGCAGAGGAACAAGGAGAGTGAGAAATAAGAGAAGAATATGGAATGTGTGGCTAATTGCCTCCATGAACACTTAACTTCCTCCTTTGCCCTGAGACAAAAAGAACTAGATGGTGCCCAGGAAATACCATTAATCAATACTTGGTTAAAGATTCCATAGAAGAATCCTGATTAAAAGGGGGGAATTTTAGAATAAAACTTCAAATGTTCATGGACTCCAGACTTTCTGAAACTATTTCCCTGAGATCATCTACAAATTAAACCAAAAATATTCCCTAAAGTCTTCATAAAACAAAGTCTTTCTAAAACTAAACAATGGTTTAGCTTAACTTTAGTAGATTTTTTTTTTTTTAACTAAAATGTCTTCCTTGAGTGTTATGCTCCTTTAAGAATGATCTGTATGATATCAAAGTGGCCTTAGCAACTGAAAAGATTCAATAGAAACAGTCCAGGACAGTGGGTTTATGTTAATGGAGGTGGAACAATCAGAAAAGGAGGATAAGAATGGTGGCACAATTAGAAGATATAAACAATGTCACCAAATTATACAGATAGAAATTGCTAAATTGATAAATGTGTTGCTGTGTATCTTCTCAACAACAACAAAACAAATAACATTTAGAGAAAAAAAAAGTATTTTCATGGCAAATTTGGAATATCCTTTTTGTTTATGTGATAGTTGATTTTGGGGGTTTGTTTGTTTAGAAAGGAAGTGAAAGCCCAACAGTATTTTCGCGACTGCATCAATTCAATGAAAGTAAACTTCAGTGTTGTATTTATTCCCTCCTTCATCTTGCTGTGTTTTGTGATTTTTCTTGTTATAAACCAAAGAAGCAAAAATGTTGGCAAATGAGTTCCCTCATTACAGTGCGAATAGAAGAGGGTTACATTTTGCATCTCAAGTGGAAGTAGACCATGGAGTGAAACCAAGTTCTTTCCTCCCTGCTTCAGAGGTGTAAGCAGGCCAAACAGCACGAAATCTGGGAATATGAAAAACCTAGGGCTTTTCACAGCCTGTTTTTGGATATTTATGAGAGGACAATGCTTCAAAATGTAAGGCACAAAACCAAGAAGAATTTGATGTTATCACCTACATTCTAATCTCGAATTTCAAAAACAAATATGCAGTTTAAAAACAAGCTTATATAAGTCTCTTTACATATGCTAACTTGCCCATGCTATTTTGTGGGAATAGATAATACCTGTTTTCTATGGCTCCAAAGACAATGGAAATGATAAGGAAGAGATCATCATGTGCCCTGAACCCTCTTCCTGGACCTTGATCTCCATCCCATCAGTAAGGTACAACTGGTTAGTTCTGGGCCTTTCTCCTGCCTGTTTATATCTTCAGCAAATCAAGACTGATGGATGGTATGTTTGAGAGAAACAACAAGGAAAGCAGGAAGCTGAAGCAGAAGGTAGCTATTGAAACTAGTGTTACCTCAAAGCTCATGTTGCTGTTAAGTCCCATAGGTGCCAACTCATAGTGAGAGTTTCCAAGGAGCTGCGAGTGGGTTTGAACCTCTGATCTTGTGGTTCAAACTGACCTTGTGGTTCAGTGATTATCCTACAGCATCACACCATAATGTGCTTGGATCAGCTTTGTTGCATCGGTTTTAAGAAACAGGGCCTTCACCATCAATTGGTATAGTTACCACAACTTAAACGATGCCAATGAACCAGTGAATTTACTTATAAGGAGCCCCAGTGGTACAGTGATTACACATTTGTCTGCTAACTGAAATGTTGTCAGTTCGAACCCACCACTTGTTCTGGGAGAAAGATATGGCGGTCAGCTTCTGTAAAGATTGCAAACCTTAAAAACCCTATGTTGGTCATTATAGAAAGCTTGTAAGCCTGCCTGTAGCCTATAACTGATTGGAATACCTAAAAGGGGTGCTAGAACTTGCCCAGTGAAAGAGGATTCTTGCAGAGCCTTTGTAGGGTATAAGACCTTGGATGGAATCCTGATCCCAACCCAGAACCTTCTGGGATGGGAAATTCACACTTAAAAAGACAAGTAGACCAGTATGGAGAGGTAGAGGAACAGAAGATACTTCTTGAAAGAAACACCAGCAGGGAAAACCAAAAACAAAAATGGCAGTCTGATTGGCTACTATAAGAACAAGCAAGTTGTGCACTGGGGAACCATCAAGGCAAGCTATCAAGTCTCTTCAGGACAAACTCCCTCCCAAGATTGAAACTCAAAAGGAATACACGAGCAGGCATGTAGCTTGCTGGCAACCACATTACTCTACTGGTGAGAGGAAGTGGGGGAAAAGCAGTGATGAAGAGATGAACTGAGTCCGACCAAATTACATAGACCCCCATCAACCTAGAGTATGGTGAGAGTTGGTTGGCCTGAAGTACAGCGAGACCTGAGGACTCCTGACCCCATGGACAAGGACATGGCCACAGAGGACTAGAGCTAAGAGTGAAGTGTCCAGCTGACATGAAGTGAGGGGATATGTACAAAGGTGGCCAAACTTGCAGATAGTTCCCATTGGACCTAGCTTCATGGCTGGATGTTCAGAATCCAATTAGAGGAAGGAAAAGAGGGGGGAAACTTTTTTTTTTTTTTAAAGAAAAAAGTGTAAATTGCTACAAACTGATAAACCTGACATTTACTTATGGATGTAGTAGCTCAAAATACCAACCAAGAAGGAAAGAATCTTTACAGCAAGGGTCATTCCCATCCCCTCTGTACACAGGGTTGATAGGGATGGGCAACTTAGACATTGTTGTTGTTGTTGTTAAGTGCCATTAAGTTGGTTCCAACCCATAGCGACCCTGTATAGGATTTCCGAGGAGCAGTTAGTGAGCTTGAACCATCAACCTTGCAGTTCAAACAGCTTTGCAGTCTGGCGCATTAATCCACAGCACCACACCAGAACTCCAACTTAGACACTGGCTACCTAAAAGGGGGTGGGGGTGGGGGGTTGTAAAGGCACAGAGTGACTGGCTTACAAGTTTTCAAGAGGACGTTTAGGTTCAGAGTGTGCAGGGGAAGATAGAATACGCACTGAGTGGTTTTCATTCTGTCTAGACAGGTCTGGTGGAAGGAAATGGGGACAAGACCCTCATGAATCAATAGTAATTGTTATCATGAATAATTGTGATTGTCACAACTGTAAAGGTAGAATTTTTGTAGCAAAAAAAGGGTAAATGGTCGATTTTACAGTCCCAGAGCAGAGGACCCTGGGACCATCAATGGAGAAGAGTGGGATCGGAGTATGGGATCATCACCAGAGAAGCGGTGATGCCAGAGATGGAGGCAGAGATGATGACATGGAGAGCTGGAGCTGCTGAGGACTCTAGACTCATGGAAGGAGAGGGGATGTGTGCTGGCAGCCAGGGGGCAGGCTTGCAGGGTGTGCCTTTTGTCTATTTGAATGATTGTATATTCCTGAGTGTTTTGGTGCACATACCCCCGCAAATAAAAACAGAGGGGAAAAAAAAAACAACAACAAAAAAAACCCCTATGTTGTTGGGGTTATTAAGAGCCGTCAAGTCAGTTCTGACCCATAGCGACCCTGGATAGGGCTTCCAAGGAGGTGCTGGTGAGCTTGAACCACCGACCTTGAAGTTCAAACCAACTTTGCAGTGCAGCACATTAACCCACAGTGCCAAGCCATGAAAGGCAATTCTATTCTGTCTTATAGGATTGCTATGAGTCAGAATTGATTAGAGCGCTCTGGGTTTGGTTTGGTACTGGTTTGTGCTTAGAGGGAGATAACAGTTTTTAATTTGGCACCTTATACTTTTAAAACCCATTTCAAGGCTGATTTAGCCTGCAATTTTATTCCTAATGGCAAGTTTTTACCTCTTTAATTAGCAGAGTAACTCTTCTTCAGCCTTGGAATTTATTCAGAGATACCATGTTGTTAGTTGTCTTCCAACCTCAAGGACTTATCTTCTACCACTATGGTGGTGGTGGTTATGTGCTGTGTTGGTTCTGACCCATAGCGACCCTGTAGTGACCCTGCACAGGGTTTCCAAGGTGGTAACTCTTTACGGGAGCAGAAAGCCTCATCTTTCTCCTGCGGAATTGCTGATAGATTCGAACTGCGACCCTGAGGTTAGCAGCCGGATTCGTAACCACTACGCTACCAGAAAGCTCTACCACTCTGGTGGTTATGTGCCATGGAGTAGGTTCCAACTCATAGCAATGCTGTACAGGGTTTCCGTGGCTGTAAATCTTTATGGGAGCAGAAAGCCTCATCTTTCTCCCGCAGAACAACTGGTAGTTTCAAACTGCTGACCTTGTGGTTCGCAGCCCAATTCATAACCATTATGCTACCAGAGCTCCTTATTGTTGTTATTGTTAGGTGCCATTGAGTCGGTACCGACACCTAGCGACCTTATGCACAGCAGAACAAAACACTGCCCGATCCTGGGCCAACCTCACTACTGTTGCCTTGATTGAGTCCATCGATGCTGCTACTTGGCCAGTCCATCTCAATGGGGGGTCTTCCTCTTTTTCTCCGACCCTCCACCTTACCAAACATGATATCCTTTTCCAGTGGCAGGTCCCTCCTGACAATATGTCTGAAGTATGAGACATGAAGTTTGGCCACCCAGGCCTCCAAGGAGCACTCTTGCTGCACTTCTTCCAACATGGGTCCATTGGTTCTTTCAATATTCTCCTCCAATACCATAACTCAAAAGCATCAATTTTTGCATGGTCTTCCTTATTCACTGTCCAGCTTTCGTATGCATATGAGGTTATTGAAAATACCATGGCTTGGGTCAGGTGCACCTTAGTCCTCAAGTTGACATCTTTGCTCTTCAACACTTTAAAAGGGTCTTGTGCAGCAGATTTGCCAAATGCAATACGTTGTTTGATTTCCTGACTGCTGCTTCCATGAGTGTTGCTTGTTGGTCCAAGAAGAATGAAGTCCTTGACAACTCCAATCTTTTCTCTGTTGATAAGAATATTGCTTATGGTTGTTCTGTTATAGTCCTTGGAGTTTTCAATGGCTAATTTTCAGAAGTAGATCACCAGGGCTTTCTTCCTACTCTGATCAGAAGCTCTGCTGAAAGCTGTCTACCATGGGTGACTGCTAGTATTTAGAATTTCAGGGATATAGCTGCCGCATCACAACCACATCCAGGTCACCACACTACAACAAACTGTGGGTGGGTGGTGGACACATATCATTTGTAGCTGCTGTTAAATGCCGTTGAGCCAGTATTGACTCATAGCAACCTTATATAGGGTTTGAACTGTCAACCTTCTGGTTAGCCATCCAGTGTTTATTCTACAGTGCCATACCAAGACTCCATATCATGGTGGTGATGTGTCGTGGAGTCGGTTCTGACTTGTAGCAACCCTACATAGGATTTCTGAGGCTATGCGTAGTGGTTACGAATCGGGCTGTGAACCGCAAGGTCAGCAGTTCGAAACTACCAGCTGCTCCGCGGGAGAAAGATGAGGCTTTCCGCTCCCGTTAAGATTTACAGCCTCGGAAACCCTGTACAGGGTCGCTATGAGTCGGAACCGACTCCACGGCACATAACAACAACAACAACAACAACAACTCTTTACAAGAGCAGAAAGCCTTGTCTTTCTCCTGTGAAACATCTGGTAGTTTCTAACTGCTGACCCTGAGGATATCAGCCCAACTCGTAACCACTATGCTACCAGAGCTCCTTAACAGAGCTCATATTAGTGCCTAAATCATTGGTTACATAAGCATGATTTCTCATGATTGTGTGGCCAGTCATTCCAAAGACTCTGTTTCCATATTGCCCAACCCTACTTCACTAGTTACTTCACTAGATAGTACCCTACTTCACTAGATCCTTTAATTAAATTAAAATTTAATTTGAAAATAAATATTCAATATTAAATATTCAAATGTAAGAGTGCTTTTCTCATGGAAGAATATTTTAGATAAAGTCCCCATATCATCATTTCTATTGTAAATCTCTGAAATTAACTTTTAAAGTTGTGTTGGTTCCATTCTGCATGTTAACACTCTTGTGATTTATTTATTTTTCTTGGTAACCCAAAGGAGCAAACATGTTGGCAAACAAGATCCCTTATTAAAGCTAAGTTAGAAGAGGGTTATATACACTACCTAAAGATATTTTTATCTTGAGCCCAAATAAAGCACAGGGTGTAGTCAAGCTCTTGCCTTCGTGGGTCTGAGGTTAAACAGGCCAAGTAGCAGGAAGTGTGAGAATGTGGAAAACCCGGGGGGGGCTCTTCAAGGTCTGTATTTTTGGAATTTCAGGTAAGGACAATTACTTCTTACCTTTAAATATTCTAGTGCATTTATTATTGCTTGAGGGCACCTGGGTGGAACAAAGAGTTTATGCTTAGCTAAAAGGTTGTGGTTCAAATTCATCCAGTTCTACTCTGAAACACATGGGATCAAGAGTTGGAATAGACTTCTTGGAAAGTTTTGTTTAGTTCTCTTTGGTTTTGCTATTATTGCTCAAAGATGCCACCTAAAAAACCAAGTAGTTCACAGTAGTTAAGATAGCACATTTAATCACCGAAACACCTCAGCAACAAACACAGGCTGCGATTCATTTTTCAGTCATTGAATATTTCAGTCTTGTTCGTTCTGAAGCAGAAGCTCATGATTCCAATATGTCTCACAATCCACCTAACTGCCTCCCACACTTCTCATCTAAAACTTGAAAGTTGTCTTCCTTCTCCCTACGACTTCATTATGTGCCATCATCCTAATGTTTCATACTTGTGTTTCTCCCTTTACCTAAATGCTTTATAAGTATCATCCCATTAATCCTCACAAATACCCCTTTTAACAAAATCCAACATTAGCAATGTATGAAGAAGAATTATCATAAATAATCAACATTAAACACCTTCCTGTCAAAATAAGTGAAAAAGGACATTTTGCAGTGCAGGACTCTTGATTTTTATTGTTTATTCATGTACTCACTAATTTGCTAAATTCTATAATCCACAATGGGTTCCCCTGTCATTAGTGCTAATTAGTGGGATTCTACTGTACTAATAAATCAACATTACCCAAACACAGTGGATGGAAATGGGGGTTATAATACATTCCTGCATATGAATTTTTTAAAAATTGGATAATGGTTTACCACTGCAGCCTGATTTTCACTGATAGGTTTCTGATGTAGATTCTGTTCTACCACTAGATTTTTTTTTGAAAGGCAACATGGGTCATTTTCATGATTGCATATTTGTACTAAATTAGGCACATCCAATGCAAGGCACCCCAACATTGAAGGGACCAAAAGGAACTTCCGGTATCACACTGCCAGTGCCCTGAGGTAGAAGCTGAATGACAAAGGAGTTTATTCATAGTCACATAGTTGGTGTGGGAGCCTAATGTATCATACCGACACCCATGTCAAAAGTGTGAATCTCTAACTCCAGTAAACTGTTATTTTCACATGCCCTGATATATCCCTAATCCCTGTCCTGACCCATTCAGTTCTCAGACTTCCAATATACTTAATAATTCCCATTCTGTGACTCTTGCTCCTCTGATCCTTCTGTGGGCTAGCTGTGAACTATGTGCTTTTTGTTCACATAGTGTGTGTTATTTTTCTCATAAGAACATTCAGTACATTAAATGAGACTTCATGGCTCCCGTAGAGCATCTTTCTGACCCAGGATCCATTTATTGAACATCATAGCTCTCTTTGAGCTTCACATCATCATTTAATTATAATAGACAAAAGTGGTTTCCTTGGCTAGTTGGTGTGATGAAGGTTTCACAGTCACTGACCCACATCTGTACAGCTGTTTCTCAGGCCTTTGCAAAGCACAGCTCTCTGGTGGGCCAATAATTACCCACAGCCAATCAGGGCAAAAAAAAAAAAAAAAT
>NW_006408715.1:4375974-4380843 GCF_000296735.1 Chrysochloris asiatica | reverse complement strand
TCTTGACCCATCAAAATTTTTTTAACTGTATATATATATATTTAACACAGTAGTCATGGAAGACCCAATATTTTTTCTGCATTTTTACAAGGTGATGGGCGTCAAAGGAAAAAATTGCAACATCACAACAGTAGCAAATTAGGCAATGTCCCAGAGATAATCAAGAGGCCAGTGGGTATCTGACTCCACAGAATCTTTCTGAAAGAGGGTAGAGAGTTTTCCTTTTGAAATGGGTGGGACGTTTTCTAGGTGATCTTCCAAGGTCCTTTTAAATTCTGACTCTTTGATACTCACAATAGTCCCTTTAAATCTTGTACTTTTTGTCAAATTTCTGTGATCTTATAACTAAATGCACATTTATACGTGTAGATGAATATTAAACATATCCACGCACAGTATTTTGGAAAAATGAGTATAATTTTAATATCCTCATACTAGACAAAGGATACTCAGAATCTGACTAATAAATACACTGGCATCCTTTGCTACTCTGTAATCCAAATAGGAAAACTGTCTGGTTTCTGTTAAGGTGGGATAAATTAAAAAAGACTTCAAGATTACATTTGGACAAGGACCCTGAAGTTTGGCTGCTTGTTTAAATCTTGCACAAATTTCTGTAGACTGCTGAATTGGTATATAGTGAGGGGCTAGCTTGCAAAATTCAATCCTAAACTTGCCTTTCATTGGCTGTTATTCCTTCCAAATTATAGAATCAACTTTGAGGTAGTGTAATTAAATGACAAAGTGCTGGAGACCACCCCCCCCCAGAGTCAAGTAGGAAGAAAGACTGATCAAAATTGATCACTTAGTGTTTCAAATTCAGAAAATCATATGTTGTTGTTGTTGCCAAGTGCCGTCGAGTCGATTCCGACCCATAGCGACCCTGTAAAGGGTTTCCAAGGAGCAGCTGGTGAGCTTGAACCACTGACTTTGCAGTTCAAGCAACTTTGCAGTCTGACACATTAGCCCATAGCACCACACCAGGACTCCAGAAAATCATATAGGATATACTAAATATTATATTTTATCATATGGGAAATACAGTGTGCTTCTCCAGCTATTTAATAGTGAAGAGATCAGGACTGCTTTGAAAGACGGAGTTCTTGACCAGCAGAATCCTCCATGCACCTCTAATCGGGTGCTCTGTATATAAAGAGTTGTCCTGGCCAGCCAGCCAGAGCTTGGATGCATGTTTAACCTATTGAATCCTGGTGTGGTGCTGTGAGTTAATGTGCCAGACTGCAAAGCTGTTTGAATTGCAAGGTCGGCAGTTCAAGCTCACCAGTCATTCCTCGGAGACCCTATACAAGAAACCCTATACAGGATCGCTATGAGTGGGAACCAACTCGACAGCACTTAACAACAACATCTTTAAATGGGATCTTTGGATGATCATTTGAGGGACAGTCATAGTTTTAAGGTCTCAGTTGTAATGGTTAAAATGTAATTACTTCTGAAGATCACTTTGTGACTGTATGTTTTGTATTTTCTCATAATGGTGTTTAACATATTCTTCTTTATGATGAATATTTTAATAAATTACAAATGATTAGGAAACTATATGAAAAAGAGATTCATCTAGCATGCTTAATACTCACATAGTTTTTAAAAGATATTGTATCTGATGGCTTTGACAATAGACTGAACTCTTATTGACAGGCATAATGGTCAGATCTGACTGGCAGTGGGACATATGACAGTGGTAATAGCTAAACCTTTGTCATGGCACTCACTTGGCCCTCTTCTTCGCAGTTCACGAAGCAGCTATTATTTCATTAGCTATCAATTATAAGTAGTGCCATAAACAAAAGGCTATAGAAAAATGAATTTCTAAAAATGAACACATAAGTAAAGCAAAATGTCATGGTGAGTAATCAGCACTGGATTTTCCCAGGTGACTTGTGTAAATTCTAAAAATTAGTATTGACTTCACCTGCTTCTTGAACAACAACAAAACAACACAGACAGCTGGTTGTAGAGATTCGGGACATAATTACAATTAGTAATTACTATGTTGTTTCTACACAGGAAGTTCATGGGGAACATCTTAGGATGATATGTGTTTGGCTACAAGATTCTTTTCAGCATTTTTAGTTGTGAAAAGAGTCATTGATGGAATGCCTCATGAAAAATAAACTTTATACTGCATTGCAAAAATAAGGCATAATTCCAGTTCCAAATTTCATTTTTTTAAAAAAGGGAGCAAAGAGAAAGCTTTGCAAAGAGACAACCATGTATGGCTGTGGATGAGTCTGAATTTCTAGAATTTCTACGAAGTGAATGTTTTTAATTTTCTAAGAGGGTTTTATCAATTGCAAATATTATATGTAGTACTGTAAAGCTTACTACATACAATTTGACCCTGATTTCCCATGGTGAGAGAAATATTCCAAGTAAATACTTAATGAGTCATTCCTATCACTGTCCTGGTAAAACATTGTTCAGAGATGCCTGCTTCAATAGAACTTGGGCAGAGGCTTACAACCAAGGTCAGTTTTAACCCCTATCCCCAACTCCCGGGGAAATTTTTCATTGTCTGGAGACATTTTTGCTTGTAATAGCTGGAGGGAGGAAGGGAGGGAGGGATGCTAGCATCTATTGGGTAGAGACCAGGCATGCTGCTAAGCATCCTACAATGCACAAAACAGCACTCAGTGACAAAGAATGATCTGGCCCAAGTGACAGGAGTGCCAATTTTGAAAGCATCCTGAGCAAGGGTAAACCAGGACAATTGCCAGTGTTAGGTACTATATTACTCAGAGCTCTGCAGTCTGCCAGTCTATCACCTGGACCCTAAAAGATAACATTCTGGGTAACTCTGATTGCTCCTTATAGTAGGGTGCAGCTGGATGAAAATTTGCCTGAAGCAGAAATCTCTTTTGTCTCTCTCTATTTATCATCATCATCATTACTTTTTTACTTTGGTTAACAGATGTTTCTTTAGTGTACTGACATCCTTTTTAATTTGCACATTTATTAATTTGGCTGACTGAGAGCATAGTTCTTGACCTGTAGAATCCTCCCAGCACCACTATGCGGGTATCCTGCACATAGAGAGTTGCCTGGCCAGCCAGTCCAGGCTCGGATGCATTTGTAACCTATTGCATCTTTAAATACGATCAGTTGATGACCAGTGCAGTGTATGCTTTTCTCCTATCTTGTGTTCCAAGTGAAAGGACTGATTGCTCCGGAGTCCATTTACTTGTCCACTCTAGGGGGAATTGTTTGGATTCTAACATGTACGCTCAAAACATCCCATTTGTAGCTGTGACAAAGAAGTAAGCAATTAATCAGACATCCCTTCTAACAATACTGACCTGCCAGCATTCAAATGCTTTAATTAAAATCATGGCACAATATACGAGAAGGGTAACAGCCTAGCAATGTCTCCTCAAGGCAGGAGATTGCTTCCCTTACCAGCCCTGCAGCAAGCACATGCTATGGATGTCCCCACCATGGGACCTTTAATGAGGAGCAAGGAAGTCTCCAGGGATGGTCTGTGCATATTGCTGCTCACCTGCAAAAGTAGATCATATCCATATCATACTCATTCAGAGACGTTAGCATAAAAGGACACACCCAATAGAGAGATTTCCTTATTCCTTTCATGGTCTTTTTTCTTCTTTCCTTTTCTCTCTCTCTCTCTTTTTTTTTAGGAACTTAAGCAAATCTGTAGGAGCCATACAGCCCAGCCGTGTAAGGCTTAATTCACCTCTGCTGCTTCAAAAATAAAATGTCACTGCAACTTTGAGATATAAAAACTTTAAATATCAGTAAGCACAGAAAAGGCTGGACTTTTTTCCTTAGTATGTTAACTCACCCTTGTGACAGATTTTAGCCTCTTGATATTCATGCCTGCTCCCCAATTGTTTGGCCTTTCTTGTATACAGTAATACCATGGTTTACAAATCAATAAGGACTATCCAGAGAAGCCGCAATGCCAGAGATGGAGACAGAGATGATGATGTGGAGAGACGGAGCAGCTGAGGAGTCCAGTCTCAGGGAGGTAGAGGGAATGTGTGCTGGTGGCCGGGGGCAGGCTAGCAGGTGTGCCCTTTGGCTGTTTGAATGATTGTATATTCCTGAGTGTTTTGATGCACACACACCCCAAAAAAGAGGGCATAGAAGCAAATACTGTTGAATGATGACGCATGCAAGGGATTGTAATCATTGTAATGAAACAAATATGATAGGACAAGTGTAAAACTGATGTTCCCCCATGTAAACTATCACTCAATTCACAATAAAAACTTAAAAAAACAAACAATAAGGATCCATTGCATTTATATACAGTTAGAGTGTGAAGGCTTATGTTGTATGGTGTTGAGTCAGTTCTGACTCATAGCAAGCCTATACAGGGTTTCTGAGGAGCACCTGGTAAAGTGTGAACCATCAACTTTGCAGTTAGCGGTCCAGTGTTTATCCTACAGTACCACACAAGGACCACCCTCAGGAAATATTTTTTGTACGTTCATTTTTTATTGTACTTACACTTATTTTTTCCAAGCTAATATATAATTTGAGCCCTGGTGTGGAGCTGTAGGATAAGCACTGGACTGCTAACTACAAGGTCAGCAGTTCAAACCCACCAGCCACTCCTTGGAAACCCTATACAAGATCACTATGAGTTGGAACTGACTGTATGGCACTTAACAACAATAATGTATAATTTCATTAAGACATGTCAACATTCTTTTTCATCCTATCTTATATCATTTCATTCCCATGGTTACAATCCCCTCCATGCATCATCAACCCCCTAGTCATCAGCACACAGCCCCTCTCCCTCTCTGGGTCTAAAGTCCCTAGCCACTCCATCTCTCTACCTCATCGTCTCTGCCTCCATCTCAGGGATCACTGCTTCTCTGG
>NW_006408715.1:4373753-4375644 GCF_000296735.1 Chrysochloris asiatica | reverse complement strand
TGTGTATGGAGGGGGTGGAAATGATCCTCGCTGTAAAGATTTGTTCCCCCTTTTGAGCTACTGCATCCATAGGTGTAAGTCAAGTTCATCAAATTGTATCAGATTACTCTTTTTTCCCTCTTCTTTCATCTTCTAGGTGAGCTCTGATCATCTAGTCATTGAAGCCAGGTCAAGTGGGTATTATCTGCAAGTGTGGATGTTCTTAACATTCTTTTAAATATACATGAAACCCAATATTCTTTTCGTGCACTACAGCACTTGCTCATTTATCAATTGTCTTCCTTTATTACATTTTAACTATTGATAAGGAAGGGATTGTACATTACTTTTCAGCATAAACCAAACTAGCTTGACATGCCTCTAAAGTCTCATAAAGACTTTGTCTGCCACCTTAAATGGTACTATTATTAAGATGATGATTTCTTACAGTTAAATTTTCATAACACTTCTTCATGCAAACTATTTTTAAAAATCCCTTTTGTTCATCAACGCTCTACTTCCGCAGCTCTCTAACAGTGTTAGTAGGGGCTTCACCACCACTCAGATTCCCTGTTGGGTTTCAAAAGCCCATGTGCCTTTTTCTAGGAATTCAAATCCTTAATGTCTTCATTCATGTTTCTCCCCCACACCGCCCTTGAAACTCATGACCTTTGTGGTTCCTACTATAAAGTGCTTTCATAGCTTATCTTTCTTTCCACATGTGGCACTTAAATGGTTTAGGCCATCTCTGAGAAAACTTCCTCTGCTTTCAGTCCCTCAGAGGGGAAAGTTCTCTGAATTCCTCTTCCCCCAGCTGCCATCCCCTGTTGGAGGATTCCAATCCTCCTTTCACTTCATGAAGCCCAAAGCCTCAGTCTCACTTTGTTTATCCACTCTTCCCTTAGGGCACTGCATATGGTGTGCTTCCTTCTCCACTCAACAGTCCATTACACCGGCTCTTTTTCATATCCTGCCCCCTTTCAAGCTTGTGTTCTTTTTCCTTTGAAGGGCACTGATACTTCCCAAGATGGTTTTCAAGTTGGAAATATGAAACTTAAAACTTTCACTCATTTCCCTTCACCTCCTTTCTACTTCCCTTGTGCGTTTACTAAAATAATCTCACACACACACACAGTTTCTGAAAGGAACTCTGGGTTTATGATCACAACACTGCTGTCTCAGAATGGGAGTATCACAACTGTCTTTTAATCCTATGTGCTGACTGTCATATAAAATAATGTACAATCTCAACACAAAAAGATATGCATCCAATTGGAAGTTGTCAGGTTGTTAGAAGCCCTTGAGTCAGTTCAGACGCATGTGACCCTATGTGACAACTCTTCTTAATCCTGTGTCAACAAACAACAATGTTGCAGCCTCCTGTTTGCAGCCACCGTGTCAATTCATCTCCTTGAGGGCTTTCACTTTTTCACTGGCCCTCAACTTTATCAGCATGATGTCCTTTCCAAGGACTGGTCCCTCCTGGTAACATGACTGAGTACATGAGACTGAGTCATGCTCCCTTCTAAGGAACTTTATTTCTGCTGTGCTTCTTCTAGAACAGATCTGCTCGATCTTCTGACAATCTATAGAACATTCAGTACTCTTTACCAACACCATAATACAAAGTATCAATTCTTCAGTCTTCCATATTCATTGCCCAGCTTTCCCAGGCAGATGAGGGTGATTGGAAATGGTGTGACTTTGGTCAGGTGCACCTTAGTACCAAATTAACTTACTTGCTTTTTAAAGCTTTAAAGAGGTTTTTGCTGTCGATTTGCACAATACAGTATGGTACATCATTTGATTGTTTGACTGACCCAAGTCATGGTATTTTCAATAACCTCATATGCATGTGAAAGCTGGACAGTGAATAAGGAAGACCGTAGAAGAATTGATGCTTTTGAGTTAT
>NW_006408715.1:4372054-4373653 GCF_000296735.1 Chrysochloris asiatica | reverse complement strand
GTCATACCTAGGGAGAACATGAGTCCTACTCTAAGATAATAGGAATCTCTCAAATTCTACTCTCATTAATATTTCATAATGATTCCATAATACAATGACAGATGAAAGAACTTTCTTTTTATTCTACTCAAGGCTGGTTTTACATAAAAATAGACCATAACTCAGAGTCTGTAATGTCTATGGAAAGGTTATACTCGTTACCATCCAAATAGGCTGAACTAATAAAAATTATATTTGTTACAATCCAGATAGATTAACCGGCCTTAAGGGCTTAGCTATGTGTTACACTTTTCAATTTTCTTATAATTAAATTAACATAAAATAGTCTTCACAAACAAATGGCTGTTTCAGAAATAGTTAAGCTCTGTTTAACAAAAATAGCCATTCTATTTACATGTGCAGAGCTCAGGTAGAACTGGAAAGGGAAAAGAGGAACTTCTCTGTAGAGTGAAACCACGATCAAGAGGTTAACAGGAAGATTCCTCCTCTCTGTCCTGGTGATGACACTGGCATGCTAGTAGGTGACAATGAACAAACCAGGGCGCTCTCACATCCTGCCTCTGATCGGTCACCTGGGCCCACCTTTCTGGCCTTCTCCGTGTTCTTCCAGCCACCAGCCAGTAGGCACCATGGTAGGAACCTCAGGCCCAGCATGAGAGTTTCTTGCTAGTCTTGACTCATGAACTAAGATTTACTATTGTTTTCTTAGCTTTGTCTCACTTTCCTTCTCCAGAAGCCCGGCTCCTAAGTATTTGGCTTCCAGTTGCAAATCCTATTAGAATCTTGTAGCTGTGTTGTTGTTTTTTTAAATTGCTTGTTCTAAAACTTTTATGTTTTCATTCAGATGCCATTGGATTACTCTACCCCACAAGTACTAATAATGTTGAACAAATTGTGATTTCAGACTCTCAGTTGGAAATGGCTTGAATGAAAGAGTTGATGATACTCCTGTGTCGGTTGATTTCCTTTAAATAATCTTGTCCTCACAAAGCTAAATAGCTAATTCACGTTGACCATTTGTTTGATTCTGCAAATGCCTCAGAGAGAAATACAGAAGTATAACAAGTAGTGTTATGTGTTGTCTTTTATATAGTCATTATTAGCTTTTTTTTTCTCTCCACTCTAAAAGTCAAAAGGGAGAGAAAACGCATAAGGAAAAGTTGATAGGTGTTAACACTTGGTATGTATTTAAATGCCAGGCATGGGACTAAGGGTTGCGCTAAACTAAACACCTTACAAGCTTCATCTCATTTAGACCCCACATCTTCTGATGAGGTGAAATCAGCCAATGTAGAAATGGGGAAATAAAGGATGCTGAGCAAGAGTGACAAAGAGCATATTTTCCACACCCAGAAAAGAGGAGAACCATTGAAGGAGATGGAAAGCCAGGTACAGATGGGAAACACAGAGTTGGAATATTCCTGAAAATCTAAAATGTGAAACAGAGTGGCCATCCATCATCAGTGAAATTTGTTAAAAAGAAAAAGGGGGGTGGGGTTGTAAGTATTCTGAACTTTTAAATATGACTGGTAGACATAAATATTGAGTATTCTTCTTTGACCTCATTACTTCAAATGTGTTCAAAATAAAATGTAGCAT
>NW_006408715.1:4364966-4371954 GCF_000296735.1 Chrysochloris asiatica | reverse complement strand
TGGCAACAATTGTGAAGTCCGTCCAGGATCGGGCAGTACTTCATTCTGTTGTGCATAGGGTCACTATGAGTCGATACTGACTCGATGACACCTAACAACAACAACAATAACATCAGCGTCTTTGCCGTCATTAGATGAGCCACTTTTTGAATCATCTGAAATAGGCTGACAGTGCCCATCATGGAAATTTCCATATAGTTGGCTTGAGGTACAGAATTTTTAATATCCCAATCCACAGAACATTAGGACAAGTGTTAATTTCATGGGTCCCATTTATATTGTTTTTGTTGTTGTATGCCAATTCTGTCTCATACTCACCCTACATTACAGAGTAAAACCACCCCATAGGGTTTCCTAGCCTGAAATCTTTATGAGAGCAAGTTGCAACATCTTTTCTCTTGTGAAACAGATGAGCTGACAACTTTTCATTTAGCCTCCCCTCAAGTGAGGGTTTAACAATTGAGTCATATCAGGACTCCTTACACTTATATTGTTGTTGTTAAGTGCTGTCGAGTCAGAGTGCTCCTTGGAGGTCAGGATGGCCAAACTTCATCCCTCATACTTTGGACATATTGTCAGGATAGACCAGTCGTTCCATCTCATAGGAATCCTGTATAGGGTTTCCAAGGAGTGGCTGGTGAGTTTGAACCACTCACTTTGTGGTTCAAACTGAGCTTGAGGTTGAATGTTTATTCTAAGGCATGGATGTTCTTGAGTCTGTGAGGTAACAGAAAGTCTTGCCTTTATTAGCTTGTCTGTGTAAACAAAACAAAACTTAATAGAGTCCTGATGTGGCTGTGGGTTAATGTGCTAGACTGCAAAGTTGTTTGAAATTTAAGGCTGGCAGTTCAAGCTCACCAGCTTCTCCTTGGAAACCCTATGCAATGTCACTATGGGTTGGAACCAACTCAACAGCACTTATCAACAACAGTAAACATCCAAAGCCAGAATTGACTGAAGTGTTTCAGTCTATAAAGTTTTCCACACATGCTACCTTATTATTTGGTCAGGATGGGGTGTGTGGTGGTGAGTGAGTAGATAATATCTAGTAGAAGGAAAAATGCAAAACAAAACTTAGTGAAGATTCAAATGTAGGCAACTGCATCTTTTCTGATGGATAATTTGCTGGTGATGAAAGGGCTGTGGGGAACAGGAAGGATTTTTCCTATTTATACAGCACATATGGTAATAGGCTTGACGTCATGGTGGTGATGTGTGCCATTGAGTCAATTCCAACTCATAGCAGCCCTATATAGGGTTTCTGAGCCTGTCAATCTTTACAGGAGCAGAAAATCTCAACTTGGGATTAGCAGCCCAATGTGTAACCCACTAGACCACCAGGGGTCCTTGAAGAATCAATGTCATACAGCCACTTAATTAGCACTGGGTCCACATCTCCCTTATCCTTGAGAGTCACCAGGGATGTGGAAATGTTCATCTTTTCCAAAGCACAAACAGAAAAGGCCTGAAGAACAATAGGGGAAATTGATGGTATGGAAGAATGTAGGAGGAAAAGTCATAGCAAAGTCCCCTGTAGTTGGGGAGACTAGATAGCAAAAGTGAAATGGTGCAGAGCAGGAGACCATACGCTAGACTGGAGGCCAAATCCATCCCACTGCATGTTTTTTAACTGCGTGTTCATTGGAGAAGTGCCTGGGTGGTACATATGGTTAATTCCCTTATCTGCTAATAAAAACTTGCAGGTTCACGTGTACTCTGAGTAGCCTTAGAAGAAAGCCTTAGCTATCTACTTCTAAAAAATCAGCATTGAAAACCCTATGGAATGCAGTTCTCCACTGACACAAATGAGGTCATTGCAAGTCAGTCAAGTAGAGTCAACAGAAACGCATTTTTTACAGGTTTTGATTGACTTTTGTACAGTAATACTCCTTCCCAAGACTTGACACTGGCTCATTCCTTTTTGTCCTCCTGTTAAAAATTTGCATTTCTACTTCAGATATACTGAAGCAGGGTCTGGACACAAGAACCACCTGAGGATCTTTAAGAATCACCTGGAGATTTTGTTAAAGTGTAGATTCTAATTCAGTAGATGGGGAGCAATGTAAATTCTCAGCAGTTAGTCAAACTAAAATGAACGGGTTCAAAGCCCTGCTTCCTCTTTAACAGTGGTGTCTATTGAGAAAATCATCTTGAAGTTGCTTTGAAATATGAGAAAAAAAGATTAATCAAGATAAAAACAGGTTTGACCTAAAGGAGATTTTGTAAGTAAAAAAAAAAAAAATCCCTAATTTTAGTCTCATAGACCAAGGACAAAAAAGCAACTGATAGAGTAGGATCCGCTACTCCTGCCCCCCAAAATAAAACATGGTCCTTACTCCATAAGACTATTTCCTTATCTTTAAAATGGGGCTAATCCTGGTGTGGTGCTGTGGGTTAATGCGCCAGACTGGAAAGCCGTTTGAACTGCAAGATTGGCAGTTCAAGCTCAACAGCTGTTCCTTGGAAACCCTATAATATGGTCGCTATGGGTCGGAACCAATTTGACAGCACTTAACAACAACAAAACCAACAATACCCATCTCCAATGCTTCTGTGACTATACCTGACACAGATTAGGGGTATAACCAGCCACCTCAAAGCTACATGACAAAAGCAATTTATAATTGTTCATAATTCTGTGGACTTTCCAAGCAGTTCCACTGGCCCCACCCTGGTTTCCTCAGTCAATTGCAGGTCAGCTGAGGGCTGCTTTCAGAGGAACCAGTCAGTGCCTGTCCATGGGGCCTCGCATCCTGGGCTTAAGTTTATAAAACCTTAGTTTGTGCCACATTTATCCTAGAGGCCAAAGCCAGACACATAATTATGTCCTGGTACAAGTTAGAGGCAACTGAGACTCTATGTCCTGATAGTAAGAAAGGCAAAATACCTGTTGTTGTTGTTAAGCACCATCGAATCAGTTCTGATTCATAACAACCCTACGTGGGGTTTCTGAGGAGCGCCTAGTGAGTTTGAACCATTGACCTTGTGGTAAGCATTTCCAAGTCTCTACTCTTGTTCAAGATGAAGTTTAGTAAAAGACAGAACAATGTCTTAAAGTCTGTATCAGTTCTGGTTTCACTGCTGGACAGCCATTCCTTAAATCTCAGGAATGCTTTCCAAACTGTAATATGCCCAATTGATAGTTCTTGCTACTACACTATTACTTTTCTCATCATATGGAGACTGGGACACAGAAAGGCGAAATATCTTGCCATGATCACAAGTAGAAAGTGGCAGAGGCTGTATTGGAAACCTAGGAAGTCTGAGTCTGGCACCTGCTTCCAGCCGCCATTACAACCTCTGCAACCAGCTACCAGCTACTGTCCAATAGAGTCACAGTGCCTTTGGCAAATTCTCATTTGCATAAGAGTTCTACCCAGGCAACAGTTTTGACTGCAAGCCCTGGGACCCAGCCTAACGGTGGGTGTGCAAGCCTGCCAGATCCCTCTCTCACCACTGCCTGTGGGACTCAGCATTGGAGGATTCAACCATCTGGCAGTTTTGTCTCTTTAGGCACTCCCAGTTTGTCCCAAGCACCCAAGGTGGGAGCTAATAGATATTAACTAAATGTGAAATTAGACCGATCTGGCTGGCTTTCAGATAATGGGAAAGTACAGTAAACCTAATAGCCAGTTTTCACATGTTCACATTTGATCAGAGTTTTTCCAGTTTTAGCACTAAATGTCCTCCATGAAATCCCACAGTCCTGGGTAAACTGGGACAGCTGATCACCTGGTGACAAGACTGGTTTTCTCTATGTCTAAGAGTCTCAGAAAACATTTGTTCACTGGATGTCCAATTGCGGGGAAGACAGAGGTCACATTGCCCGGTGTTCACCCCTGTATTTTCACATTCTAACTCTGGCTAAACTGAGTTTCCTAGAATCATATCAAGAACTCTTTGAAGCTACAGCTAACCCAACATTTTTACGAGCCCAGAAAAATCGTCTTTTATACAATGGAATCAACTTCACTTAAACTTTCTTGACTATTACATTTCAGGGACCAAACATGTGAATAGCTATTTTAGCCTCAATTAAGCTATGGGTAAGCAAACTTGGATTGGAATTCTGGCTTTGCCATATTCCATCTGTGTGATGTTGAGCAACAGCACTTGATGTCTTTAAGCCCTTGTTTTCTTCAGTGTAAAACAAAAACAGTGATGCTTGTCCCGGGAATTGTGGTAAGAATTCAGGGCGATGTTAGATCCTGTTTAGCCTAAGATAAAAAGCCAGTTGTCACTGAATCAACTCCAACTCATAGTGACCACATGTGTGCCAGAATAGAACTGGGCACCATAGGGTTTTTAATGGCTGGTTTTTCAGAAATAGATCTCCAGACCTTTCTTCTGAAGCACCACTGGGTGAATTTTCACTTATAATCTTTCAGGTTAGCATTCAAGTCTGTTATCTGTTTGTACCACCAGGGAGTCCTTATCTTATGACCCCAAAACCTAATTCATTGCCGTTGAGTTGTTTCTGACACATATTGATCCTATGTTGTTATTAAGTGTCAGCGAGTTGGTTCCAACTCAGAGTGACCCTGTATGGGGTTTCTGAAGAGTTAGCTAGTGGGTTTGAACTGCTGACCTTGTGATTAGCAGTCCAGTGCTATCCAACAGCGCCTCATCAGGATTCCTTCTACCCTAAGTTATTGTTGTTGTTAAGTGCTATCAAGTCTGTTCCAACTCATACTGACCCTGTAGGTTTCCAAGGCTTTTTAAATCTTCACAGAAAGTCTCATCTTTATCGGGCAGAGTTGCTGGCTGACTAGAACCAGGGCACTTGTGGTTCACAGTCCATTGCTTATTGTATTGAGCCACTGCACTCCCCTATAGGACAAAGTAAAACTGTCTCATGTTGTTGTTTCGTGCCATGGAGTTGGTTCTGACTCAGAGCAACCCTGTATAAGGTTTTCAAGGAGTCCTTGGTGGATTTGAACTGCCAACATTGTGGTTTGAAGTCCAGTGATAATGCTACAGTGCCACACTAGGAGTCCCATTGTTGTTGTTGTTAAGTGCCTTTGAGTTGGTTCCGACTCATAGCGACACAGCATAGGGTTTCTGAGGAGTGGCTAGTGAGCTTGAACTGCCGAATTTGCTGTTCAAATGACCCTGCAGTCCAGCACATTAACCCATAGTGCCAAACCAGGACTCCATAGCACCCCATTTTGTTGTTGTTAAATGCCACTGAGTTGGTTCTGACCCATAGCAACGCTGTATAGGGTTTCCAAGGAGCAGCTTGTGACCTTGAACCACTGACCTTACAGTTCAAAGGGCTTTTCAGTCTGGCACATTAACCCAAAGCGCCACACCAAGACTCCTATGTTGTTGTTGTTGTTAAGTACTGTGGAGTCAGTTCCAACTCAAGACTCCTATGTTGTTGTTGTTTTTAGGTGCCATCAAGTTGGTACTGACCCATAGCGACCTTATGCACAGCAGAACAAAACACTGCCCGATCCTGGGCCAATCTCACTACTGTTGCCATGATTGACTCCATCGATGCTGCCACTTGACCAATCCATCTTGCTGGGGGTCTTCCTCTTTTTCTCTGACCCTCCACCTTACCAAACATGATAAACTGGTCCCTCCTGACAATATGTCCGAAGTATGAGAGACAAAGTTTGTCCATCTTGGCATCCAAGGAGCACTCTGGCTGTACTTCTTCCAAAATGGATTTATTGGTTCTTTTGGCAGCCCATGGCACTTTCAATATTCTCCTCCAACACCATAATTCAAATAGTACCAGTTTAATTATCAATAGACTCAAAACTTCCACTCACAATGATTTCCTGTAAGTTTAAAGTATTGTCTGCTTGAAATGCTCTATGCTCTCAATGATTTCCTATATGTCATAAATCTTGTGGTGTAATGGGTTACAAGGTAGGCTGCTAACCGCAAGAAGCAGAATCTACCAGCCGCTCGGCGGGAGAAAGACAAGGCTGTCTACTCCCTTAAAAATGTACAGGAGCCCTGGTGTGGAGCTATAGGATAGGCACTGGACCACGAGGTCATTTGAACCAAAAGATCAGTGGTTCAAACTCACCAGCCACTCCCTAGAAGCCCTATACAGGGTCGCCATGAGTCGGAACCGACTCAATGACCCTTAACAACAACAACGATATAAACTACCTTGGACTTACAGGGTTTCTATGCGTTGGAAGTAACTCAACGGCACATAGCCCACACCACCACCACCACTTAATACCTACAGTGCCGAGCAAGCACCAGACCTGAAACATAGCAGGCACCCCATTAAGCACTGTGTTTTTTGTATGCTATAAATTTTCTCAACTTTGAATTAATATGTTTTAAATGTCTGCATTTTAAAACTATTTTTACTCTAGTGCAAAAATTAATACTCAAGTAAAGAGAACACATGTTCTAAGTTGTCATGCCCTGTGGGAACCAGAGTGGGTAAAATGAAACATTAGGAAAAATGAAAACAATACAGCCATTTTCATATGTATAGCAATAATGATAACACTAATGTGTACATCAGGGCTTCCTATGTGTCAGGAACTGCTCAAAGTGTGTTATGTTTGTTAATTCCTACAAACTGGCACATAGCTCTCTGAGGAAGGCACTCTAAGTGCTGTTCTTCATTTCTTGTAGGGGAAATTGAGGCACATGAGACACTCCAATTAGTTAGCAGTAGAGCTGGATATGCATACAGCCAACCTGCCTTCAGAGTCTAAGCTCTTAACCTTGTTGAAGTACTTTAACTTTGCTAATCAATGTGCCCACTGATTGCAGTGTTTGTTACATGCCAAACAAGTCCGTGGCAAGTGTTTGGTTCTAAGACAGAAAAGAACTCCATGGCATTTGGACTTGGCTAACCTTTCATCTTCCCAGGGTCTTGGTGTGTTTTGTTGTTGTTTTGTTTTTGCTTCTTTGCAAGTTCTCTACTGCTGAGGTTCTGGGTAGTTGGTTAGCTGGGGGAAATGATTAAGTTTCTCTCTTAAAAATCAATACATCTGAGAACAAACAA
>NW_006408715.1:4327609-4359141 GCF_000296735.1 Chrysochloris asiatica | reverse complement strand
AGAATCCACTCAACAACACTTATCAACAACATATAATATCCAGCACTCGCTTGTCATACTATTGTGGTTTGTGTGTTGCTGTGATACTGGAAGCTATGCCACAAGTACTTTAAATACCAACAGAGTCACCCATGGTGGACAGGTTTCAGTAGAGCTACCTCTGGTAGCATAGTGGTTACAAATTGGGCTGAGAACCATAAGGTCAGCAGTTCGAAACTACCAGCCGCTCCACAGGAGAAAGATGAGGCGTTCTGCTCCTGTAAAGATGTACAGCCTTGGAAATCCTGTACAGGGTCGCTATGAGTCGGAACTGACTCCACGGCACACAGCCACTACCACCACCAGACTTAGACATACTAGGAAGAAGGAAAGACTGATCACTTCTGAATGGTTAGCCACTGAAAATATTATGAATAGCAGCAGAACACTGACAGATATAGTGCCAGAAGGAAGAAGAGACCTTCAGGTTGGAAGGTACTCAAAATATAACTGGGCAAGAGTTGCCTCCTCAAAGTAAAGTTGACCATAATGACATGACTGGAATAAAGCTTTCGATATCTTCATTTTCTGATGGGGCACAACTGAAAATCAGAAGAAACAACTACAAACAACAATTAATAATAAGAACATGAAACGTATAAAGTAGGAACATTGGATGCTGTCAAAAATGAAAAGGAACACATAAAGATCAATATCATTGGCATCAATATTCTACTGAAATGAAATGTACTAGTATCGGCTATTTTGAATCAGGCAACTATATGGTTTACTTAGCCGGGAACATCATATTGAAGAGGATAGACATCACTTTCATTGTCAAAATAACATTTTCAGACCTATTTTTAATAGGATAATATCCAGATGCCTACAAGGAACACTAGTTAATATCACTATTATTCAAATTTACATACCAATCACTAAAGTCAATGATGATTAAAGAAATGTTGCTTGCTGGAAATGAAGAGGACTTGAAATGCTGATGAAGATCAAATACTATATCCTTTAGTATGGATTGCAACTCAATGTAAAGAAAATAAAAATCCTCACAACTGGTCCAGTAAATAACAACATGATAAAAGGAGAAAAGGCTGAAGTTTACAAAGACTTCATTTTACTTGGATGTACAATCAACATTAGTGAAAGTAGCAGTCAAGAAATCAAAAGACATATTGCATTAGGACAATCTACAAAGATCTCCTTAAAGAGTTAAAGAGCAAAGATGTCAGCTTGAGGACTGAGGTGCATCTAATCCATGGTATTTTCAATGATCTCATTTGTATGTGAAAGTTGGACAATTAATAAGCAAGTGCATACAGTAATCGATGCATTTGAATTATGGTGTTGACAAAGAATATGGAAAGTCTGATGCACTACCAGAAGAACAAACAAATCCGTCTCTAAAGAAATGCAGCCAGAGTGCTCCTTAGAAGCCAGGAGAGTGAGATTTCATCTCTCATATTTTGAACAAGTTGTCAGGAGAAGTCAGTCCCTGGAGAAGAACACATGCTTGGAGAAGTGGAGGGTCAATGAAAAAGAGGAAGACCCCCAACATGATGGATTGGCACAGCGGTAACAACAATGGGCTCAAACGTAACAGCAATTGTTAGTATGGAACAGGACCACGCAGGGTTTCATTCTGCTGTGTGTAGGGTCACTAAAGCAGTGGAATCTATTTGAAGGCACCTAACAACAAAATGATAATATGGGTGTGTCCTTGAATAGCACAAATGATTAAGAACTCAGTTACTAACCAGAAAGTTGAAGGTTCAAGTCTACCCAGGCATGTCTTGGAGAAAACACCTGGAAATCTACTTCCTAAAAATCAGACACTGAAGCCCTATATAGCACAATTCTACTTTTGGCATACATAGCGTCGCAATGAGTCAGATTCAGTTCCATGGTAATTGGTCTGTGTTTATTTGTTTATTATATATGATATTATATTATAAGTACTTAGATCAATAGCCTCTTGTATCTCCTTGAAAAGAAGTCGAACTTAGAAAATAGCTTGATCATGTTGGGCAGACTCTTTAATTCTGTATGCCCCATGCTACTGCCCACCTTCTGGATGATCTAGTTGTCATTAGCACTTCCAGCAGAGGATGAGCAAGAAAAATAGAGATAAGACTCAAGATGAGTCTATTTTGCTGCACATCAGAAGCTTTTCTCAAAGGTTTGATGAGGGAGGAGGTCAAAAGTAATTTCTGAAATGAAGCATCTACATTATCTGTGGAGCTCATTTATTTATACCATCCCTATCCCCTATCGTCATAAGGAGCTCTGATAGTGCAGTGGTTACGAATCGGGCTGTTATGCGGGATAAAGATGAGGCTTTCTGCTCCTGTAAAGATTTATAGTCTCGGAAACCCTGTACAGGGTTGCTATGAGTCGGAACCGAGTCCACTGCACATCATAACAACAACATTCCCTATCGTCATAATGATCTTCACTTAAGATGATTAAAACTTTTTAATTCAAAGTTCTCTCTAAGGTTAATGGCAAGAAGCATTTTAATCTATATTTTATACTTCCCTACCCTCCCTTTTTCTTTTTAGTTTATATGTTAGTGAGGTTATTGATCTTCATTTTCCAAAGGACAAGCTCAAACAGATATTCAACAGGTCTTAGTTTGAGAGGACCACTTGTTTTTCCTATTCTGCACTAGTTCTCAAGAGCTCTGGTGGTGTAGTCTGTTGTGCATTGAAGTGCTAACCACAAGGTCAGCAGTTTGAATCCACCAGTCACTGCTCCCATAAAGATCTACAGCCTCAGAAACCCTATACAGGGTTGTTCTGAGTTGGATACGAATCAATACTACACAGTCACCACCACCACCACCACACTGGTTGTCAAACTAAGCTGCACAGAAGTCACCTGGGGAACTTGAAAAGCTACAGATGCCATCTTAAGAGGCTCTGGTTGCATTCATATGGGTTTGGTCTGGGTCCACATGACCCTACAATGCAGCAAAATATATAAATCATCAATAATTATCTGTGTAACTAAAAAGCCGTTTTTAAGGATGCTGAGTGATTAAGCACAAGATCAGGATCAGGTACCTTTGTAGCCTCATCCAACAAGGTGAGGAGGGGTAGAAAAGTGGACTCAGTGACAAGACAGATAGGGAGTGGGTTTTAAAATAGAAAAACATGAGCCATTGCCTGGGATACTGAGACAATAAATGAATGAGAGGGAAATTCAATTGGAGCCTGAAAGCTGAGCTTTGAGCTATTTCTGATAGACACCAACACAGAGAACAAATAGCTTCCTTACAAAATTTGTGCTTCCTAAATGGCATGTTCAAGAAGTCTTACACTGGAGAATTGGAATGGCTTAGCAGGAAATGCACAGGTTTTGTGGCCCAACCTGTGCTGTAATCCTGGCTCTAGGGAAAACTCTCAGAGCCTCAGTAGGCTCATCTGTAAAGTGGACTACTAATGGCTGCCTCTAAGGGCTGTAGTGGGTTGACAAGGATAAATCTACATAAGGCATGGGCTCATAGTGATCACACAGCATGTGATAACTCTCCTGACACACACACACACACAAGCAGAGACATGTGTGTGTGAAGAGGCACAGACACACATGCACACACTCAGACACATACCTTCCCAAGCTATTACCAGCAGAAAATGTCTGAAAAACAATTTTAGCAGAGGTCTTCCTTGTCAAAATACCTTCCTTCTTGTTCACATAAAGAAAATGTGAAAATATCTTTTTCAGGGTTCTTAGAGAGAGAGGTTAAGCATTGTGCTGCTAACCACAAGGTTAGTGGTTCAAACCCACCAGATGATCTGTGGAAGATGGATGAGACTGTCTGCTTCTATAAAGATACACAGTTTAAAAAATCCTGAACAGCAAGTCTGCTCTGTTCTAGAAGGTGACTATGAGTCGGAATCAACTTGGTGGCAGTAAGTTTTCAGAGAAAGAAATGTTGTTAGTTGCCAACCAGTTGATTCAGACTCGTGATGAACCCATGTGCTTAAGGTAAAATTGCTCCACAGGATTTTTCACAAGGCTGAGTCTTTTTGGAAGCAGATCATCCAATTTGTTTTCTCAGCTATGTCTGGGTGGGTTCAAACACTAACCTTTTGGTTACTAGTCTTGAGCTGAAGTGTTTGAGTTACTCAGGAACTCCAGAGAGAAATACCCAGTGGTGTGGAGTTGATCCAGACTTATAATGACCCGGTAGGAGAGAGTTGAACTAACTGCCCTTTAGTTTCTAATATTGTAAATCTTGGAGAAAAAAGATCACCACATCTTTTTCCCACAGAATAGCCAGTGGGTTGGAACAATGCTTAACCACGGTGCCACCAGGGATCCTTAAACCAAACTGTTTCCATCAGTAGATTCCTTTTCACAGTGACCCTATAAGACTAAGTAGACTTGCCCCATAGAGTTTTACAGAAACTGACAACCTCATCTTTATCCTAAGGAGCAGCTGATATGTTCTGTTAGCAGTCAAACCATCAGGGATCTTTAGACGGAGAAACTGTTGTTGTTATGTGCCGTGGAGTTGGTTCTGACTCATAGTAACCCTGTACAAGTTTTCCGAGGCTGTAAATCCTTATAGGAGCAGAAAGCCTCATCTGTCTCCCGAGAAATAGCTGGTAGTTTCGAACTGCTGACAGTGAGGTTAGTAGCCCGATTCATAACTACTATGCTGCCAGAGCTCCTTAGAGGGAGAAATAGTTATGTCAAAATGAGCAAGAATGGTTCCTTGTGGTCTTCATCGGAACATCAACCCTAGATTCCTCCACTCCTTGGCTCCTGATGTCCCTCAGCACCCACACCTCCCGGGCACTTAGAAGGCCAAGCTCCACAGAGTTCTCCCAGAGCAGCTTCCAGCTGGAGCCAACTGAGGCCCCGTCCTTCCTGTCACTTACTGTTTTTCTTCTCAGCTTCTCTGTCGCCCACCTGTGTGGTCTTTTCAGCACATGCAGGGCTAACTGACATCTCCCTGGTTTAAAGTGTATCAGTTCATCTCACTGATCAAAAGCTAAATGACTTGTGCTTTGCTTGGCACTTTCTTTTTCACTCTTTTTGTTCCTCCTTTATGGAGCCTATTTTTAACTAGAGCCATGATTCTTGGTTTCGCCAGAGACTAAGCTCTCTGGAGAATTCAGCATCTAGATCTTTCCATCATCAGAGCTGATATGGACATGTCCGTCGTGTTGTATAATAAACGTGCAAGATTCTTCTAGGAGACTCACTGATGCTCCACAGAGCCCCCTCCTACAGTGAAATTAGGGCACACTTAAAACAGTGTTACAGCCAACACATGAGTCTCATATAAATTTGAGTCTTCTATTTTAGATTTGAAATCAGGTTGAAATTCTTCCTCATACACCTGTGACATTTATACTAAGAATACTTGGTAAAAATCCATTTTCAGAGTTTTAAAAGGGCCTTAGAGATGATCTAGTCCTGGGGTTATTAACTAGGGACACACATCAAAATCACCTGAGGAGGTTTTCCCAAATGGACTAGATTCTGATTCACTAATTTGAGTTGAATTGTAAAGGCATTAAAACGTTTCCAGGTTATATGCTGTATTTTGTTATCACTATTTGAATGGTTGGGGGAAGGAGGTTATTTTTATCCTTGTCATTTTCTGCAAAGTGAAGAAAGCACAAATCATTCATGAACTATAGTTCTACCTTTCCCTTTCATTTTGGCAGATGAATTTTTCTACACCCTCACAATCTTCGATTAAGTAAAGGAGATAGAAAGTGGAAGAATTGTGGGGGCTCAGATTGAACAAAGGGAAACCAATGAAATTGACATATTTGATCTTTTTCCCCCCTCTTTCCTTTGATAGAGGCCCTGTAACATTCCCTTTCCTGCTGCTTCAATAGCTCATTCATGTCTTTCCTTTGCTTCATTTACCTTTCTCATCTTATAGATTTTCCCCTTTACTTCTTTTGGTCCCTTTTTCCTCTCACCTTCCCATCCCCCTATTCAAATCCTCCTGGATAAAAATGAAAATGACTTTATCTTTTGTCTGACATTTGGTGTTTCATGATATAAGACAAGGATCCAAACTTTAGTCTTTTGTCCCTTGTTCCTCCCCAGGCCACTCCATATAAAGTATACTTCAGTGATTCGCAAACTTTTACAAACATACAGACAATCACCTAAGATGGCTTATGAGGAATGCAGATTCTAAAGACTTACTATGATTCTCTAAGTTGAGCATTGTGTCCAAAAATGTTTAACAAGAGCACAATGTGATTATAATGCAAGTATTACAAGGAATGGGTCCTGGTGTGGTGCTGTGGGTTAATGCGCTGGACTGCAAAGTCATTGAACCACAAGATGGGCAGTTCAAGCTCACCAGCTACCCCTTGGAAACACTCTACACGATTGGAACCAACTCAAAAGCACAACAGTACAAGGGATGGAATCTTGTTCATTTCTTTTTTAGATTGTGAGTTGAACGAAGGTTTACAGATTAGATGAGTTTCCCCCTCCAAAGTTCATACACAGTTTGTTTCTTACCATTAATTGCCATCCCTGCAATGTATTTACTATTTACACTTAATCTCACTTCATCCCTGTGTTTCCCATTTCCAGTTGTTCTTTCATACTCCTCTCTGCTTTTGGAATTTTATCTAGGACAAATGCTGGCCTTTTGATCTCAAATGATTGATTATTCTGAGGTGTGTGTTGACCTTCTTAGTGTTATCATTCCTGTATATTTCTTAATTGTTCGGCTGAAACTTGAGCCATGGGTATGAGTTCATTTCCAGACCTGAAGGGTGACTAAGGACTATAGTCTTGTGGGTTCCACAAGTTTCTGTCTGACCACTAAGCCTGATCTTTTTTTTTTTTTTATGATTTTGAGTTTGGGTACCCAATTTTTTCTACCCTGTATGTTGTTGTTGTTAAATGCCATAAAGTCAGTTCCAACCCATAGCAACCTTGTATAGGGTTTCCAAAGAGTGGCTGGTGAGCTTGAACTGCCAACCTTGTGGCTCAAGCCAACTTTGCAGTCCAACACAAAGTCTACACCAGGATTCCCTATAGAGGGCCATCCTCTATTGTGATCCCTTTCAGAATGGTTAGCCATAGTAGCTTGGTGCCATCTAACCCTCTGGTCTCAGGGTAATGGGGACTGAAGTTGACAAGATCTGTTAGTCCTCTGAACTAACTCATTCGATGCGTCTTTAATTTTCTTTATTCTTTTTTGCTCCAAATGGGGAAAGAGCAATAGTAGCACCTTAAATGACTGCTCCCCAGGTTTGAAGACTCTAGCCATTACTCACAGAAGTAGAATGTATCACATTGCCTTTGTGAACTGTGTTATGCCAATTGATCTTTACATTCCCTATGACCATGGTCCCCAGGCTTCAGGCCCAGTGATTCAGGAATGGAATCCTCGAATAAGGCAGTTATTGTACTCAGTTGCTCACCAAAAGGCTAGAAGTTTAAGTGTCACCTCAGAAGAAAAGCCCGGCAATCTATTTTTTAAAAGCATTGAAAATCCTATGAAGACAGTTCTACTCTGACATGCCTGGGGTCACCATGAGCAGGACTCAACCTGATGGCAACTAGTTTTAGTCTAAGGAATATAATCGAAGTACAGTGGTCTGGTTATACAACACTTGGATTCAGATGGCTGTGCTAAATTCTGAAGTGCCAGTTATGAACTCTAAATTTTAAAAATTCACTTTGATCAAAAATGGATGGCCAGTATTTCCAGGAGCTCCGCATGGAGTGCGTCACCTTGGTCAAGATGGATTTTTCTGGCCCTGCTAAGCTGCTTTTGTCGCTGAACCCAGAGGAACAGGCCAAATTTCAGAAGCAGGTGGTGCAGGCCAGCCAGCATGCGAACCAGCAAGAAAAACTTACTCCTGGAGTAGTATATGTGGGCCACTTATCCCGAGGCCTTTTGGAATCCCAGCTGAAGGCAAATTTCTCCCAGTTTAGTACTATTACACGACTCAGATTGTCCAGAAGTAAAAAGACTGGAAACAGTAAATGCTACTATGCCTTTGTGGAGTTTGAGTCTGATGATGTTGCCAAGATAGTTGCTGAAACAATGAACAATTACCTTTTTGGTGAAAGACTCTTGAAATGTGATTTGATGCCGTCTGAGAAAGTACATGAAAAGCTTTCCAAAGACTGGGAAGTTCCCTTTAAAAAGCCATTAAATCCAGCAGTGAAATGGTATAATAAGGAACGCACAACTGCAGAAAAGCTACGGATGGAGAAGCGATTTAAGAACAAAGAAAAATTACTCAGGAAGAAGATAGCTAAAAAAGGAATAGTTTATGATTTTCCTCCATTGATTTTACCAAAAAAAAGAAAACACTGATATTCAGAACTCTAAAAATACCCAGGACTCTGCACCAGTTTGTACACCATCCTTTTTAGAGAGACAAAATCTGAAGTAGCAGAAATGAATGGTGATGATGAAGATAATCAGATTATCTTCAAACAGCCTGCTGTTGATGTGAAAGAAGAAACACAAGAGACTAAAACACCTACACATTCAGGGAAAGAAAAAGAAGAAAAAACAAACCATGATTCTGAATGTATTATGTATATTGTTTCTTTTGAAAAATACGGAGATTTTATTATTGACACTGACTCTTTAAATTTTACTAGGGGCAGTGATACACAGACATTGGCACAATTTTTGAAGGAAAAGTATTGGTTCCAGTAAAAACAGTCAGTAGCCTGGCTTGCCTTCCCCTTGCTGGAGGTGCAGGGAGCTTGCAGTCTGCTCATGCTGAGTCTTTGCCCTGTGTTAGCCTCTGTGTTCTTTGTATTTTCATAGTTGTCTTTACTGACTGTGCAGTAACCAACAATGAAATTTTTCCATTCTCTGACTGCAAGTAAAGCAAGTTGGTCTTCTGGTTTCTCAACTATTTATTAATTTTATGATTCCTTGAAATGTACTTTTGTATTAACTACTCTAAGTTCATGCAGGGGACTTCAAAAATTCATGGAAAGTGCTTGCTTCTGCAGCACATATACTAAAACTGGAACAATACAGAGACGATTAGCATGGCCCCTGTGCAAGGATAACACGCAAATTCATGAAGCGTTCCATATTTTTAAATGGTATAAGATAGGATGAATGTAAAACGAATGTTCTCCCATGTAAACTATCACATAATTCACAATAAAACATTTAAAAAGTAAAAAAAAAAAAAAGGGGGGGGGGGATGGCCATCATGCCTACCCAGCAAAATCTGGTGGTGGTTGATGTTATCAAGTGCTGTCAAGTCAGTTCCGGCTCATAGTGACACTCTGTACAACAAAACGAAACACTGCCCAGTCTGCGCCATTCCCACAATTGTTGAGCCCATTGCTGCTACCACTGTGCCAGTCCATCTCACTGGGGCTATGCCTCTTTTTCGCTAACCCCTCACTTTACCAAGCATGATGGCCTTCTCCAGGAACTGGTGCCTCCTGACAATATGTCCACATTATGAGAGAGGATTCTGGCCATTCTTGGTCCTAATGAGCATTTTGGCTAAGGATTCGATAAAATAATTTATGTAAAGCACTTACTACAATGCCTGGCATTTTGCAAGTAGTCAGTGTTAGCAGCTTTATTTGTAGCTAAACTGTACTATATGCATTCTCAAAAATGTAACAAGTGCTTCTGATAAGAAAAAATAAGACTCTATGAATTGTTGAAAGGAAAACTGATTTGCTTTGTAAACTTTCTCCCAATTCACAATAAAAAGTTAAAACAAAGAGAAAATAAGACTTTTGCAGAAATTTAACTCTTGTCTTAATATCAGTGTTCTTCCAGACAATGACAGTCCTGAGCCTTGGGAATTTTAGACAATGGAAATGGTTTCCTTAGAGGTCTTCCTTCCTCCATCAACACCCATCTTCAGTTACCCCTTCAGTATACAGAAGAGTTAGCTTTAAAAAAGACCATAATTTAATTCCTCACCTCCTCCCATCTTCTCCGTTTAAGAAATAAACTCCCTCATAAAATGACTCCAACTCCCCTTGCAAACCCTCATTTCTTAATATTCCTCTGAAGGGTCTGTGCCATTCATACTAAACTTCCTAAAGTAGCTCGGGAATACTGACATGACATATCCCACACAGGGTGACTTTGCTCACTCAAATTGTTCTCTCATTTTGAGAACTGAAAGTATGATGTTGCTGTTGTTCTTAGGTACTGTTGAGTCAGTTCTGACTCATACAGACCATGTGTACAGCACAACGAAATACTGCCGTGTCCTGTGCCACCCTCAAAATTCTTGTTTGAGCCCATTATTGCTATCGTATTGTCAATTCATCTCATTAGGAATCATTCTCTTTTTCACTGACCCTCCACTTTTCCTAGAATAATGTCCATCTCCAGGGACTGATCCCCAGAGTGAGAGATGAAGTCTTGACTTCTTCATTTTTAAGGAGCATTCTGGCTGTACTTCTTCCAGGACAGATTTGTTTGCTCTTCTGGCAGTCCATGGTACTTTCAGTATCCTTTGCCAACACCATAAATCAAATGCATCTACCCTTCTATGGTCTGCCTTATTAATTGTCCAATTTGTACATGTATATGAGGTGATTGAAAATACCATGGCTTGGGTCAGGTGTACTTGTCAAACTGACATCTTTACTTGTCAACACTTTAAAGAGGTCTTGTGCAATACATATGCCTAATGCAATTCTTTGTTTGATTTCTTGACTGCTGCTTCCATAAGTGTCGATTGTGGATCCAAACAAAATGAAGTCTGTGGCAACATCAATCTTTTCTCCATTGACCATGATGTTATTGATTGGCCCAGTTGTGAGGGTTTTGTTTTCTTTTGTACAATCCACACTGAAGGCTATACAGTCTTGGATGTTCATTAGTAAGTATTTCAAGTCCTCTTAGCTTTCAGCAAACAAGGTTGTATAATATGCATATGATGGATTGTTAATGACCGTTCTTCCAGTTCTAATGCCATGTTCTTCTTCATACAATCGAGCTTCTCAGATTATCTACTTTGCATATAAATGGAATATGTGTGCTAAAAGTCTATACCCCCTGTGGCACATCTTTCCTGATTTTAAACCATTCAGTGTCCCCTTGTTCTGTAGGAACAACTGTCTCTTAGTCTATGCATAGGTCTTGCATGACCACAATTGATCTTCTGGAATACCTGTTCACCTCAATGTTATCTATGGTTTGATATGAGTCACACAATCAAATGCCTTAGCATAGTTAATAAAGCACAAGTAAACATCTTCCTGGAAATCTCTGCTTTCAGTCAAAATCCATCTGAAATCAGCAATGATATCCCTCTTTCCATGCCCTTTTCTGAATCTGATTTGAATGTTTGGTAGTTCCCTGTTGATGTACCGTTGCAGCCATTTTTAATTATCTTCAGCAAAATTTTGCTTGTATGTGATATTAATGATATTGTTCAATGATTTCGACAGTCTGTTGTATCACCTTTCTTTGGAATGTGCACAAATATGGATCTCCTCCAATTGGTTGGCCAGATAGCTGTCTTTCATATTTCTTGGCATATGATGAGTGAGCACCTCCAGTGCTGCATCAGTTTGTTGAAACATTTCAATTTATATTCCATCAATTCCTAGAGCCTTGTGTTTTCCCCAATGCCTTCAGTGCTACCTGGACTTCTTCCTTCAATAACAATGGTCCTTTATCATATGGTACCTCTTGACAGATTGAACATAAACAACTTATTTTGGGTACAGTGATTGTGCATTCCTTCCAGCTTCTTTTGAGGTTTTCTGGGTTATTCAATATTTTGACCATATAATCCTTCGATATTGCAATTCAAAGCTTGAATTTCTCTTCAGTTCTTTCAGTCTGAGGAATTCTGAGCATGTTCTTCCCTTTTGGCTTCCAACTCCAGGTCTCTGCACATTCCATTATAATATTTGACCTTATCTTCTTGAACTGCCCTTTTAAATGTTTTATGCAGTTCTTTTATTTCCTCATTGCCTTAGTTTCTCCATGCTCTAAAACAAGCTTCAGAGGTTCTTCTGCATCCACTTTTGTGCTTTCTTTATTTCCTGTCTTTTTAAATAACATTTGCTTTCTTTATGTATGATGTTCTTGATGTCATCCCACAACTCTTCTGGTCTTCAGTAATTAGTATCTAATGTATCAAATCTGTTTTTGAGATGGTGTCAATTCAAATGGGAAATGTTCTAGGTCATATTTTGGCTATTGTGGAGTTAGTTTCATTTTCTTCAGCTTCAGCCTGAACTTGCATATGAGCAAATGAAGACCTGTTCCACAGTCTGCCCCGGCCTTATTTTGGCGGATGATACTCACAGACATAGTCAATTTGTTGCTTGTGTATTTGGAGTTGTTGTTGAAAAAGGACATTTACAATAAATAAGTCATTGGTCATGCAAAAGTCTACCATGCAATCTCTAGAATCATTTTTATCACCAACACTGTATTTTCCAACTACTGATCTTTCTTCTTTGTTTCCAACTTCCCCATTCCAATAACTAGTAATTATCAATACATCTTGATTGCATGCTTGATCAATTTCAGAATTCTTGAATTTCATCATCACTGGCTTTAGTAGTTGGTGTGTAAATTTGAATAGTTGTAATTTGAATAATTGGTCTTATTTTTTGGTAGGTGTATGGATATTATTTTATCTCAGGTAGCATTGTACTTCAAGATAGAACTTGAAATGTTCATTTTGAATACAACTCCTTTCCTCTGCAGTTTGTCATTCCCAGTGTTGTAAACCGTATGATTGATTAAAAATTGTTAATAGCAAGCCATCTCATCTCTCTATAAGTAGAAGACTGTAAACCTCATAGTCGGTGGCTCAAGCCCACCATGTGCTTCATGTGAGAAAGATGAGACTTTCTGCTCCTACAAAGATTTCAAAAGTCTCATAAATCCTATACCGTGTGGCTATGAGTCAGAACTGACTTGACAGCCCATAGTAACAACAACAATACCTAGGATATGAATTCCATCTCATTTTTGACAAGTTCCAATTTTCCTAAATTCATACTTTGTACACTCCACATTCCAATGACTAGCTGATGTTCACACCTGTTTTTTTTTTTCTCATTTTGATGTGTGCCACATCAGCAAATGAAAGTCTTGAAAGTAAAACTTCATTCACATCATTAAGGTTAACTCTACTTTGAGGAGGTAGCCCTGTTTCAGTTTCTTTGTGACTGTCTCGCAATCAAAGGTACTCATCTTCTAAAACTATATCTGACAATGTTCTTCTACTACTCATAAGATTTTCAGCGGCTAATTTTTCAGAAGTGATCTACCTCTTCTTTGTAGTCTGTCTTTGTCTAATTTGTCTAGAAGCTCTGCTGAAACCTGTCCAAAACAGATGATCCTATAAGTATTTAAATTACTGGTGGTATAGCTTCCAGCATCACAGCAATATACAAGTTACCACAGTATGATACACTGACAGAGAAGTCATGGACAAGTGTAGAGTATGATGAAATTCTCCTCACCCAGGTCTTTTATGGGGAAAAGTCAACTTTTGTATCTCTCAGAGAGAGAGAGAGAGAGGATGACCTCCAATGAGATGGACTGGCACAGTGGCAGCAGCAGTGGACTCGAGCATAGCAATAATTGTGAGGATGATGAAGGATATGTCAGTGTTTCCTTCTATTGTGCACAGGGTTGTTATGAGTTGGACCCAACCCAAAGGCACCTAATTAAAACAACAACATAGCTTTGAATTTACCAAAGAAGAGTGTTGATGTAGGATGGTTAACAAAGGTGATATTCAAGAGTAGTGTGCATTTCCCAAAGGAGAAGGGTCAGTGTTGTTGGAGACCAACTCCCGCCCTAGAAACAGGATTTTCAAGTCAGGGAGATAGGACAATTAGGAAAATGGAAAGGGCAGAAATTGAATGATGCTGTTGTGTTAGGTGCCAGTAAGGCAGTTCAAACTCAGAGATTTGATGTACAAGAGAATAAAGCATTGCGTGGTCCTGCCCATACTCAAAATCATTGCTGTATCTGAGCAAACTGTGGCAGCCATTGTGTCAACTCGTCTCATTAAGGGTCTTCCTCTTTTTCATTGCCCTTCTACTTTACCAAACATGATGTCCTTCTCCAAGGATTAATTCCTCCTGACATCATGTCCAAAGTAGGTGAGACAAAGTCTTACATTCCTCACTTCTAAGGACGTCTAAGGAATAGGAGTCCTGCTGTGGTGCTGTGGGCTAACGCACTGAACTGCAAGGTCGGTGGTTCAAGTTCACCAGCCATGCCTCAGAAACCCTATACAGGGTCGCTATGAGTCAGAACCAACTTGACAGCACTGAACAACAGCAACACAGGAACCTCTGACTGCATGTCTAAGACAGATTTGTTTCTTCTTCTGGCAGTCCATAGTATGAGAGTAAGTCAAAAAAAAACATTGCTTCAAAATCATAGAAATCTTTTGTAAAAAAAAAAAAAATGGTGTGGGGGTGGCATTCTGACCCCTTCTAACTTCACCATGAGAAAGGAGAAGAATCACTGTATTAGTATAAGACCAAGGCTAGTTCCTATGAGGCAGAGGTCAGACATGCCTCCAGTTTTCAATCTTTTAACCTATTCAGACACCAGCCATCCCTCCTATGGCACTCTCTACATCTTTGCTGGGGTCAGTAATCTGTTGCATTGGCCCCGTGAAAGTTACAAGGAATACTCACAGTCATGGTGGTTCTTGGGGAGTAAATGATTACAATTCAAGCTCAGGAATCTATGGGATACAATTCTTTGATCAGGATGCTTCTTCTCAGCCATGCCTGATTCCACTCTTTGGCCCTGAGGACCCTAGCCAAGGCTCCACCCTACTTGGACATGTGTTAAAAGTTCTTCTGGTGCTAATGTGCCATTGAGTTGGTTCCTACTCCTAGTGACCCTATGTAGGGTTTCTGATGCTGTAAATCTTTACAAGAGCAGTAAGCCTCATCTGTCTCCCTCACAGCAACTGCTGATCTTGTGGTTAGCAGCCAGCTCATAAGCCACTACACCACCAAGAGCTCCTTGCTGTTGTTAAGTGCCATGAAGTCAGTTCTGACCCACAGTGACCTATATAGGGTTTCCAAAGAGCAGATGGTGAGTTTGAACCACTGACCTTGTGATTCCAACCTCCTTTACAGCAGAGTGCTTATCCTACAACACCACACAAGGACTCCAAATGCTCTTTAGTTCTGACAATTCTGTGCTGAAAGAGAGGTTTGCCAGTAACAAGGCTGAGAAGAGCTGCCCCCGACCAGAGAACTGCTGTATTCTAAGTTGTTTCTGATTCTGAATTGTACCCTGTTAACTTACCTAGCCCCAAGCTTGAACTGACAACCTTGCGGTTCAAACTGACCTTGCAGTCCAGTGCATTAACCCACAGTGCCACACCAGGACTCCAAATATAAGTGTTATTTCACTTATTCAGTGTTATTCACAACACGATAATTTTTTAAAATATCAGTTATTCTTCAGGCCTCCTTAGTCATTGTCCAGCTTTTACGTGCACATGAAGTTATTGAAAATATGACTTGGGTTTAGCACATCTTAGACTTCAAAGTGACATCCTTGATTTTTAATACTTCAAAGAAGTGGTTTTTTTCAGCACATTTGTCCAAAGCAGTACATCATTTGATTTATTGACTACTGCCTCCATGTGTGTTGGTTGTGAATATAAGCAAAATGAAGTCCTTAAAAATATCAATATTTTTCTCCATTTATCTTGAGGTTTCTGATTGGTGAGGATTTTGTGGTCTTTTTGTTTTCTTTTCTTTATGTTCAGTAGTAATCCATACTGAAGCCTATATAGTATTTAATGTTCATTAGTTAAGTATTTCAAGTCCTCTTCACTTTCAGTAAGCAAGGTTGTTAGTGACTTTTCCTCCAACTTCTCAAATTATTTAGTCCTCATACAGACTGAAAAAGTATGGTGAAATGATGTAACCACTCAGTGTCTCTTAGTCTATCTGCAGGTTCCACATGAGCACAATGAAATATTCTGGAATTCCCATTCTTCACAATGTTATCCGTAATTTCTTATGATCCACACAGTTGAATAGTTAAAAAAATACAAATAAACATCTCTCTGGTATTCTCTGCTTTTATCAATAATATCCCATGATATCCCATGTCCTTTATTGAATGTGGCTTGAATTTCTGGCAATTTTCCATTAGTGCACTACTATAATCATTTTTGCAGTGAAATTTTATTTGCATGTGATTTTAACAATATTTTATAATTTCTGCATTTTGTTGGGTTATCTTGCTTTGAAATGGGCACAAATATGTATGTCTTCCAGTTAGCTGACCAAGTAGCGATTTCTGGCCATAGACGAGTGAGTGCTTCCAGCACTGCATCTATTTGTTGAAAGACGTCCATTGGTATTCTGTCAATTCCTGGAGAGTTGGTTTTTGCCAGTGCCTTCTGTGTTCCTCAATACCAGCAGTTTGGATCATATGCTACCTGCTGAAATGGTTGAATGTCAAATAATCATTTTTGGTACAGCAACTCTGCGTATTCCTTTTATCTTTTTTATGTGATTTCTGCATCATTGCTCATAGAATCCTTCAATATTGCAACTCAAAGTTTGACTTTTTTTTTTTCCCCCTTGAGTTCTTTCAACTTCTGAACATGTTCTTTTCTTTCAGTTGTCCAACTTCAGGTCTTTATACATTTCACTATAGTACATTATTTTGTCTTCTTTAGCCACCTTTGAAATCTTATGTTCAGCTCTTTTCTTCATTATTTTTTTCTGTTTGCTTTAATTGCTTTACATTTAAGTTCAAGCTTTAGAGTCTCTTTTGTCGAGTCCTGGTAGGACTGTAGGATAAGCGCCTGACCTTAAGATTGATTTGAACTGCAAGGTCAGTGTTTCAAACTCATCAACCATTCCTCAGAAGCCCTGTACAGGGTAACTAGGAGTCAGAACCAACTCAATGGCACATAACCACAACTTGTGTCCATTTAGTATTTTCTTTCTTTCTGTAGATGTCTGGGATGACGGTCCCAGCGCTTGATCTGTCAGAAAGCATGCCTCAGGCTGCTGGTGGAGTGGAAGGACTAGTGGCATATTGTGGGGATGGGGCAGAAGATCAGGTGGCAGATAGACAGTAGTGGGGGCCTGACTATTGACTGGTTGATGGGGAAGGAACTGCACTGGTTATGGGTCGAGATCACACTTCTTTGGTTGTTGATCATTGATGTGGTACCAGTGAGTGACTGGAACAATATTTGCAATAATTCAAAATGGCCATGATATGCTAATCTAGTTGGGGATTCACCAGCTCATATGCCTGCTTCTTTAATGTTTTCATTTGATTTCTTCTAATCAATTTTTTATCTACCTTTTAATTCTTTCTATTGAAGCTCCACTTTCCAGGAGTATCATTCTTATCTCTTTTGTTGGGTCTATCAAGTCTTTGTATAGAGGGTCTGGGTTGTATCTGAGGGTGCTTCATAAAGTTTGGGGAAAATACGATTTTCTGTTAATTTTATTTTTCCATGAACTTTTTTATGTTCCTCATATCTACCTAGTCATCCATCTTGGATCAACCCTCTATCAATGCATTTTGATTGCATGTTTGATCATTTTAAAACTGCTGAAGTTAGTAAAAGTCTTCAATTCATTCATCCTTGTCATTAGTGGTTGGTGTGTAAATGTTTTAAATAGTTGTTAAAATCGCATAGAAATAATATCTGACTACTTCTGGCTTCACAAGGATCAAGGAGAAGAATCACCATCAGCATCAGTTCAAGGCCAAATCCTATGAAGCAAAGTCAGATATGCCTCCACCCTCCAACCTTCTTTACTAATTATGACACCAGCCCTCCCTCTCCTGGCACTCTCTACTCTGCTGGGTTCAATAATTCATTGCAATGGCCACACAGAACTTAGACAATACTCACAATTATGTGTCTGATTAGTGAAGTTACCAGGTTACAATTCCAGATCAGAAATTTTCACGATGCAGCCAGGTCCCTTGGCCTGGTCTCTGCCCTACTTCGACAATATTGCAAAGCTTTCTTAGCACTGTCTATAAGCTCCCAAAGCACACTTTATTCTATGATTAAACCTCAGCTCAAGGCACTCAGGTCTGTTCTGTGGTCAGCACAACTAGCTTTCTCAATCAAGTGCCTGAAGGCACCCCTTTCTGCAAAGAAGCCTCCTGCCTAATGGCGATGTAGTCTGGGAAGCCCACCATTCTGTCTCACATTCTGGCTCTGCTGATACCACTCCTCCTCTGGTGTCCCTGGATTGAAGACCTTGAATGAGCCAGGATCTCAAGGTCCAAAAGATAACGTCCACTCTTGGCTCTTCTTTCCTGATTGGATTGAGATGGCCTCTGCTGCTCCTGAGATGACTCATTTTAAATCCAGTGCTTTGGTAAATTCACCAACCAAGTGGTTGATGTTTTAATAGTCATGTTTAAAATTTCAGTGGTTGAGGGGATCTTAGAAAACATAGCCTAGCTCTTCATTTCATAGATGAGGATTATCCTGCAAGTTCAGGGAGGTAAAAGTCATACAATTTAGAAAAGGCAGTATACTTGAATCTTTATTATAAACTCAATAAATCTCTTAAATAAACATAGGGTAACATCCCCTTCATTTTGACCTATACCCAAATGTGTTTTTTTGGCATTGTTTATTATGCCCAAAGATAATAAATAGAAACTTGATATAAAGATCTCTTTATATAAGGTGGAAACAAATAAAAATAGATAATGTATCTTTGGCATCCCCGTAATTCCTACAGCTACATCTTTCACATAGATTGTTGTGGTTAGGTGCTGTTATGTTGATTCCAACTCATGTTGACCCTATGCAGAGCAGAACAAAGCACTGCCTGGTCCTGTGTCATCCTCACAATTGTTGTTACACTAGAGCACATTGCTGCTGCCATGGTGTCAATCCAGCTCATTGGGGGTCTTCCTCTTTTTGATTGACCTTACATTTTAACAAGCATAATGTCCTTCTCAAGGGACTGGTCCCTCCTGATAGTACGTCCAAAGTACAAGTAATAAAGTCTTACCATATGGCTTCTAAGGAGGATTCTGGCTGAATTATTCCAATACAGATTTGTTTGTTTTTCTGGAAGTCCATGGCACTTTCAGTATTCTTCTTCAACACCATAACTTAAATGTACCAATTTTTCTCAGTCTTCCTTATTTGTTGTCCAACAGTCATATGTATATAAGGCTATTGAAAATACAATGGCTTGGGTCAGGTGCATCTTAGTCTTCAAACTGACATCTTTGCTCTTGAACACTTAAAGAAGTCTTGTGCTTCAAATTTGCCTAGTACAAGACATTTGATTTCTTGACTGCTGCTTCCATGAGTATTGATTGTGGATCCAAGCAAAATGAAGTCTTTGACGACTTCAAACTTTTCTCCATTTATCATGGTATCATTTATTGGTCTAGTTGTGAGAATTTTTCTTTCTGTTGAAGTGTAGTCCATAATGAAGGCTGTGGTCTTTGATCATCATCATTAAGTATTGTAAGTCCTCTTCAATTTCTACAAGCAAGGTTGTATCATCTGCATATTGCAGGTTGTTAATGAGTCTTCCTCCAATTCTGATGCCACAGTCTTCTTCATATAAGCCAACTTTTTGGGTCATTTGCTCAGCATACAGATTGAATAAGTGTGGTGCAATAACACTTTCCTGGTTTTAAACCTTTCACTAACCCTGTGTTCTATTCAAATGACTGCCTCTTGGTTCATCTACAGGTTCCTCATGAGCACAAACAAGTGTTCTGGAATACACATTCTTCACAATGGTGTCCATATTTTGTCATAATCTACACAGTCAAAAGCCTTTGCATAGTCAAGAAAGCATAGGTAAGCATCTTTCTGGTATTCTCTGCTTTCAGCCAAGATGTATCTAATGTTAGCAATGATAGCCCTCAATCCCTGTCCTCTTCGGAATCCAGCTTGTTTCTGGCAGTTCCCTCTCGATCTACTGTTGTAGCCATTTAAAAAATTATCTTCAGCAAAGTTTTACTTGCATGTGGTATTAATAATTTTATTTGATGACTTTTCGATCCATTGGGTCACCTTTCTTTAAAATGGGCACAGATATGAATCTCTTCCAATTTGTTGGCCAGGTAGCTGCTTTCCTAATTTCTTGGCATAAATAAGTCAGTGCCTCCAATGTTTCATGAGTTTGTTAAAATATTTCAATTTGTATTCTGTCAATTCCTGGAGTCTTGCTTTTCACCAATGTCTTCAGTGCAGCTTGGACTTCTTCCTTCAGTACCCTCAGTTCTATATTATATGCTACGTCTTGAAATGGTTGAACATTGACCATTTCTTTTTGATACAGTGGCTGTGTATACCTTCCATCTTCTTTTGATGTTTTCTGTGTCATTCAATATTTTTTCCATGGAATCCTTCAGTATTACAAGTTGAGGATTGACTGCTGAGCATGTTGTTCCCTTTTGGTCTTCTAACTCCAGACCTTTGCAAATTTCATTATAATACTTAACTTTATCTTCTTGATCTACCCTTTGGAATTTTCTATTCAGCTCTTTCACATCCTCATTTCTCCCATTTGCTTTAGCATCTCTACAATGGAGAGTAAGTTTCAGAGATTCTATTGACATCCATTCAACTCTTTTCTTTCTTTCCTGTCTTTATAAGGAACTTGTGCTTCCTTCCTATCTGATGTTATTGACGCCATCCCATAGCTCTTCTGGTGTTTGATCATTAGTATGGCGTTCTGCTCCCATAAGGATTTACAGCCTCGGAAACCCTGTACAGGGTCGCTATGGGTCGAAACCAACTCGACGACACTTAACAACAACAACAATCTAATGCATAAAATCTGGTCTTGAGATGGTCTCTAAATTCAGGGGGTATATATTTAAGGTTATATTTGGGCTCCTGTAGATTTGGTTTGGTTTTCTTCAACTTCAGCCTGGACTTGCATAAGAGCAGTTGATGGTCTGCCCCACAGTCAGCACCTGGCCTTGTTTTGATAAAATTGAGTTTTTCCATTCTCTCTGTTGATGCAGTCAATATGATTCCTGTGCATTTCATCAAGTGAGGCCCACATGTATAATTGATTTTTATGTTGTTTCGTGGTGGTGGTTATGGGCTGCGGAGTCAGTTCCAACTCATAGCAACCCTGTACAGGGTTTCTGATGCTGCAAATCTTTACAGGAGCAGAAAGCCTCATCTTTCTCCCGTGGAACAGCTGGTAGTTTTGAACTGCTGATCTTGCAGTTCGCAGCCTGATTTGTAACCACTTTATATTGTTTAGGAAAGGTATTTGTAACTAATAAGTCATTGGTTTTGTGAAATTCTACCATGTGATCTCCAGCATCATTTCTATCATGGAGGGCATATTTTTCAACTACTTATCCTTCTTTTTTGTTTCCAACCTTCATATTCCAATCACCAGTACTTATCAGTACATCTTGATTACATGGTTGATCAATTGCAGAGTGCAGGAATTGGTAAAATTCTTCATTCTCACCATCACTGCCTTTAGTGGTTGATGTGTAAATTTGAATAATAGTAGCATTAACTGGTCTTCTTTGTAGGTGTATGGATAGTATCCTATCACCAACAGCATTGTACTTCAAGATAAATCTTGAAATATTCTTTTTGATAAGGAATGCTACACTATTCCTCATTTTTTTCATTCCTAGCATACTAAACCATATGACTGTCTGATTTTAAATGACCAATAAAAGTTCATTTTGTCTAATTTGTTAATGCCTAGGATATTGATTTGTATACATTACATTTCACTTTGACAATTTTCAATTTTCCTAGATTCAAGCTTTATATCTTCCATGTTCTGATTATTAATGGATACTTACAGCTGTTTCTCTTCATTTTGAGTTGTGCCCATCAGCAGATGAAGGTCCCAAAAGCTTTACTCCAATCGCATTATCATTGTCAACTCTACTTTGAGGAGGTACTTCTTTTGATATCCCTCATTCCCAAGGAGGGGCATTTTGATATCCAATCTAAGGGGCTCTTCTTCCAGCACCATATGTGACAATAGTCTGCTGATATTCATAATGTTTTCAACTCTTAGCACTGTATTTGACAAAGTTTCTCTGCTATTCATAAGTTTTCAGTGACTAAATATTCATAAACAATTTTCCTTTCCATCTTACAACTCTGTCTTAATCTGGAAGCTCCACTGAAACTTTTCTACCATGGGTGACCCTGCTGGTATTTAAAATACCAGTAGCATTGCTTACAGCATCCATAGTATGACAAACTCACTTGGCATAAAATAATTATAGATAATATTAATAGGTATATCATTCTAAGCACTTTGCATATGTGAATTCATTTAATCGTCACAATAATTTAATGAGGTGATTTCTAGTAATAGTGGTATTTTACAGGGAAGGAAATTGAGGCACAGGGAACTGTATCAATTTATTCAAAGTGCATTAATGCATGAATTAATTAATAAGTCAGGAAATCTGAATCATGCTATGTGTTTTATGCTGAAGCATTGTCTAGTCTCAACCCTCTGCTTCAGACAAACTCTGATCAATTTTATTTATTTGGGGTTTTGTTACTGTTTTGATGTTTTTTAAGGTAAGAGAACTTCAGGAAAAAAGTCACATTAATTCTATCAACCTAGATTGAGACCTGATTGACCAGAAGTATGGCAAGACCTGGGGACTCTTGAGCCCATGGACAGGGACATAGGCACAGAGGACTAGAGCTGATAGTGGGGCATCCAGCTGATATGAAGTGAGGGGAGATATACTAGAACACCCATACTTGCAGATAGTACCCATTTGACCTAGTTTCAATGGCTAGATGATCAGAACTCGACCAGAGGAAGAAAGAAGAGGAAAAAAAAGTATAATCCACTACAATTTGATGAACTTGACCTATACTTATGGATGTAGTAACTTAAAGGAGGAAACAAATCTTTACAGCAAGGATCATTCCCACCTCCTCTGTACACAGGGTTGACAGGGATGGGTAACTTAGACATTGGCTACCCAAAATGGGGGGACTACAAAGGCATGAATTGACTGGCTTAAAAGCTTTCACGAGGGAGCTCAGTTTCAGAGGGGGAAGGTAGAATCTCCATTGAGTGGTTTCCAACCTGTCTAGATGGGGCTGCTGAAAGGAGATGTGGGATAAGACTCTTGTGGTTTAACAGTGAATAATTGTCATCAGGACTGATTGTGTATGTTGCAAATGTAAAGGTAGACATTTTGTAACAAAAGAAGGGGTGTGGTTGACCTTGCAGTCCAGGAATGGAGGACCCTGGGACCATCAAGGGAGAAGAGTGGATTGTGGGACCCTAACCAGAGAAGCAGCAATGCCAGAGATGGAGGCAGAGACAATGACGTGGAGCAATGAAGAGGCTGGGGACTCTGGATTCAGGGAGGGAGAGGGGCTGTGTGCTGGTGGCAGGCAGGCAGCTTTGAAACAACCCTTTGGTTGTTTGAATGGTTATATATTCCTGAGTGCTTAGGTGTACATAAAAAACAAACAAACAAAAACAGAGAGATTGGAAGCAAATGCTGTTGAAAGATGATGCATGGAGGGGATTGTAATCATTGCAATGAAATGAAATACTATAGGATGAATGTAAAGCTGATGTTCTCCCATGTAAACTATCACTCAATTCACAATAAAAACTTTTTTGAAAAATCACATTAATATCAGTCACTAACTATAAATATTCAACATGCTATAGTAGTATTTTTATATCAAAACCTGGTTGTTGTTGTTAAGTGCCGTCGATTCAATTCCGACCCATAGTGACCTAGTATAGGGTTTCTGAGGAGCAGCTGGTGAGCTTGAACCGCTAACCTTGCAGTTCAAATGGCTTTGCAGTCTGGCGTATTAACCCACAGCGCCACACCAGGACTCCTGGTACCCATGCTTATATTAAAACAAGTTTTCCCCAAATAGTACTTAATTATGTACTGTAATGTATTCTGTTATTTTCTATTCTATTCCATTCTAGACCAGTGCAATCTATTCTATTCTATTTTGTTTAATTTAATTTTTTAATGCAGATCATGACCCACAAAATTGATTTCATGAGCCCCTAATGGGTTACAATCAACTGCTTTTAAAACAACACTGCTTTATATAATAGACTAATCTAATAAGTAGATTTTTCTTCTGCATTCAGTTGCTGAAATTCAGTATAAAGATATAATACGTATACATTTAAAAGCTTTCTGACTTTTCTTTAAAAAATAAATGCTTTGTTGTTCTCCTACAGTAAGAGGAACCTAAAGATTTCAGAGGTTTAGACTCTGAAAATTCATTTAATTTTTCCTCAGTCCTATTACTATATGTTTCTTTTCATTGGATGTGACCTTAATAGGAGCACATTTTATAGTTTAAAGTAACAATTCAGATCAAACAACAGATTTAAGGCCTACACTGTGAAATCCAAATGTATCCCAAGACTTTTGAGATGCATCCAGGTTCTCTTGTGAATTTCCAGTACCGCAGTAACCCTGTTTTCTTGACACATCATCTATTATGTAATGAACTTCCTCAGAGTGTAAGATCCAAAGTTGATGCTGTGATAATTCGGTTTGATACATTCTGTCAGAGGCAACTGTATGACTTGGAGATTTGCATCTTCCAATGCCATAGTGAGGAAAATCATCAAGGAATTAATTAAAAACACATTTTGGAATGATGCTATCAAAAAGGAAAGAAAAGTCAGTGTTAAAAAGGACTGATAAAAAGAGAGCTTTGAACCATTCCTTATTTATATATTCTGTTTATTTTTAAAGCATTACGAAAAAATTTTTAAGTGAATACCTAAATAAATTGAAATGTGGTTTCCTGAAAATATTCAGATATTACTTATAGACATGAATGCTTGATAAGACAAAAGGAACACAAATAAATGGTATCACCATATTGCTAATAAATTGTGGTCATTAATTATTTAAAAGATCATTTTAATGTTGATTTTCTTCCCCTCAAAAAAATGCTAGTTCCTTTGCCCTTCCCTAAATGAAGATGGAGTCCTTTAATAAGACGGGACAAAAGACGATACTAAATATTTTGAGTGAGCTAAAAAATCATTTGTATTTGGTATTGAAATGCAGTGTTTCTACAGCTAGTCAAATTAGTATTCACCCCTTGAAGTCATGATGTAGGTCCAGAAGCATGCTTAACTAGGACATTAATGTAGCAAATAGATCACCAGCTTGCAATGTGTGAAGACCTCGTTTTTGTTGTTGTTAGGTGCTAACTCATACTGACCATATATGCACAACAGAACAAAACACTATCTGGTCCTGCCCAGTGATTCTCAATTTAAATAGTCATCAGTAACATGGAGAGCTTGTTAAAAAACAATTACTGAACACTAGCCCCAGAGTTTTTACTGGTATCAACAGTTGCTATGTCAATTCCAACTCGTGGTAACCCCAGGTGTACTGAAGTCAAATTTTGTTTGCTACATAGGGTTTTCAGTGAATGATTTTTTTTGGAAATAGATAACCAGGTCATTCTTCCAGGTGCCTTTGGATAAGCTCAAACATTCAAATGTTGGGTTAGCAGGTGATCACATCTAACAAGTAACCAGGTGATCCTGAAGTTGCTAGTCTGGGACACACATTGGAAATTTCTGTTCTAGTCCCCATTTTATGGAATTATAACCCTTAAGCTTTATCTCAAAGTTAAGGTATTGGTGTTGCTGTTAGGTGCCAATGAGTTGATTCCAACTCACAGTGACCCTGTTACAAAAGACTGAAACATTGACTGATCCTTTAACATCCTTAAAGGATGTTTCAGCCCATTGTTGCATATACTGTGTCAGTCCATCTCATTGAGGGTCTTTCTTGGTATACCCTCTATTTTACCAAGCATGAGGTCCTACTGGTCCCTTTTGATAACATGCCCAAAGTACATCAGGTGAAGTCTCTCCACCCTCACTTCTAAGGAACATTCTAACTGTACTTCTTCCAAGACAGATTTGTCCATTCTTTACTCTTCACCAATACCATAATTCAAAGGCATCAATTCTTCTATGATCTTTCTTATTCACTGCCTAGTTTTCTCATGCATATGAAGTGATTGAAAGTACCATGGCTTGGGTCAGACATACCTTAGTACTCAAAGTGATGTCTTTGCTTTTTAACACTTTAAGGAGGTCTTTTGTAGCAGATTTGCCCAATGCAATACATCATTTGATTTGTTGCCTGCTACTTCTTTGGGCTGACTGTGGATACAAGTAAAATTAAATTCTTGACAATTTCAATATTTTTGTTTGTTTGTTTGTTATGATATTGCTTATGGATCCAGTTATGAGGACTTTTGTTTTCTTTTTGTTGAGGCACAATCCATTCTGAAGGAATGATTTGATCTTCATTTCAAATATTTCAAGTCCCCTTCAATTCCAGCAACCAAGGTTGTGTCATCTGCATATGGAAGATTGTTACTGAGTCTATCTCCATTCCACATAAGGAGCTCTGGTAGTATAGTGGTTACAAATTGGGCTGCTAATTTTATGGTCATCAGTTTGAGACTACCAGTAGTTTCACAGGAAAAAGATGAGACTTTCTGCCCCTGTAAATTACAGCCTCAGAAGCCCTATACCAGGTCACTGTGAATCAGAAGCAACTCCACAGCACATAACCACCACCATTCCACATGTTGAGTTCTTCTTCATATAGTCCAGTTTCTCAGAGGATTTGTTCAGTATGGCCTCCTTACTTACTGTAAACTGCGGATCAAATTGACAGAAAATCCAAAGAGCACCAATGGAAGTGATCTGCAGATCTACTATAAGAAAGAGAGTGTTTTATAATCACCAGAATGTTCTCTGCAGTCAGTTAAAATGTGCAGAATTTTAAACTACAGCCAAAGTTCTCAAGGTTTGATCCTTCAAGAAAGAAAGAAAAAAAAAAGCTATTTTACACTTTAATTATGATTATACAAATCTTTGGAGTTAGTCTCATTCTCCCTTTCAATAGGTAACCGATATTGCCTCATGATCCAGAGAAAGAACAAGCAGCGCCTGCCTGTGAATCACAGAGAAGACTGTCATATAACTGTAGATGGAATAAAAATCTGGGGGCACTAGTGGTATAAAACACAGGGAAGGTTAAAAAAAAAAAGTTAAGTAAAGCAATGGAGAGAGCTATTCACTTGGTAACTGTCACTCTGAAATAGTTCATCAATTGACTTGCTGGGTAGCCAACTGTCTAAAGCTCATCTAAATGTGGTTCCATTTCCCACAATTCCCTGGACTCTTAATGCAAAGCAAAGGTGTTGCGGTGATGCGCATAAAGAGCTACAGGTATGTCCTCCAAAACTGAGCAACTGTGAGGGGGCATCCACAGATTGTTTTAAGAGTAAGAGGATTTATTAGAATTGAAAAGGGAAAAAAAAAAAAAAGAGATGATTTAGAAAGCACTATGCATTTATTGAACAAACACTGCTAAGGACATTTCAACCCACTGTATGTTTAAAAAGTAATAAATAGTTATTGTGCTTTACTTCATAAACTTGTCAGACTGTCTTCATTTTATTTTCCTGAACAAACTGAATTTCTGTACTGCTCATCCCCAGCCAGTTAATAAATACATCACCCTAAAAAGTGCTGTGGTATTAAATTTACAGCAGATAAAATATGGATGAAGTTGCTGTGCCTCAGGTACGTCAAGTGTGATTTAATATCTCACACTCCTCTTATGAGGAGTAAAAGATTACTCTACAGCTTAGTCCGTCAGAAAGCGACCTTTGCCCCGAGTAACAGCCACTCAGCAAATAGAGCCAAATGAAGACGAAGAATAACATATAGATTTGCCATAAGGAAAAATTGATCTAAATCCATATATCAAATCTGCTGATCAGATTTCTGGAGAAATGCATCATAATCCTCAGTATGCAATTGCAGAAACTTTGGGTAGAAAGGAAACCTTTCTAAAAGTATATGGGATGTTTTGGGTTCTTTAGTGTTTTATATTGTTATCATTGTTTATCTTTAATATCACTGGAATAAAACCTTCCTGTGGAAAAAAATGCACTTTTACTTAATGTCTTACTGGTGAGTATTTTCTTCTCTCAGTGGGAACTATATGCTCTTTGAGCATTTCAGATATCTGGAGAATTTTATAAATGAAGGCATTGTTCCCCAGGGAAATTTCTCAAGAATCTGATTTAATTTATATCTTCTTTAAAAGTTCTGTCTAAAATGATTTAAAAAAAAAAAAAAGGTCTCCAAGGAAAACATTTGTTAGCACAGAAAATAAATTCTTATGATTAACATTTTGCCATCCAAAAGGGCTGGTGTCTGAGCGGTCCTCTGCACTTCAAAGTAGCGGAGGAATGAGTTTTAAAACAAGAGTAAAAGAGAAGCAAATTGCTGCTGAGCTATTTTTATTTCAAATATATAAAAGTAGGCTTGGTAACTGCCATGTATAAATCTTCAAAGTGTGGCTTGCCAAGGGTCTTCCTCTAAAGACTGCTGTGAAAAAATAAACTTCAGAAATTAAAGCGGATTTTTCTTTTCACCATGGAAGTGAGTTAAGTGTCCCCATGTCCCAAGGGCTCTGCATCCTCTCTGTTCCCAAAGAGCAGTGTGGCTTTCTTAATTTAAAAAAAAAAAAAAATCTCTTAAGCTCTGGGCCTTTGCAAATAAAAGCTTTTGTTGCCTCCCCTAAAATGTCATTGCTCCAAGGTTTGAGGTTTTTTTGTTTGTTTATTTGTTTTTCACTGGGCACTTTTGTGCTAATTGGTCATTGGTTTTACTGAGCCAGAGGGGACTGGGGACAAGGTTGTTTATTTCAAATTTCTTCAATGGTGAATAGTGAGGCATTGGCACTAATAGGTTTGTGCAAAAACTATGATGCTTTAAACACATGGAGAGAAATATTCCAAAACAAGTGAGAGAAGGGAATGAGTGGGTTGTTTTGAGGTGTGTGTTTGTGTGTGTGTGTGTGTGTGTGTTCCTGTGTCTGTGAATGCGCAAATTTATAACAAAAGCTCTCCTACTAGACGTGAAAATTTTCTGAAGGAGATTCAATGGACAGACTCATGACCCCTTCCCAGGCTCACCCAGAAGTCACTCATTCAAAGAATCATCCATTGCTACACCTTACTGTACAATAGCTTCCCCATTCCAACTATACCATGGATTGGCCAAGGCAGCCCCCTGCCTTGAGATATGCCTTGAGATATGCCTGCTGCAGGGACTCCACTGGTTCTCCTGACTTTTTGCAATCAGCTGCTCCTGAAGGAGCTGGTACTGTTCTCTTTGTTTATATTCATGGGGAGAGGAGTGAAGTGAGGTAAATACAGCTAACAGAGACAGTAATAGAAAACAGGGAGATTGAGATTTACTCGTTATGCTTGGATTTTTTCTTTAAAAAATATGTGTGTATAGATGTGAACCTATCAGAATGGAGTGCTGGGGCCACCTGGCAAGGATTTAGAGGTCATGTGAGGACAAGGGAGGTTTTAATGGTGCACAACTTCAAATCCCTGCAAGCTTCCTCTTTCTCAAATGACAGACTCTAGAGACAAGGAAGGTTTATGGTTTAGTCAGCAATTGCAAGACTAATTTCACCTTATCATGACCCCATTTAGGATTTTCTTTTAATGTTTTAATGTGAATTATGTGATAGTTTACATGGGAGAACATTAGTGTTACATCCATCCTATCATATATCGTTTCATTACCATGATTACAATCCCCTCCATGCATCATCAACCAACCAAAGGGTATACCCTGCAAGCCTGACCCCAGTCACCAGCACACAGCCCCTCTCCCTCTCTGGGTTTAAAATCCCCAGCCACTCCATCTCTCTACGTCATCATCTCTGCTTCCATCTCTGGTGTCACAGTTTCTCTGGGTAGGGTCCCGCTCTCCACTCTTTTCCCTTGATGGCCCCAGCGACCTCCGCTTCTAGACTGCAAAGTTAATCACTGCCCTCCTTGCTACAAAACATCTACCTTTACATTTCCAACCCTCACAACAAGTCCTGATAACAATTATTCACTATTATATCACAAGAGACCTATCCCCATCTCCTTTCATCACCCCCACCTAGACAGATTGGATATTACTCAGTGGAGATTCTGCCTTCCTCCATGCCCTCTGGATCTAGCTTCCCTCTTGAAAGCTTGTAAGCCAGTCATTTCTTGGGGCCTTTGTAGTGCCCCCACCCCACTTTGGGTAGCCAATGCCAATGGCCAACTTGCCTATCCTTGTCTACTCTATGTATGGAGGGGGTAGGAATGACCCTTGCAGTAACGATTTGTTCCCTCTTTTGAGCTACTGCATCCATAGGTGTAGGTCAAGTGCATCAAATTTATCAGATTACTCTTTTTTTTTTACCTCTTCTTTCTTCTTCTAGTTGAGCTATCATCATCCAATCATTGAAGCCAGGTCCAGTGGGTATTATCTGTAAGTGTGGGTGTTTTTGTGCATATGCCCTCTCTTCTTATCAGCTGGACACTTCACTCTCCACTCTAGTCTTCTGTGGCTATGTCACTGACTCTGGGCCCAGGAGTCCCCAGGTCTTGCAACACTGATGGCCAACCAGGTCCCACCTGGGTTCACAGGAGTCTATTGAACGTTGTAGGGCTTAGCTCACAGCTTCATTGCTGTTTTCCCCTCACTTCCCCTTTATTGGTGATGAACATGGTCACCAATCAGAGCGTGTATTCCCATTGAGTCTTAGTCTTGTAAGGGGGTTTGCTCTGAGGGGACCCAACTACTTGCCTTGATGTCTCCTGGTCGAGCAACTTGCTTGTTCTTGTAGTAATCAGACGGTCTGCCTATATTGTTTTGTATTTTTCCTATCAGTCTTTCTTTCAAGAAGTATCTTCTGTTCTTCTAGCCACTCCAGGCTGGTCTGTTTGTCTTTGCAAGCGGAAATTTCCCATCTCATAAGATTCTGGATGTGGTTCAGGATTCCACCTATAGTCTTATGTAATGCAGAGGCTCTGCAGGAAACCTCCTTCACTGGGCATGCTGTAGCCCCATTTTAAGTATTCTAATCAGTTACAGGCAGAAGATGGATTTACAAGCTTTCTGTGGTGATATTTCTGGTCATTCCTTTCTCTCCCCTTCCAGTGTATATTTTATAATGGTATGCCAAGGAAAACTAAGATTCAAAAGAAAGCCAAGCATCTTAACATTATTTCCCCTTCTCCCCATTCCAACCATGCCTCAATTCTTATATCTCAGAGCCCTGTTGTTCCAAGGTTGTGCATATATCATTATTTACCTCTATCCCACTTAGCCCATGCAAACCTGCCTAATTGTTCCCCTATCCACTTTGTTCTTCCATTCCCCACCCCCTTCTTATATATTGACCGCTTCCCTAGCACCTAAACTATCCTGTGTCTATTCCCTGCCCTGTGCTCCACCTTCCCACCCCTCCCTCACCCCACCGCCCACATCCCAGTAACCAGGGGGTTCTTTTTCTTAGTCTGTTACAGTGGTGGTCCTGTGCAGTATTTCTCCTTTTGTGACTGACTGATTTTGCTCAACATAATGTCCTCAAGGCTCATCCATGTTATGCAATGGCTTGCAGCTTCCTTGTTATTCTTCAAGGTAGCATAATATTCCATTGTGTCTATGTACCACAGTTTGTTTAT
>NW_006408715.1:4325345-4326014 GCF_000296735.1 Chrysochloris asiatica | reverse complement strand
CAGAGGGAAGGCTTTCAGTTTCTCTCCATTGAGAGTAATGTAGGCTGTTGGTTTTGTATATACGCTCTTATTTTTATTTTTTTTTACACAGAACGTTTTATTGCCTTTAAGTCATTTGGGAATAATTACTTGCATTTATGCTTTAAGATATTTCAGCTCATTAAAAGAAAAAAATACAAGATAAATGATATGTTATACACTTTTGACTTTCATGTGTTTGCTGCTCTGGATTGAGAAAATGTTTAGTTCTCCCATGTAATATGTATTTCAGTATTACAACTCATCAACAAAAGGTGTAGGCCCCAAATTTCCACTTGCTGCCATTGACTTTTGCCAGAAACAAACTTCACTGCAGCATTTTGGACGTCAGCAGCAGTCATTGAGTCAATCTGCTGAAGGACTGCAGTTGGTGGCATATAGGAACCAGCAACTAGAGCCTGGAACCCAACTTCATCCAGAAAACCCTCTGAAGACTCCACTGACATTAGGTATCCAGCTTTCAGCTTATTCTTGGCCATCTGGATGATTCCATCAGGAAGGTTTCCCTGAGCAATTGTTTTTACTTGGTTATAGGCAGCCTTGATAACATCTCCAGCAGCTTCAGCCTGAGAAATGGTATAAATCCCAAAGAGTCCAGAATCTGAGTAACTAGCATTAAAAGCTGAAACG
>NW_006408715.1:4321718-4323234 GCF_000296735.1 Chrysochloris asiatica | reverse complement strand
ATTTATTTCTGCTCTAATCCTTATTATTTCTTTTCTTTTGGTGGCTGTAGGTTCCCTCTGCTGATCTGTTTCTAGTTGTTGTAGATGCTGTGTTTATGTGTTAATTTTGGTTCTTTCTTCTTTTCGGATGTGTGCAATTATTGCAATAAATTGTCCTCTCAGCACCTCTTTTGGCGTGTCCCAAAGATTTGGTATGTTGTGCTTTCATTATCATTTATTTCTAGGAACTTTGCAAATTCACGTGTAATTTCTTATACTACCCAGTCTCTTTTCAGCAGGGTGTTATTCAGTTTCCATGTAATTGACTTTATCTCCTTGATCTTCCTATTGTTGATTTCTAATTTGATAGCACTGTGGTCTGAGTAGATGCTTTGTAGTTATTTGATATTGTAAATTTATGGAGATTTGTTTTGTGGCCTAAGACATGGTGTATTCTGGAGAATGTTCCATGTGCACTGGAAAAGAATGTGTATTGTGCTGTTGTTGGGTTGAATGCTCTGTACACATCTATGAGGTCCAGTTGGTTGTTTGTGTTGTTCAGTACCTCTGTGTCTTTGTCAAGTTTCTTTCTGGTTGTTCTATCCATTTTTGAAAATGGTTAATGTAGAATCATCTATTTCTTTCTTCAAATCTATTAGAGTTTGCTTTATATATTTTGGAGTTCTTTCATTGGGAACATAGATATTATGGTTATGTAATCTTATTCAATTGTCCCTTTATTCATGAGATAATGTCCATCTTTATGTATTATACTGGTTTTTGCCTTAAAGTTTATTCTATCTGAGATTATTAGTACTGCCACTCCTGTTCGTTTTTTATTGCAATTAGCTTGGTATATTTTTTTCCATCCTTTGACTTTTAATCTGTTTTTGTCTCTGTGTGTGAGATGTGTCTCTTGCAGACAGCATATTGAAGGATCTTTTGTTCTTATCCATTCTGCCACTCTCTGTTTCTTAACAGGTGCATTTAATCCGTTTACATTCAGTGTAATTATCGATAGGTATGGCTTAATTGCTGCCATTATGTTTGCTTTTTGTGGTGTTTCAGCTTTCTTTGTTCTGTGTGTCTTCCTTAGTTTCTTGTGAGTTTCATCATAGTATTAGTGTTTCCATGTTCTTCTTGGATTTTCATTTTCTTGGTATGTTGTGAAGTGTGACTTTTCTTTGAAGTTGCCTTATAGTCCATTAACTTTTCTCTTCATTTAATGCAGTCTATTTTATCCTGTAATCTACCTGACCTTCTCACCATCTGAATCCCTGTTCCTACGTGTTTACCTTTTTTTACATTGTAATTGTTTTGATCATAGACTGACCTCTCAGATTCTCTGTGTTTGTTCTTATAGTTTTGTTCTGTTCTCGACATTCCTTCTGTCGATTTAATTCTGGGAGGTGCTGCTATGTCTGACAATTTCTGGTTCTTGTCTGTTCTTGTTGGTTCTCAGTCCACAGAACTCCCTTTAGGATGTTTTCACAGCAGGATTGGCTTTGGCAAAATCCCTTAGCTTCTGTTTATCCTG
>NW_006408715.1:4304385-4321024 GCF_000296735.1 Chrysochloris asiatica | reverse complement strand
TCTATTTCTGATATTCTATTATTGGTCATTTGGACCTCTTTCTGTAGGTTTTGAATTGTTTCCAATGCTGTATCTATATAATTTGATTGTTCCTGTAGTGCTTTCCTGATTTCTTCCTTATTGTTCTCAACTCCATTGTAACGTGTTTTGAAACATTTTATAATCATTTTTCTGAATTCCTTCTCAGGCATTTCCAAGCCCTGCCCTTCTTCCAGAATGTAGACCCAGTCTACCTCTAGGTCATTTGTCTCAGACATTTTATCTTGTTTCTGGACATGTGTTAATATGGTCATCTGCTTTTGTGTCTTGGACATGTTAATGTTTATCTTTGGCATATATACTTAATTGAGTGTGTGTTTTGATTTTTTTTTTATGCTTTCTTATTGCTTACAGGTAGATGTAATCAGGATGTGATCTTCTTATTGCTTAACTCAGAGTAACTTTCACAGGTGTTGTCTGCCTCCCTAGTATATGGCAGTTGGTGTTAGTTCTTGCTTGGGTTTTGGTGTTTTATAGAGTGTGTCTGTAGCTTGAGTCTATGACAGCAGTTGCTGACTCTTCTTGGGTAATAAAGGGAAAGAAATAGTTCCCCAAAGGTAGAAGGGGGAGCATAAAACCTCAAAACAGCACCAGCAAAAAAAAAAAAAGAACAAAAACACCAAAAAACAACAACAACAACTAAACAAAACTAGACTGAATACTGTAGTCTATAATTGTAGGAAAGAGAGAGGAGGGAGAGAAGAGAAAAATAAAAATCTGTAGCCTAATATGAGTATGACTTTAATGTCCTCTCTTCAGCTTCTTGCCTTCAAAGCTGTCTGAGAGATTTCAAGATGCCACTGTTGGCTGTTATGCTGTACCTCAGGATTTAATTTAATTTTCAGCCTCTTTTGTTTTTAAACTCTCTTTCCCTCTCTACACCCCTGTCTTGGCCTTTCCCATATTTAAAAACAAAAACAAAGACAGTTCAGGGCCAACTCTTGGGCTGAGGATATCTGTGCACATGCACAGCAGAGGAACCCACCAGTGGTGAGGGTGGGGGGTGTCCACTTGTTCAGGTACCCCTCTAGTCACCAGAATGGAGGTGCACAAACAGTGGGGGGGGGCAATGAACAGATACAAAAAAAAAGAAAATTAGAACAAAGTAAAACCGACAGTGTATTGTCTACCTTTGCTCTGAGGTTCCTATAGCAATTTTCCATGGTGTGTCTGCTCCTCCACTTGGTCATGCCATTTGGTCTCCCCCAGTTTGTAGGCTTGGGGCCACTGAGCCCGGCTGATTCAAAACTACATGATTTCTTACTTTTGCTTCAAGTTCCACTAACTATAAGGCTTCAAACTTTTTAAATATTCCTGTGGTTCCAAGTTTTTGAGCTCTGCCCTGGATCTGCTTTGTCTGGTATTCTGTGGTTTTGCTGACAGTCAACTTCACTGAGCTCCACTCTAGCCACCATCCTCTGTATAGTTTTTATTCTTTATTTACATCCCATCCCCAATTTACAAATAATTCTGTCAACCATTTTTAATATGCAATGTGTACTTTAAAAGAAAATACTGGAAACTATGCTATCAGAGAATTTATGCTCACCTTGCTCCACAGTAGTTAGCAAGAGAGGTCACCCTAGAGAGGTAGTGAAGGGAATCTCTTCAATTATGAACCTTTCATTTTGGTTAATATATGTTGAAAACATCTATATTAATAACAATAGTGTTTTTGAATTGTGAACTGTATTTGCAAAATTAGCTATTGGAAGAATACACTTGACTAACTGGAAATGATCCCTCAGTAATACAGTAGCATTTCAAAGCAACTAATCTGTGACCATTTATTTTGTTAATTTTTAGAAATGCTAACAATTCCACCTTTTATGAAACCTGGTATTGACTGTTTACTTGCATTAGATTCATTACATTGTCAGGGATATTGTTGTTATTGTCAAGTGCTTTCCAGTGGACCCTATACAGGGCTTCTGAGTAGCAGTTGGTGGGTTTGAACCACCAACCTTCTGGTTAGCAGTCTAGTGCTTATCCTACAATTTTGCAGTTCAAACCGACCTTGCAGTCCAGGTGCATCAACCCACAGTGCCACACCAGGACTCCACAGAGCCCTTGTATGTAACAGCATTGTTGCCTTTAACAAGCCAGGACTAGAGTGTCAACAAAATCTTGCAACTCCTGGAAATTCCAGTACCCCATATCTTCACTGGAATGTGACTACTTTATATCAGAACATAAATGGAAGAGACAGTCTTCACATCAATCAATCTTAGTCAAATTAGTTTCAGCTAAAGGTGAGTTGCTGAGTTTTTAAATTAAAATTAAAACCAAGGTCACATCTTGGGGTGTATATATGATGTGGCACTGACAACGTCTTGGACTGCAAAGTTGGTTTGAACTGCAAGGATCTGCAGTTCAAGCTCACCAGCTGCTCCTCAGAAACTCTATACAGGGTCGCTATGGTTGTAACCCACTTGATGGCACTTAATGCTGTTGTTGTTAAGTGCCGTCGAGTCAGTTCCGACCCATAGTGACCCTGAATAGGGTTTCCGAGGCACTTAACAGCAACATATTAATAGAAGCCCTGGTATGGCTCTGTAGGATAAGTGCAGGTCCACAAGGGTGGTTTGAACCACAAGGTCGGAGGTTCAAACTCACCAGTCACTCCTCAGAAATTCTATACTGGGTCACTATGAGACATTTTACAACAACAAATATATTAACAAAGTTTTTAAAACAGTTTTTAAATTCTTCCTGGTATATTTTTAACCTTGTCATTACAATGAGTGAAAGTCCCTAGAAATATCTGGAAATGATATGCCATGTATTTTGAGTTTCATAGTTTAGAATTAAGGGATCTAAAACAATGGTGAAGGGGGAAAAAAATGTCATTCAAAATTGTATTGATGTTTTGATTAAAAAGATTGACCTAACGTGGAAACAAGAAGATACAGACATAGAGATAAATGTATTAAAATATTTCAAAAGGCACTAGCTTGTTTAAATTCCCCCCTCCTTAGGAAAAAAATCTTAAGAGGTGAAATTGCTGAATCAGAAAGAAAATAAATTTTTAGTTTTGAATGTATATACACATACACACATTAATAAGCAGTCACTCTTCTAAAATGTTGCACCAATCAATATGCCACAATTTTATTTAATAGAATGTCTCTTTTCCCAAATATGGAAAATACTCCTACTGATCATTGTCATTCTTTTAAATCTATGATAAAATATGTCTTATTGAAATTTGCAACTAGTTGATTTCAGTACTTTAAATCTTCTCACATATGTTTTAATCTGGTGAGATTTTCCAGATTTTATCCCCTTTATCTATTGAGATGTTCATATTGTTTTTTTTTTTTCTTATTGATATAAAAAACCTCTTTTGTGTATTAAAGATGCTAACGGTTTCATTTATGTTATAAGAACACTCTCCCAGGCTTCAGTTGGCTCCTTAAACTTTTGTGTTCTGTTTTGGTTTGTCTTTTTCAACTAATTGTTTTATTTTGTTCATTTATTTATAACTTTAGTTCTTTTAATGAAGCTGTTGTTTGGTGTTATCAATTTGGTTCTGACACATAGAGATCTTATGTACAATGGAATGAAAGAAACACTACCTGGCCTTTAAAGCATATTAACTTTTCCTTCACAGTTCCTATAATGCTAAAGGAGCCTTTCTTACCCATCCCAACATAATCTATTCATCCATCTTTTCTTTGAATAATTTGTTCCAGTAATCTGGCAATTCTTGTAAAAGGGTTTTCAGTTTTATATTGTATTATGATATCTGTTAAAATTTCACTCCTTGTCTTTTAAAAAACCTCCTCCTATCCTTGGGTTTAATGTTTCAAATGGATTATTTAGAATAATCATATTAAATTCTAATCCGTGATGGAGATCTTTACAGAAATTCTATTAAATTTGATTTTAAAAAGTTTCACTACTCTGTCTTCCCATCCAATGTTGTTTATTTGTGTAAGCCGTTAAGTCGTATTACTCTGGAGAGTTATCATTTCTCATGTCACTCTAGCTCTCTTGTTTCCAAGAATATTCCTGGATATTATATACATATTTGCAGTTGTTCCTGCCAAAAGGATTTAATACCATTTTAAATATTGTCATAGTAGAAACTTAGTCCTTTTAAAATGTATTTTCTTACCAACCAGCTTTCTTACTATTTCTAATAGCTGTCTAATTGAGTCCTTTTATGGAAGCATAGTGGTTACCAATAGGGCTGCAAACAGCAAGGTAAGCAGTTCGAAACTACCAGCTGTTCCACGGGAGAAAGATGAGGCTTTCTTCCTGTAGAGATTTACAGCCTCAGAAACCCTGTACAGGGTTGCTATGAATTGGAACCGACACCATGGCACATAACCATCACCATTTTATAGTTCAATAATCATATCATCTACAAATAGTTATTTTAGCTCTTCTTTCCCAATATGTGTATGCCATGTTGTGACTTCTAATCTATTTGAATTGGCCTATATTTTCTGAAAAACAAATGAAATAACAGTGATAACAGTAGGTATCTTTGCCTTCTTCTCTATTTAAGGAAATATTTTCATTCTTTACCATAGCACATGATGGTAGGCTGACACCAACTGCAACAAATTGAGTTAAGTCATTCCCCTCACAGCACTCTCAACTCCTCAGCTGGGTTCTATATATTTTATGTCTGTTTGGCTACAAAGGATCTCTGGTAGCTTAGTGGTTACAAATCAGGCTGCTAACCTCAAAGTCAGCAGTTCAAAACTACCAGCTGTTCCATGGGAGAGAGATGAGACTTCTGCTCCTGTAAAGAGTTTGTTGTTGTTGCTAGGTACCATCGAGTTAGTACTGACTCACAGCGACCCTATGCATAGCAGATGAAACACTGCCCGATCCTGGGCCAACCTCACTAGTGTTGCCACACTTGAGTCCATTGATGCTGTCACTTGACCAGTCCATCTAATTGGGGGTCTTCCTCTTTTTCTCTGACCTTCCACCTTACCAAACATGATATCTTTCTCCAGTTACTGGTGCCTCCTAACAATATGTCTGAAGTATAAAAGACAAAGTTTGGCCATCCTGGACTCCAAGGAGCACTCTGGCTGCACTTCTTCCAAAACTGATCTGTTGATTCTTTTGGAAGTCCATGGCACTTTCAATATTCTCAAAAGCATCAATTCTTCTACGATCTTCCTTATTCACTGTCCAGCTTTCGCATGCATATGAGGTTATTGAAAATACCATGGCTTGGGTCAGGCACATCTTAGTCCTCAAGCTGACATCTTTGTTCTTCAACACTTTAAAAGAGTCTTGTGCAGAAGATTTGCCTAATGCAATATGTCATTTGATTTCTTGACTGCTGCCTCCGTAAATGTTGATAGTTGATCCAAGAAGAATGAAATCCTTGACAAATTCAATCTTTTCTCTGTTGATAAGAATGTTGTTTATTGGTCTAGTCCTGAGGATTTTTGTTTTCTTTACATTGAGATGTAATCCATACTGAAGACTGTGCTCTTTGATCTTTATCAATAAATGTTTTAAGTCTCCTTCACTTTTAGCAAGGAAGGTTGTGTCATCTACATATCGCAGGTTGTTAATAAGTCTTCTTTCAATCCTGATGCCACGTTTTTCTTCATAGAATCCAGCTTCTTGGATTATTTGCTCAGCACACAGGTTAAATAAGTATGGTGAAAGAATACAACCTTGTCGCACACCTTTCTTAATTTGAAACCATTCAGTGCCTCGGAAACCTACACAGGGCCACTAGGAGTCACAACCGACTCCGTGGCACACCATCACCACCACTATTTGGATACAATTTGTTTTTATCAAGAGCAGATGGTAAGGAGCCTGGGGAAAGATGGTGAAGTAGGCATGTACACTGAGCTGACCCTCTGCAACAAAGATACGGAAGGCTAAGTGAAACAGACACAGACGGTGATCTTGGAACCATGAGCACCAGAGGGCCATACAGAAAAGTGGCTTGACTGCAGAATGGAAGAGGAAGTGAATCAGAAGCAGTGAGAGAAAAGAAAATTAGGGAACTGGGTTCTGGCATGGAGTAGCATGGCCATTTTGAACTGTTGTGAGTGTCCTGTAGACACAGGACAAAGATGGAGGTTGACAGAAAAAGGGTAAAATTCTCCCTTTTTTCCATGTCCTTCTGGTAGAGAGAGACCAACCAGTCCTCACCCATACCACCACTGGTCAGTGGCACCCCAACCTGTGCAGAATCTGCTCTGCCTGAGTTTGGTTCCCAGGTATACTTGTCTCTGCTTCTAGAGGTCTATGAACTTACCCTGAACTATGATACAGTAACAATGAACACAGAACTAACTATGGTCACACTTCTGGTCTCTACCATATCCAACAGGAGACAGGTGGTGAGTGCCTGAGAATACACCAATATATAATCAACTAAATCTAAAAATGGCACTACAGTGTCTCAGAGAAAACAGACAATTTTAACTTACAAAAAGAATCAAGACAGAGTGCCTCAAATAGGTCACTAAAATATAAAGTCAGGAAATGTAATGCCATAAATGGTATCAGAACTACCTGAGAGGAAATTTAAAAGAATGCTAATTAGGCATCTTCAAAGGATTGAGAGAAAAATCTATGAAATCAGAGAAAACATTGGCCCAAAATCAGGAAACAATTTGACAAAATATTGAAAATATGGGAAACATATAAAATTAGCAATCAGAAAGCAGAAGATTAACATTAAGATTCAAAAATAAACTGACTATATGCTGAAAATTTAGAAATAGAATGGAATCCACGCAAAGTTGAATTATTCAGCTTGAAGAAAAAGTTCTCCATATTCATCTGCTAGAGGAACAATCAGAAGGAACAAAATATCCAGAGAGAGCTAAAGATTTATGTGGGACAATATCAAGAAGAATAGGTTACATATGTTAGGCATTTCAGAACAGGAAGAGACCAAAAAAAAAAAACAGAAAAACACCATAGAAAATATTGTTCAAGAATTGGAGGAAAACACCCCTAACATCATGAAAGATGAGAAGATAGCCATTCAAGAAGTTAAAAAAATTCCAAACAGGATAGACCCCAAAAAGATGATACAAACTGTTATACATACTTTTTTATGTATAACAGTTTATATATCACCAAGATATACTCAAACTTTCTAAAACTAAAGAAAAGGAAAGAATCCTGAAAGCAGCTCAGAAAAACACAAACTTACTTACAAAGAAGTTCTAATAAGACCAAGCTCTGACTTTTCAGAAGAAGCCAGGCAGGCAACTTTGAAAGAAAAAAATTGCCAACCAAGAATCATATATTCAGCACAACAGTCCATCCAATATGATGGTGAAATTAGGTCATTTTCAGACAAACAGAAATGAAAAAATTTGTAAAAATCAGGCCAGCCTTACAAAAAATACTAAAAGAAGTTCTTTGTACAAAGAAACAACATTAGTAGAAACAGCCTGAGACTAATGTAAATGACAATATTACCTTGACTCAAGCCAGATATGTCCTTGTTGTACTTGTTAAGTGCCATGGAACTAGTTCTGAGTTATAGCGACCCTGTATAAGGTTTCCGAGGAGCGGCTGGTAGACCTTGTGGTTCAAACTGACACTGCAGTCAAGTGCTTATCCTATAGCACCACAGCAGGACTCCCAGATATAGAAACATGCAAAGTAAACCACACTTATATCAGAGAGAAAAGCAGGAGTACAGTCACAACAACAACAAACACCCATACACTAAATAGAGGGAGAAATCCAGTTATAGAGTTTCCAAATAAAGAGATTTCAAGGAAAACATTTTAAATTGTAACTCTAACCCTAAAAACTAAATGAAGTCTTATGCATAAACATTGATATCTTAGGCATTGTTATTGTTGTTGTTAAGTGCCGTCGAGTTGGTTCTGACCCATAGGGACCCTGTACAAGTTTCTGAGGCTATAAATCTTTACAGAAGCAGAATGCCTCATCTTTCTCCCATGGAGCAGCTGGTAGTTTCAAACTTCTGACCTTGCTGTTCAGAGCCAGATTCGTAACCACTATGCTACTAGAGCATTAGTGAGCTGAAATGGACTGGTATTGGCCATTTTGAATCTGACAACCACATGGTTTACAATGCCTGAAATGACAAATTGAAGAGAACGATGTTACATTCACTGTCAAAAAGAACATACCCAGATCAGTCATGAGGTACAACGCTGTCTGTGATAGGATAATATCCATGTGCCTACAGGAAAGATCAGTTAATACCACTATTATTCAAATTTATGCACCAAACACTAAAGCCAATGAGGATGAACTAGAAGAATTCTACCAACTTCTTCAAGCTGAAATTGATCAAATTTGCAATCAAGATGTATTGATCATTACTGGTGATTGGAATGCAAAGGTTGGGAGCACAGAGAAAGGATCGGTAGTTAGAAAATATGGCCTTTGTAATAGACATGATGCTGGAGAACACATGATAGAATTCTGCAAACCCAATGATTTGTTCATTTCAAATACCTTCTTTAGACAGCATAAGAGAGGACATGGCCCTCACCAGATGGAATAAAGAGAATTCAAATTGACTACATCTGTGGAAAGAGATGATGGAAAAGCTCCATATCATCAGTCAAAACATGGCCAGGGGCAGACTGTGGAACAGACCATCAATTCCTTATATGCAAATTCAAACTGAATCTGAGAAAATTAAAATAAGTCCATGAGAGCCAAAACATAACCTTGAATATATCCCACCTGAAATTAGAGATCATCTGAAGAATAGATTTGATACATTAAACACTAAAGACAGAAGACCAGAAGACCAGAAGAGTTGTGGGATGACATCAAGAACATCATACACGAAGAAAGCAAAAAGTCACTGAAAAAACAAGAAAGAAGGAAAAGGTCAAAATGGATGTCAGAAGAAACACTGAAACTTGCTCTCAAGCGTAGAGATGCTAAAACAAGTGGAAGAAACGAGGAGGTCCAAGAGCTGAACAGAAAATTTCAAAGTTCAGCTCGAGAAGATAAAGCCAAATATTATTACAAAATATGCAAAGATCTGGAATCGAAAACCCAAAAAGGAAGAACACTCTCAGCATTTCTCAAGCTGGGGGAACTGAAGAAAAAATTCGACTTTCGTTATTGAAAGATTCTCTGGGCAAATTACTGAATGATGCACAAAGCATCAAGAGAAGATGGAAGGAATACACAGTCACTCTACCAAAAGGAAATGCTTAATGTTCAACCATTTCAAGAGGTAGCATATGATCAAGAGCCAATGATACTGAAGGCAGAAGTCCAAGGTGCATTGAATAAATTGGCAAAAACAAGGCACTAGGAATTGATGGAATAAAAATGTAAATATTTTAAGAAAGTGAGGTGGCACAGGAGGCATTCACTCATCTCTGCCAAGAAATTTGGAAGACAACTATCTGGCTGACTGATTGGAAGAGATCCATATTTCTGCCCATTGCAAACAGAGGTGACCCAACAGAATGCGGAATGTGGAAATCATCGGACAATATCTTTGGTATCCCATGCAAGTAAAGTTTTGCTAAAGATAATACAGAACCAGCTACAATCATACATTGACAAGAGAACTTCTAGAGATTCTAGCCGGATTCAAAAGAGGCCGTGGAATAAGGGATATCAATGCTGATGGCCAATGGATCTTAACTGAAAGCAGAGAATATCAGAAAGATGTTTACCTGTGCTTTATTGACTATGCACAGGGTTTTGATTGTGTGGATCATGACAAGCTATGGACAACATTGCAAAGTAATAATATTCTGGAACACTTCATTGTGTTCATGAGAAATTTGAACCTGGACCAAGAAGCAGTTGTTCAAACAGAACATGGGAACACTGAATGGTTTAAAATTTTAAAAGGTGTGCAACAAGGTTGTATTCTTTCACCATACTTATTCAACCTGTATGCTGAGCAAATAATATGAGAAGCTAGGTTCTATGAAGAAAAACGTGGCATCAGGATTGAAAGAAGAGTCATTAACAACCTGCGATATGCAGATGATCCAGCCTTGCTTGCTGAAAGTGAAGAGGCTTTAAAACATTTACTGATGAAGATCAAAGAGCACAGCCTTTGGTATGGATTACATCTTAATGTAAAGAAAACAAAAATCCTCAGGACTGGACCAATAAACAACATTCTTCTCAATGGATATCAACGGAGAAAAGATTGAAGTTCTCAAAGACTTCATTCTTCTTGGATCAACTATCAACACTCATGGAAGCAGCAGTCAGGAGATCAAACGATGTATTGCATTAGGCAAATCTACTGCACAAGATCTTTTAAAAGTGTTGAACAGCAAAGATGTCAGCTTGAGGACTAAGGTGCACCTGACCCAAGCCATGGTATTTTCTATAACCTCATATGCATGCAAAATCTGGACAGTGAATAAGGAAGACCATAGAAAAATTAATGCTTTTGAGTTATGGTGTTGGAGGAGAATATTGAAGGTGCCATGGGCTGCCAAAAGAACCAATAGATCCATTTTTGAAGAAGTGCAGCCAGAATCTCCTTGGAGGCCAAGATGGACAAACTTTGCCTCTCATACTTCGGATATATTGCTCAAAATAGTCAAAAGTTCACATTGGGTCACACCTAAACAACTATACATTCTTTTATGGCATATGTGTATCTCTGATATAAATTTATGCATCATTAACTTCAAACTTTCTGTCATTACTTTGCTCTAGATATTCATTTTATAGGCAACATGTAGTTGAATTTTTATAACTTTTAACGAATTTTTAATCTTATTAATTGTGAGTTCTCATTTGTTCTTCCTACAAAACATGGCAAATATATTTGGTAATATTTCCCTATTATGTCATATTTTGTCTTTTTTATTTCTTTTTGATGCTTACTTGGTGTGTGTGTATTATGCCTTTTTTTACTTGGTCAGTATCTCAATTCATTTCTTCCTTTCATAGTTTTGGATTTATGTATCCTATTTTTAGTCATGGAAATGAAAGAATTTTTTTTTTAAAGTTTTCTCTGTTTCTAACATCATCCACTGTGGCGCTATGGGCTAATGAATCAGACTACAAAGTCGTTTGAACTGCAAGGTCGGTGGTTCAAACTCGCCAGCTGCTCCTAGGAAACACTATACAGGGTCACTATGGCTCAGAATCAACTAGACAGCACTTACCAAAAACAACTAAAAAAATAAATGAAATTTCGTTGTCCTCCTTCATGTTTGACCACACATTGTTGCTCTTCAATATTTTGTTATAAAATAAAATAAATCATAAGTAGACTTATGGTTTTATTATTACATCTCTCTTCTTTTAAGCTTTATAACATTTGTACCTATTTATATTATTATACCTTTACAACATTTCATGCTCATTCCTGCAGTTACAACTATTCTTACTTAATGATATCTCATACAGTTTCTTTTAAACTATGCTTTCCTCATTCATAAGTTTCAAGATTTATTGTTTATTTACTATCTCTATTTGATTTATTATCTCTTTAATTTTTTTCATGAATGAAATATGGTTACTACACTTCCTCTTGGGTTAATGGTTGCTTTCACACATAGACCCAGTCTGCTTTGTACAGAATTTTAGGGTCACACTATTTTTTTTACCTAACTCTACAGAAGGTGTCCTACTGTATTCTGGCCCTGAATTTGTGTACAGGAGCCCTGGTGTGGTGCTGTAGGGTAAGTAATGGATTGCTAACCTCACTGTTGGTGGTTTAAACCCACCAGCCTCTCCTTAGAAACCCTTTAGAGGGTCACCATGTGTCATTTTGACTTGATGACAACTTAACAACTACAATAAGTTTGTGCAGAACATTATGGCTAGCCTGAATTTATTCATATTTTTTCAAACCTATTTTTTTTATTATCATGCCCGAGTGATGTCCTGGTGTGGCACTGTGGGTTAATGTGCTGGACTAAAAAAGTCAGTTTGAACCTCAAGGTCGTCGGTTCAAGATTACCAGATGCTTCTTGGAAACTCTATATAGGACCGCCATGGGTAGGAACTGACTTAACGGCACTTAACAACAACAGCAACAACAAAATTAAACTGTTTCAGCAACATAGTTTTAGGTATTGGTGTTTGCTTGGTACACTAAAAGCCTTTTTAAACAGGATGATTCAGAAGTTCTTTAGTTAATGAAGTGTTTCTTATAGAGTTTTAAACTGTGTTTTAGAAACTGTGGGGTTTAGCAGAGACATTTTAAAGGCTGGAATGATTGCATAAGAAGATAAGGAATATGACATGCAGGGCTTCTGAAATTCCAGTGACCCTTCTTAGTCATTGCAGTTTTACACATTCTTTTTAAAATCATTTTTATATCTTTTTAAGGTTCTGTGTATTTTTTTACTTGGGAGTATCATTTCCCACTATAATGTTGAATTAGAGATGGCCTAAATGATGAGTCAGAACTTACACCACCATGCAGCAGTAAGAAGGACACTCCTTCCAACTACATCAGTGAAGACCATAATGGCGAATGGAATGCCTAGCCAGGTTCAACATTAATGAGAATTGATAGCTCTCTGCTATCAATTAATCGAAACAGGGTATCTGAATTTCTATCTCCACTAGCATAAGGCAACACCATTCATTCCCTTGCCAGAGTTTTGCCAGTGAAAGCTAGATAAAAGAGAAGGTTTAAATAAGACCCAGAGTTTCATACCAACTGTCCAGACTACAGTACAGAATCACTCATCATATCAAGAATCATGAAGATCACAAAAGAATGACAAAAGACAACCAATCGATGCTAAAACCATTGTAATAGGGATGGTAGAATTACCTGACAAAGATTTTAAAGTAGTCATGTAAATATTATTTGATAAGGAATTATGGGCACAGTAGAAACAAATGAAAAAATAGAAAACCTTAACAAAGAAGTAGAAAGTCTCAGAAATCAATAGAAGTTATAAAGAAAAACTGAATAGACACTTTGGAACTGAAAAACACAATAGTGGAAATAACGAGCTTAGTGAGCAGACTCAGCAGCAGAAAAAAAGGAAAGGAAAAGAGTCAATTAATTGGAAAACAGAATACACAACAAAAATATCTTTCAGGAATGTGTTGCTATTGCTATTAAGTGCCGTCACGTCAGTTCCAACTCATAGTGACCCTGTGTCAAGTTACTGAGGAACAGCTGGTGAGTTTGAAGGCAATATTAGCACACCTCAGATGAAGGAAAAAAGAGTATTTGTTGTCAGCTGATTTCTCCTGAAAGAATAGCTAGAGAAAGATCAATAAACAGAAAAGAAAAAGATAAATAAAAGGATCTTGGAAAATAAAAAAGGAAAATGGCAAGTTAAAATATGGGTAAATACAATAGATTTGACAAAAATTATAATACTGTCTAATATTGTTCAACAGGTGAATACAGGAAATATTTAAAGCAATTACATTTTTTTAAAAAGATTTTATTGTGAATTATGTGTTAGTTTACAGGGGTGAACATTATCTTTACATTCATCTTATTGTACTTTGTTTCATTGCAATGATCACAATCCCCTGCATGCATGATCAAACACTCAAAGGGTACTCTCCATACGCCTACTCCCTGGCCGCAGCACACAACCCCTCTCCCTCCCTGAGTCCAGAGTCCCCAGCAGCTCCTTCTATCCACGTCATTGCCTCTGCCTCCATCTTTAGTGTCACTGCCTTTCTGGACAAGGTCTCACACTTCGCTTTTCTCCTTTGATGGTTCCAGGGATTTCCATTTCTGGACTGCAATATCAGCCCGTCCCCTCGTTTGTTACCAAACATTTACATTTACCTCTCCAACACCCACTGTCAGATCTGATAGCAATCATTCCCTATTAAACCACAGGAGTCCTTTCCCCTTCACCTTTTATCAACCCCATCCAGACAGGCTGGAAACAATTCAATGGAGATTCTACCTTTCCCTGTATCTTCTAGAGCTAGGTTCCCTATTGAAAACTTGTAAGCCAGTCACTTCTTGCCTTTGTGGTTCCCCCATTTTGGGTTTCCAGCGTCTAAGTTCCCCCTCCCTGTTGATCCTGTGTACCAAAGGGGTGGGAATGATCCTCACTGTAGAGATTAGTCTGCTCCTTTGTCATACTGCATCCACAAGCATAGGTCAAGATCATCCACTTATAGTGAGTTACTCCTTTTTTATTTCCTTCCCTCTTCTTTCTGCCTCTGGTCATAATCTAATCATCCAGCCATTGATGCCAGGTCAAATGAGTACTATCTGCAAGTGTGGGTGTTCTTGTGCATCCCCCATCTCTTTATATCAGCTGGATGCTTCACACTCCATTCTAGTCCTCTAGGGCTAGTCCCTGCCCCTGGTCCCAGGAATCCCCAGGTCTTGCCATATTGCTAGTTAACCAGGTCTCAATCCAGGTTAACAGGAGTCTATTGAATGTGGTTGGGCTTAGTACACAACTTCATTGCTGTTTTTCCCCCTCTTTCCCTTATAGGTGACCATCGTGGTCAGCAGCAGGACCATATGCCTGCTAGTGTATTCCATTTGAGTTTTGGGGTTTGCCTTGAGGGGACCTGACCACTTGCCTTAATGGCTCGCTAGGGAACAACTTGCTTGTTCTTGTAGTAGTCAATTGGACTGCTGCTGTTTTGTTTTTTTTGTTTTTTCCTGCTGGTCTATCAAGAAGTATCTTCTGTTCTTCTAGCTGCTCCAGACTGGTCTGCTTGTCCTATCACGTGGGAATGTCCCATCTCAGAAGATTCTGGATGATGATCAGGATTCCACCTATGGTCTTGTGCAGTGCTAATGCTCTGTAGGGAGCCACCTTCACTGGACAAGTTCTAGCCCCATTTAGGTATTCCAGTAAGTTATAGGCTGAAGACGGACTTACAAGCTTTTCTCTGGTGATGTTTCTGGCTATTCCTGTCTCTCCCTTCAAATGTCTGTTTTACAATAGTAGGCAAGGGAAACCAAGATTCAACAAACATCCAAGCATCTTAACATCATTTCCCCACTTTTACCCATTCAAACCATGCCTCAATCTTTGCATCCATGAGCCCTGTTGTTCCATGTTAGTGCTTAGATCGTTATTTAAATATGTCCATTTAGCCCGTGTAAACCTGCCTAGCTATTATCCCATGTGCCTCACCTTTCCTTTCCCCTTCCCCTTCTAGTGTATTGTACCTCACCTCCAGTACCAAACTATCCTGTGCCTACTCCCTACCCTGTGCTTCACCTTCCTCTCTCTCCCTCTCCCCCCTCCCCCTACAACCCGGTAACCAGCAACACAAATAAAAAAGATCATAATAAAAATAAAATTTAAAAAGATATTTTCCCCTTTTCAGTGTGGGTGCTTTTTCTTAATTTTTTACAATAATGGCTCTGTGCCATATTTCTCCTTTTGTGACTGAATGATTTCACTCAGCATAATGTCCTCATGGTTCATCCCTATTATGCTGTGGCTTACTGCTTCCTTGTTATTCTTCAGGATAGTGTAGTATTCCATTATGAGTATGTACCAAAGTTTGTTTATCCATTCTTCCATAGATGGGCACTTAAGCTGTCTCCATTGTTTTGCTATTGTAAATAGTGCTGCTGTGAACATTGGTGTGCATATATCTACTCGCATTATGGCTCGTATTTCTTGTGGATAAATACCAAGTAGAAAAATTGCTGGATCGTAAGGTACCTCTATTTCCAACATTCTGCGGAAGTGCCATATTCTTTTCCATAGGGGTTGGACCATTTTGCAATCCCACCAGCAATGTAGTAGGGTCCCAGTCTCTCCATTTCCTCGCCAACACTTATTGTCCTCTACTTTTTTAATCTTTGCCATTATTCCTGGTGTGAGATAATATCTCATTGTTTTTATTTGCATCTCTCTAATGGCTAGTGATCATAAACATTTCTTCATATGTTTGTTGGCGGCCCATATCTCCTCCTTGGTGAAGTGTATATTCATGTCCTGTGCCATTTTTAATTGGGTTATTTGTCCTTTTCTTCTAGAGGTGTTATAGGTTCCTATATATTTTGGAAATTAGTCCCTTGTCTGATGTGTCATTGCAAAAATTTTTTCCCATTCTGTGGGTTCCCTTTTCACTCTTTTGATGCACATAAGTTTTTAATTTTTAGAATGTTCCATTGATCTATGTTGTCTATTTGTGTTTGTGCAAGTTTCAAAATGTTTGATAGTCTGTGTATGCCCTGTATTAGAGCTCTCACATTTTTTCCTATTTTTTTCATTGATGACCTTTGCAATTCTGGGATTCACATTTAGGTCCTTAATCCATGCCGAGTTGGTTGTTGTATAAGGTGTGAGGTAAAGGTCTTGTTTCCTGTATTTTGCATATCACTTTCCAATTATGCCAGCACCTTCTGTTGAAGAGACTGTCTCCTCCCCATGCGATATTATTTGGTGTTTTGTCAAAACTCAGTTGGTTGTATGTAGATGCGTTCATTTCTGGATTCTCGATTCTGTTCCATAGATCTATGTACCTTTCATTGTACCAGTACCAAGCTGTTTTGACCACTGTAGCCATGTAGTAAATTTTGAAGTCAGGGAGTGACAGGCCTCCAACCTTATTCTTAAGCAGTGCTTTGCTTATCCTGGGTCTCTTTCCTTTCCATATAAAATTTGTAATTGCTTTTCCCATGTCTTTGAAGAATGTCATTGGAATCTGGATTGGGATTGCATTATATATGTAAATTGCTTTGGGC
>NW_006408715.1:4287970-4300837 GCF_000296735.1 Chrysochloris asiatica | reverse complement strand
TAAAATCTCCTACTATAATTGTAGGTTTATCTATTTCTTTCTTCAATTCTAGTAGGGTTTGCTTTATATATCTTGGTGTTCTTTCATTTGGAGTGTAGATGTTAATTATGGTTATGTCATCTTGCTCAATTGACACTTTAATCATGAGATAGTGTCCTTCTTTTATTTCTTATGCTAGTTTTTGCCCTAAAGTTTATTTTATCAGAGATTAGTATTGTCACTCCTGCTTGTTTTTTTTTTATTGCTGTTAGCCTGGTATATTTTTTTTCATGCTTTAACTTTTAGTGTGTTGTTGTCTTTGTGTGTAAGGTGTGTCTCTTACAGGCAGCATATTGAGGTGTCTTGTTTTCTTAACCATTTAACCACTCTCTGTCTCTTTACTGGTGTATTTAATCCATTGACATTCAGTGTAATTATCGATAGGTATGGATTAACTGCTGCTATTATGTTAAATTTTTGTGGAGCTGTTTGTTCCTTTGTTCTACATGTCTTCTTGAGTTGCATTCATGTTTTTTTTTCTACTATTCTTGTCGGTTTCTTCTTTGTTTTAATGTTTCCTTGTCTGCTTGGATCTTCTTTTTCATGGTAAATTGTGAAGTATTAATTTTCTTTGGGGTTACCCTAGAGTCTGTTAAGTTTTCTCTGCATTTAAGGCAGTCTATTGTATCCTACCATCTACTTGACCTCCTCACCACCTGGATATCGGTTCCCATATTTTTTCCCTTCTTTAGTATTATTAATATTTTGATCTTTGGTGAGCCTCACAGGTCCTCTGAATTCACTGCTGTAATTTTGGTCCACTGTGAATTCTGCTATCCACTGACTGAGTTCCAGGTGGTGTTGCCACGTCTGTTAATCACTGGTTGTCGTCTGTTCTTGCTAGTTTTCATTCCAAAGAACTCCTTTCTGGATGTTTTGAAGTGCTGAATTGGCTTTAACAAAATATCTTAGCTTCTTTTTATTCTGTAATGTTGTGATTGCACCATCATATTTGATTGACAGTTTTGCTGGATAGATAATTCTTAGTTGGCAGTTTTCTTCTTTTAGAGTTTTATCAATGTCTCCCAATTGCCTTCTTTTTTGTCAATCAAGAGTAACTTTATTACCTACAATACAGCTTTAAGTATAATCTTAGGCAGGAAGCCTATCTGGGCAGCACACAAATCCAAAATTTATAATTAACAAAGTAACCTTTAAGCACAAAGCTAAGAGTGAACAATAACTAGGTAAACATCAAGTACATTGTGATTATTTCTCCCAGTTTTGGACCCTACCCTATGCTATTAGGTCAGTGTGTTCTTTCACATACTCTTTGGCATGCAAAGTTTTCCTAGCGGTTCTCATCAAGGTATTCCTTGGTTTGAGAACTGCCTCAGAGGAGGTTTCACACATGTCCTGTTTCCCCTACACTTATCAGCATGTATTTTATGTCCTTTTCACTTGTTGCAAGCAAGGTTGTATCAACTGCATTTTGCATATTGAGTCTTCCTCCAATCCTGATGCCACATTCTTCTTCATATAATCCAGTTTCTCGTATTATTTGTTCAGCTACAGATTTAATAAGCATAATGAAAGAATACAACCCTGACATACACTTTTTCTGAATTTAAACCATTCTGTGTACCCTTGTTCTGTTTGAATGAGTGCCTCTTGGTTTATGTACAGGCTCCTCACAAGCACAATTAAGTGTTCCAGAATACACATTTTCTGCAATGTCATCCATGGTTTGTTATTATACACACAATTGAAAGCCTTTGCACAGTCAATAAAATACAGGTAAACATCTTTCTGGTGTTCTCTTCTTTCATCCAGGATCAATCTGGCTTCAGCAATGATGTCCCTCATTCCACATCCTTGTCTGAATCTGACTTGAACACTTGGCAGTTCTCTGTCAATGAATTTTTGAATTATCAGTAGCAACATTTTACTTGCCTGTGATATTAATGATACTGTCCAATGATTTCCACATTCTGTTGCTTCACCTATATTTGGATGGGCACAAATACGGGATATCTTTCTATCAGTTTCCCAGGTAGCTATCTTTCAAATTTCTTGGCATAGATGAGTGAGTGCTTCCATTGCAGTATCACCAATTGCCTTCTTGCCCTGCATGTTTTCTGCTGAGAAGTCAGAGCTTAATCTGATTTTCTTGCTTTTGTAGGTGATAATTCTCTTTTCCCTGGCTGCTTTTAGGATTCTCTCCTTGGCTTTGCTTTTGGAGATCTTGATTACACTATGTCTCGGTGATTTTCTTTTGGGGTCTATCCTTCCTGAGGTGTGTTCAGCTTCATGAATGTTTATCTTCTTGTCCTTCAAGATGTTAGAAAATTTACTTCCAGAAGCTCTTCAACTATTTCTTCTGTGGACTTCTGTGATTCTTCCTCTTCTAGAATGACAATAATTCTTAAGTTATTCTTCAACATGTTATCCAGCATGAATCTTAGACTCTCTTCAGGTTTTTTTATTCTTTTTTCTTCTTGCTCTTCTAGCTTAGCAGTATTGAGAGATTTATCTCACAGATCGCTGGTCCTGGCTTCCTTCTCTTCCATCCTGCTCCTTTGCCCTTTCAGTGTATTGTCCATTTCTGATATTTTATTATTAATCATCTGGACCTCTTTCTGTAGGTTTTGAATTGTTTCCAATGCTGTATCTATCTTGTTTGGTTGATCCTGTAGCACTTTCTTGACTTCTTCCATATTTTCCTCTACCGCTTTTCGAAGCATTTGATTCCATTTCCTTATTATTCTTCTGAATTCCTTCTCAGGCAGATCCATAGCCTGCTCTTCTACTGGAAAGTCTGTGTCTGCTTCCAACTCATTTGTCTCAGTTACTTTTTTCTGGTTTTGGACACATGTTGAGATCTTTTACTGTGTTTTCTTGGACATTTTCTACAGTTATGTCAGTTTTTAAAGCTTAAATGGATGTATTTTGCTTTTTGTTAAGCTTGCTGATCATCTCCTAGTGTATATGATCTGTAGATAGGCTTCCGTTTTCACATGTGATGTCTAGCAGCTGGTTTTGGCTCTTATCCAGATGGTGGGATACTACAGGGTATGCTTGTAGCTTGGCTATATGGGCACAGTTGCTGTCTCTTCTTGGGTAAGGTAGGGGAAAAAACTCTCAACACCTGGAAGAAGAGTGAGGACAAAAGAACCAAAGACAGAAACAATATACAAGCAGAGACAGAAACCACCAATCAGAAACAAAAATAAAATTGTGACTGACACCGTTCACCAGCCATTGCTTTTCAAAGGGTCCTGCCTAGGTATATTATGGGATGGGTTCCCAGTGTCAAAACATAAGAAGCAGTCTGTGGGTTTCCACTCTGTGCCATTGGAAAACTGTGGGTACAATGCTGGAACCTTTTGGGGGTGTGCTCCTGCCCACCTGAAAGCATCTGGGTTGTGCAGTGAGGGCATGATCGGAGTGAAGAGGAGAGATATCTGAAAAATGAAAAGTGAAAGATGAAAAATCGGTCACACCTCTCCCTTCAGGCATGCTCTGGGGCTTCTAGTGCTGGGTTGCTGCCTCAGCTTGGTTGTGGCCCCACCCTCCAGCCTGAAGACTTCTGGCTGCCAGTTGCTGTGGCTGGGTCAATTTAGAAATCACCATATTTTGCTTTCACCAGCAGATTTCTTCTCAGTGGGCGCAGGGAACTAGCACCCGGAAACTTAAACAAAATCCAAAGTTCTGTAGTTTTCTGTGGACTGCTCTTTCTCTGGTTTTTTTTTTTTTTGTTTTTTTTTTTTTGGTTTTGGCAGAGGAGGTTTCACTGTCTGTATCTGCTTTCCCTGCCCCCAAACTGGAAGTGCAATTACATTTTAAGGGATAAAAATGATATAAAGGGATTTCTATCATTCTCTTGAGCTGATATAATTATGACATTAGTAGTGTGTAATAAATAATGTATATTGTTGTTGTTGTTGTTAAGTGCCAGCAAGTAAGCTCTGATTCATAGGAACTCTATATAGAGTTTCCAAGAAGTGGCTGGTGAGATTGAACCACCAACCTTGTGGTTCAAACCAACCTTGTGGTCCAGTGCTTTATCCTACAACACCACACCAGGACTCCAAGTAATTTATATATAATGAAATACCTGAAGCAGCCATTTAAAAAATCTCTAGAAAGAGATGGCCTCAAAAACAATAAAAATTTAAATGGAAATCTAAAAAGATTAAAGAAACCCACAGAAATGCAAAAGAAAGTAACCAGAAAAATGGGAAAACAGAAAACAAAAATAAAATGGTAAACTTAAGGCCGAACAAAACAAAAATTACAGTAAATACAAAAAGTTTAAATACAATAATTTAAACTAAAAAAAAATCATAGTAAGTTAGAAAATAAGGGCCAGCATATTAATTATATTTTTCTATTGTAAGAAATTACCATCAACTTTGTGGTTTACCACAACCCAAATTCACCTGTGCTACAGTTCTAGGTGCCAGAAGTCCAAAATTAATGCCACTGAGCTACAGTGACAGTATTAGAAGCTCTTGTTGTCACTGTTGTGAAGTGCCATGTAATTGGCTCCAACTTCTAACAACCCTGTATAGAGTTTCTGAGGAGCAATTGATGAGCTTGAACCATCAACCTTGCAGTTAAAACTTACCTTGCAATCTAATGCATTAACCCACAGCACCACACCGGGTCTCCATTAGAAGCTGTTAAGTAGGATCAATTTCATTGCCTTTTCCAGCTTTTAGAAGCATAGTGGTTTAAGTGTTGGACTACTAAGTGCAAGGTCAGCGCTTCAAACCCACTAGCCACTCTACAGGAGAAAGATGAGATTGTCAGCTCTCATAAAGATTTACTGTTTTGAAATGTTGAGGAGTAGTTCTACTTGAACCTGTAGGAGCACTATGAATCAAATCAATGGCAAAGGGATAAGAGAGCTGAAGATCTTGCATTCATAGGGTTACATCCCCATTGTCTACTTTCAAAGTCATGGTACATTAGCATTTATAAAACATACCATCCAAATACTACACATTCTTCAAGTGCCCACATAGCAAATAATAAAGATACTACATATCCTGACCATAAAACAAATCTAACAAATCAAAGTAAGTGAAATTATGCAGAAGATTGTTTTAACCACAATGAATTCCAACTAGAAATCAGTAACAGAAACAAACCAAGGAAAATCTCCAAATACTTGGAAACTAAACAATATAATTCTAAGTAATTCATGGGTCAAAGAAGATATCTCCAGGTAAATTAGAAAAAAAATATGCATCAGATTAAAAGAAAATTAATATAAAATATAGCAAAAGTTATGGGATATAGCTAAAGCTGTTCTGAGAGGGAAATTTATAGTATTGTTGAATACACTAAAAAATAGAGAATGTTATAAATCAATTATCTAAACTTCTGTCTCAAGAATCCAGAAATAAAAGAGCAATATACTCTCAAAGTAAGCACAAGAAACAATAAAGACCAAAATAAATGAGCTTGAAAAGACTAAAACAGTAGAAAGAATCAGTGAGATAAAGAGTTGGCTCACTGAAAAGGTCAAAATGATTGACAATCCTTAACAAGACAAACAAAGGAAAACCATTTACAATACTGGGCGTGAAACAGAGGATATCACTATAAAAACAGAAAACATCAAACCGGTAACATTAAAATACAATAAATGCTACACAAATAAATTTGACAACTTAGATGAAATATACAATTTTTTTAAAAAACATTACTTTCATAAAAAAAAAATATATTTTTTTTTTAAATGGGCAGAAGTCCCATTGTGATACTGTAGCATAGGCACTGGGTTGCTAGCCAATAAGTCACTTCTGGGAAACTTTATAAAAAGGGCCACGATGAATGACAACTGACTTGACACAACAATAACAAGAAGCCCTGGCCTGCTAACCACAAAGACAGTGGCTCAAACCCACCAGTCACTCTTCAAAACCCTATGCAGGTACTATGAGCCAGACCCAACTCAAAGGCACTAACAGCAACAAACAAAGCATTTAAACCTGAGTCCTGGTGTGGAGCTGCAAGATAAGGCACTGGATCACAAGGTCAGTTTTAACCGCAGGGTTGGTGATTCAAACTCAACAGCTACTTCTCGGAAACCCTATACAGGGTCGCTATGAGTCAGAACCAACTCGATGGCATTTTACAATAACAAATTAGTGTGACACCATAGGAGAAGCACTGAACTGCTAACCTCAAGATTGGAGGTTAAAACTCACCAGCTGCTCTTCGGAAATCTATACATGGTTGCTATGAGTGGTAACTAACTCAGTGGCACTTAACAATAACAACAGCAAGCTATTTAGCAGCTCAGTAGCTCTGTAGGATAAACACTGGTCTGTGAATGCTCTAAAGTAGAAAGATGAGGTTTTCTTCTTGGAAACCCTGTACAGAATCACTATGAGTCATATCAACTCCATAGCACTTAAAAGCCACCATCACCACAAAACATTTAGCCACCACTCACTTGTCAGTTTTTCATAGTGTGATGGCTTGTGTGTTGCTGTGATGCTAGAAGCTATGACAACAGCATTTTAAATACCAGCAGAGTTATCCATGACAACAGGTTTCAGCAAAGTTGCCAAACTAAGACAGAGTAGGAAGAAGTAGGAAGAAGAAGATCACTTCTGAATGGTTAACTACTGAAAATCTTAAATATAGCAGGAAAACATTGTCTGATATAGTACTGGAAGATGAGTCCCTCAAGTTGAAAGACACTCAAAATATGAGTGAGGAAGAGCTGCCTCCTTAAAGTAGAATTTACTTTAATGACATGAACAGAGCATGTCTCATTGTCCACTACCATTCTGACCTTTCTCCTTTGTCCAAAGGGGAGTACACTAGTGTGATCCCTGAAAAAAATTATCATCTGGGACATTAAATGTAGCTGAGTCTTTAATCATTAACATTACCAAGTATCCAAGCTTCCACTCGTCATCTGAGTTAAATGATATAAAATTTGGGAGAGCTTGAGTTGGACAATATGATCTCTAAGATTCTTTTAAAATCCTAGAATGTATTGACTTTCCATTTCAAATATTAAGCAAATGAACTCAACTAATTTTTAAGAACTAGGAAGAATCTGAGATTATCTCCTACTTAAAACCTAGCAAGTTAGTTTTCCTTAGTTTCACAAATGATCGTATAAGACATGAGACGTCTAGAACAGAGACAAAAGGCAATCTACCACTCTCAATACTGTTGTTGCTGTGAAGTACCATAGAGTCAGTTCTGACCCATAGTGACCCTGTAGAGGGTTTCTGAGGAGCAGCTAGTGAGCTTGAACTGCCGACCTTGCAGTTCAAATGGCTTTGCATTCTGGCGCATTAACCCACAGTGCCACAACAGGACTCTCAACACTAGCAGTAACCAAATGTCAGCATTTACACTGATTCATCAATCTTCAAATTCCATAAATAACAAAGAAGGTCACTTTCATACACTGTGGTCTGTTTCAACAGAAAAACTTTGAGCTAGCCTTGTGAATCTTTTATAATAAGCATTGAGCTCTATAGTAAAAGAGTGTGATACTACAGAAAACTAACTTGTTGGCTTGCAAAAAAAGGCAAAACACTTGATCCCAATGGAAATACTCTATCTTTCAAGTCTTATAAAAGCATCCTTGAAAAACTAATCCAGAGTGACCAGTAGTACCTCTGCTCACAAGATGTGCAGGAACACAAAAGACACATGGAGAATTGCTTCTCAACACCAATGCTTTTAAAACCAAGAGTTGGAATTATATTAGTTTTCCATGTGTTCTGAATATTTGTTGAAATTATTGACCTTTTATGGGTAGAAAAGTCTAAAAGAAAAAAAAAAACAAAAAACCCAACCAATCTAGGAAAGTGATCATTCTAGTGGGGATGCACTTTTTGTTTGTTGGCTTACTAGTATTTCCAAGAGAAATTATGGCGTGTTCTTCCAGTTATCTATTGGCTTTATATCAATCCAGTCAAGACTTGGTGATTTTAAACAACCTCTATAATTTCTCAGCTGGGCTGTTGTTGCTTGAGGTCTCTCTCTTGTGGTTGCAATCAGATGGTGTGAGGGATAGTTATCAGCAGGCTTTTAAACTCCTGTTCCTGGAATGTACACAAGAATGACTGAAATATGAGCCTGATTGGCTATCTCTCTCCATGTTGCCTCTTGATCTGACTAATTTGGGTGGGCTTCCTCTCAGCATGGTAATCTAGGTGCAATTGAATTCCCCCTATGGTGTCTGGATTGTTTCTGACTGAGGGATGTATGATACTGAAGCAGAAGCAAGTCTTCTTATAACCTAGTCTCATGGCATTGCTTCAACCTCATTCCAGATACTTCATGGGGAAAGAAGTTGGGCATTGTTGAAGAGTAGGAGCAACAGTCCACAAGGGTGTGAACAACAGTAAGTGTAGCTTATTGGGGGCATTCACTGATTTAAATTTTATTTATTTAATTTATTATATTGTTGAAAATATACCACTGCAACCATCCCTACATGCAAAATGTAATGGAATTGATTATATTCATACAGTTATGCAAGTATTCTCAACATCTTTTCAGAATTGCTCCACCCCATTAACATAACCTCACTGCCCCAGAAGTTCCTACACAGTCTTTTGAGTTGTTATTGTCAATTTGACCCAATATAGATTATTCTTAAAAGAGCACACTGCTCAAGTCATATTTTTTTCTCATTTTTTTTTAACTAGTTAAACTAGACCATTTAAGAAGATGGCAGGGTATCATTTGGGGCATTCATCTTTAAATTTCCCACTTTAGCAATTCTTTGGAAAATTCCTATTGAAGAATGCAGAGGCATAGACAAGTTTTTGCATATATGGACATTTGTTTGGTGTGTGTCATGCACCCAGAGAGAAGAACTGTTATCTATAATCAGAAGTTCAACTTTGAATCCTGATTTGTGATACTTGCTGTTTTTGTTGCTGTTGAGTACTACTGAGTAGGTTCCAACTCATAGCAGTCCTGGATAGGGTTTCTGATGAGTGGCTGGTGACTTTGAACTGCTAACCTTGAGGTTAGCAGTCCAGTGCTTATCCTATAGTGCCACACCAGGAGTCCAAGCATTTAATAACTAGACTCTTCAGCAAGTCATGTGTCTTCTCAGAGCCTGTTTCCTTCAGTTCCAGGAGGGAAATAATATTGCCTCACACAGAGTTAAGATGATGTAAAAGCATTGTGAAATCTCCCAAAAGCACACATATGAATGCCACAGAGAGAAAACTCTTCTTTAAACACACAGATTTTTGAGATTGTAACTTTGCTTTATGAAATGGAAAAATGACCTTCTACTTAAATCATATGAATGTAGTTCAAATAATGTAAGTAAATTTGGAGTTTGGTTATGTTGCACAGAGCCTAAAGTCTTTCTCAGTCTTTGATGCTTTCTGTAACACCACAAGCAAGGTGCGCAGTGCCCCACTTTGCAGGTGATGCTGAACCTATCTTTCAAAGGAGACAAGAATCTGTGTTGACATATAGAAGGAGGTGACCAGCTCCAAACTTGTACTATTAAATTACAGTCTGTCCAAGGAGAGTGATCTCTTGTTTCAGCAGCAAGTACTCATCCTGAGACTGTAAAACCCCAAGCATTCTAAAGCAGTCTGTCACACAGAGCACAATAAATGATCACAGTCAACTATTCCGTCATTCATTCATTCATGAAAGAACATTAAACTAAAAGGAGTGGTCTGCCTGAGAGGAAAAAAACCACAAAATCAAAACCTTGTTTCTGATTTCCTTTGATTCCTTCTCGTAACCACTTGGGAAGAAGCTATAAGATAGCTTTATTTAATTTTGCAATACGTTTTTAGTTTTACATATTTGAATGTTTCATGTTGTTGCTCAGAATGGGAAAAAGCTCTATTTCGGAAACAAAAGTGTAATAATGATTCCTATCTATATGCTACATAGCCAAACACTCGCAACACTAAAGAAGTTATATATAAAACAAAATGTTGAGGGACAAATATATTTTCTCCTTGATTCCCATTATCATTTCAGATGTGGGAACATGATCTAAATGCATTACAAATCAACTTTTAGAATCATTCCATCTACTCCAAAAAATGCCTTGCCTTACCAGCGGCAAGCACTCAATGTTCATGTTCCCCAGCTAGAATAGCTAGTCAAATGAACAATCAGGTCATAAGATCTTGACAGAGTCACTAAGTGTAGTATATATGAGGGTCAGTCAAAATTTATCCACACTCCAATTATATTTAAACACCTGCCCACATCCATGGCTGATGACACTTAGTGTGCATATGAAAAAATTCCGTCGAGTAGATGAGTGACAGTGGATTTAGTACATTTGAAAATCATCCATGGCTCTGCCTTTTAAATAATCCATGACAGACTTGGGTTTTGAAAATTTTGTGCAAGATGGATACCAAGACAACTCAGAGAAGAGCATAAATAGAAGAGCTTGGACATCTGAAAACAAAATTTGGACTGCTACTTGAAGGAAAGTAAAAGTTTCTTTAAAAAAATCATTACTTGTGATGAGGCATGGATTCATCACTACGAGTCTGAGATAAATGGTGAAACATCCTCAAGGAAAAGTTCAAAAGTGAACCATCAGTTAACCAAGAGAAAGTTCAAAAGTCAATTATCAGCTGAGAAATTGATGTTTACAAGTTTCTGGGATTCTCATGGATCAGTATCACTATCAGGAAAAAGGTTCAACAATTAAAAATGTTCCTTACAGTGAGATGCTCGCTGAATAACTGAAGCCTAAGTTTCAGGTTAAACATAAAGGACTGCTATACAAGGGCATTTTGATCTTGCATGACAATGCATGTCTATACACCTCTGCCCACACTGTTGACATGCTACAGAAACTTTGTTTAGAGGTTAAAGCAACCTCCCTATAGTCCTGATCTTGCTCCACCAGACTTTCACCTGTTTTTTCCCTGAAAGCAGCCCTTTGAGAATGAAGATTCACCTCTGATGAGTAAATGAAGACAGTGGTGCATTCGTGGTTCGCAGCTCAGCCTAAAACATTTCCTTAAATAAGGAAATACAAAAGCTTGTTGGCTAATGAAAGATATGTATTGAAAAGCAAGGAGATTGTATTGAAAAATGATGTATTTGTCTTTTCTAAAAGTTGATTAAAATAAATTTTACAGCCAGAGTGCTGATAATTTTTTACTTACTCTTGTATTACAGTATGTTGTTAAGTGCCGACGAGTCGGTTCCGACCCATAGCGACCCTGTATAGGGTTTCTGAGGAGTGACTGGTGAGCTTGAACCCATGACCTTGAAGTTCAAAAGGCTTTGCAGTCTGGTGCATTAACCCACAGCGCCACACCAGGACTCCATATACCACTCAATAAATTTCCATTTGTTTAGTACATCCTGGTGTGGCTCTGTGGGTTAATGCACCAGACTGCAAAGACATTTGAACAAGGTCAGCAGTTCAAGTTCATCAGCTACTCCTGGGAAACCCTATCAGGGTCTCTGTGGGTCGGAACCAACTCGATAACACTTGACAACAACAATGAAGACTCTATGAGGAAACAGTGCTCCACATACTCCACAGTATCTTAAAGTTGTGTGAGTCACCAGGAAACTTCTTTGGACTGATGGATTTTACAACTTTGTTATGATCACTGAGCCTACATAGATACCAAAATATCTGTATGCCATGAAAGTGATTCACTATCTATTTACAGGAGCCCTGGTGTGGCACTGTAGGATAAGCACTAGACTGCTTGCCACGAAGTCAGCTATTCAAATCCACTAGTCGCTACTTGGAAACCCTATACAGGTTTACTATGAGTCAGAACTGACTTAATGGAACTTAGTAACAACAACAGCAACGATTTACAAGGACTTCTTTCCAGTACCTTCTATTAAAACACATGTTAATTACATTGGTTTTTCTAAAACAAGGAGATCAAAAGAGAACAGAGAATTATTCCTGAAAAATCATTTCTATAATTTCTCATAAAGTTTTTCTTTGCAGAAGTTAAGCATCAGATGCACCTGAAATTCATAGATTATAGATAGCTTGTTGTTGTTGTTAAGTGCTGTTGAGTCGATTCCGATCCATAGCGACCCTGTATAGGGTTTCCAAGGAGCAGCTGGTGAATTTGAACCACTGACTTTGCAGTTCAAACAACTTTGCAGTGTGACGTATTAGCCCACAGCGCCATACCAGGACTCCTATAGATAGCTACAGTATTCAAAAGAGTGACAAATTCCTACTATTTTTAACTACAGAAAAGAGAAACTGCCCCACGTTAATGTTTGCAGATCAAGGCTGGATTATTATCCATGAAAACAGAAGTTTAAATTAATAGACCTTAGTAGACTTGGTGGCCCTGACAATTGTCAATGTATCTATTCATTTACCAAATATTTATTGTGTCAAAACTAAAGGGACATGTGGTGGTGGTGTGCCATGGAGTCGGTTCTGACTCATAGTGACCCCACTTAGGGTTTCTGAGGCTGTAAATCTTTACAGGAGCAGAAAGCCTCATCTTTCTCCAGTGGAACTGTTGGGAGTTTTGAACTAGCTGACTTTGAGGTTACGGCCCAACTCTTAACCACTATGCTACCAGAGCTCTTTAAAAGGACACAGCTCACTATATTATAGAAGGAAAAAGAGGCATGTTAGCCTCTTATGAATACCATGCAGACATAGTTATGATGGGGGTGACAGTAACATGACACTTCTAGAGAAAGTGTCACATCCATGGTGCAGGTGAAATGGGCAAGGTGCTCACTCAGAAGAGAACAAGATCAGATGCAAAAGAAAGATCATCAAATAGATATCAAAGTGAGCCATAAGAGGATACTCTTCCAGTCTGAAAGAATAGAATGTATTAAGGACCTAAATGTGAATCCCAGAATTATGAAGGTCATCAACGAAAAATT
>NW_006408715.1:4272569-4285362 GCF_000296735.1 Chrysochloris asiatica | reverse complement strand
GGATGATGCATGGAGGGGATTGGAACCATGGCAATGAGAGGATATACGATGGAATGAATGTAAAACTAAAGTTCTCTCATGTAAACGATCATATAATTCACAATAAAACATTAAAAAAAAAAAAAGAATAGAATGTGCCAAATCACAAGAGTTTTGAAGCAGCTTGATGAGCTCACTAAGCTATGGATGGGGGGAAAGTAGCAGGAGGAAGACAAGTCATGAGATTGAAGTGATATACGCCAACAACAATAGGAGGCCATCCAATTAACAATTTAAAATCATAGAAATCCACACACACTGTTGGGACAAATAAGATTTGTTCACTTACAAAGTACTTTTTAGAGACCACAAATTGCATTGTAGTTCTGGCCATCAGCCTCACAATGTCAGAGATCTGAATACCAGAGGTTGTGGCAAAGGAATCTTGTTGTTAAGTGCTGTCAAATCTGCTCTGACTCATAGAGACCCTGCATAGGGTTTCCGAGGAGTGGCTGGTGGATTTGAACCACCCACCTTGAGATTCAAACTGACCTTGGGGTCCAGTGCATTATCCCATAGCACCACACCAGGATTCCAAAGGAGCCTTAGAGTATCAAAAACAAACAAAAACAACAAAATCCCCACCATTCTTGACTACTGGAAGACATTGAGATATGGAAATGACAGGTCCTACTGAAGTGGACATCATCTTTGTATATGAGAAAAACACAAAAGTATTGTTTTCAGTGGAGTGACTTTCTCTTTGAATTAGGAAATCAAAGCCTTGAAGAGCATGTTTAAAAAAAAAAAAAGGTGTGAACCTGCTTATTTATTATAAAACTTCCTCAGATAATATCATACATGGAAGTTGATCATGTGTTGCAGATGGTACCAATTCCATCAGAAAATTGCACAAATAGCATTAAAGTCACTAATATGACGTGAACATCCAAGTATCTTCAATTATATTGGAGAAGCTCGTCCATTATATTAATCTTTCACACAGTTCCTTTCTGTTTAGATCAGAACAGCAAATTTCATTTAAACTAATGTACTATAATTCAACAGCCCTTAACAACAACTACAACAAATGTGCTATAAGTATTTTATCAGTTTTATTAAGTATGAGAAAACCGTGGATTTGCTTATATTGAAAATTTGATCTCAATTATTTATCTATGTCAGACTCCTGGTATGGCACTGTAGGGATCAGCACTGGACTGTGAACCACAAGGTCAGCAGTTCAAACCCACCAGCTGCTCCTCAGAAACCCTGCACAAGGTCACTATGAGTTGGAGTCAACTGGACGGGCACTTAACAACAGTAATGATTGCTCTATGTCAGAATAATGATAAAGAAGACCTTTGGTGTTCTGTAGTCCCTGTTTCTTAGCAATCTCATAAGCCAGTTTAAATAAAGTTTGTATTCAGACACAAAGGGATGATGGTAGGCTCCTGAATGGCCATTACAGGTTTAAATTTAGAAAGTGAGGGTTTTTTTACTTTCAATTTTATCTACTTCTAACCATCCATTGGAGTCCTGATGTGGAGCTGTGGGCTAATGAGTCAGACTGCAAAGTCATTTGAACTACAAGGTTGGTGGTGCAAGCTCCCAGCTGCTCCTTGGAAACCCTATACTGGGTCGCTATGGGTCAGAATGGACTCAATGGCACTTCATAACAACAACCTTCCATTGAGTGGCCAACTGATTTATCAGTCCCTCACACTTCCTATAGAATGTAGATCAATTTGAAAATGCTAATTTCACCTAAAACAACCCCTATGGATATTTGCTTCCATTGAAATCAGATCAAAAAGTAGTTTAGCAACTTTTCTTACTTTCCTCACTAACTGGAACACATTTGAGAAATCTTGCAGTTGACATTCATTTCCTCCTCATCTTCATTTTCATTGTTTCCTATTTCCCTGCACACACTGAAGCAATCAGAAAAGAACTTCCACAAGTTCACATCTATTCTCTACATAGTTGAATCCAATTGCTCACTTACCTCTTCTCTTCTTATCTACAAAGCATCATTCTCGCCTCCCTGATAAGTGTTTCACTTGCTGTTAGGGATACCACAGCCTCCTGGTTTCCTCTAGCATTTTGGGTGGCTTTTCTCATTCCTTTTGCATCTTCTTCCTCTTCTTCCAGATGTCTTAGTGTTGAACTTCTCCAAAATGTAGTCCTTTGCCTTTTCTCTATCAATACTCACTTTCTTGATGGTGTCATTAGTAGCTGCCCACCTGTAGACTTCCCCATCTCAATTGAAGTCAACTCGGTTCTTCCAGTTGCTCAAATTTTAATGATACCCTTGTATCATCTCTTGTTCTTACCCATGTATCAAATCTATTAGGAATTCTTTTGTTTTTACCTTCAGAATATATCCAGAACCCAACTTCTCAACATTTCCATGGCTCTCACTTTGGTCAGAGCCACCAACATCTCTTATTCTGGTTACTGAGCACCTAGAATAGTGCCTGACATACAAAGGAACGTCCAAAAGTATTGCTACTAGGGTTCCAGTTCATGCACGCACTGATTCATTCCAAACAAAATGTGTTTAAACATGTCTCTGCAATCAGTCTGTTAACAGCAGTTTTAGATTGGAGAGTGTTACAGCAACTTTAGATCTGTTGTTGAAGAATCCGAGGCCACTCAGAGAGGTGAAGCAAAATTTCAGATTTTATTAAGCTGGCTGGCTGAGAGGAGCTAACTTCTTCAGATTCTGAGCCCAGAGTGCAGGTCAACACAAGCTTATATGGGGTCAGAATTGGCCAGGGGCTAGGTTTGTGGCCTGTTTGAAGACAGGAGGGAAACCAGAAGATTGGTCCCGCTTGGTAACCTGATTAACATTCTAGATTGTCTCCTGGCTGGGGAGGTTTGGTCCCACTCAGTAACCTGATTAGCATTCTAGCTGATCTCCTGGGAGGGGAGGCAGTAAGTTAATGTTTTACCTTTTCCCGTTCATTCCCCCGTTTGAGGCTCCCATTACTTAGCTAATTGTAACCTCATCATCTGGTGGTTCCTGTAGGAGTAGCTGGTACTTAACATAGAGTAATCGTGAGGTTTCCTTTTGACTGATTTTTGTTTCAATGGTGGTTCATATGGCCCTGATTGCTAGTAGGAGAAGGCATGGAATGATTAGGCAAATTCCAAATAAAAACAGAACTCCATCTATGAGGGTCTTGAATCCTCCAAAGGCAGAGAACCACCATTCCTACAGACTCTGGGGGTTCCATCCATTCCAGGTTTGCATGGGGACATGGGGGTTCCCATCCATTCCAGGTTTGCACAGGGACATGGGCAACTTTCTGCTTTTTTTTTTTTTTTTACAAGGTCTTCTACTGCCAAATCCTGGTCATCTATTTGTATGCAGCAGTTAGTAAAATTAAACCTCCCACATACTACTCCTTCCGCACCCAATAAGTAGTCCAGGGCTAATGTATTTTGATAGATGGCATTTCACATCTGGATCTGTTGGCATGCAATAAGGGTTAGGGCAACCCCAGTTACATTGGTTATAGGTTCAGTTACCTAAGAGGGTGCCCTCACATTTATAGTAACTATAGAAGAGTTTGAACTGCAAGGTCGGCAGTTCAAGCTCACCAGCTGCTCCTCAGAAACCCTATATAGGCTCGCTGTGGGTCGTAACCAACTCGACAGCACTTCACAACAACACAGAAGAGTAGTGTGGTGGTTACTGTTTGGTCACCTTGGTGGTGTGGGTGCATAGATTACACAGATTTTTTTTTTCCCTTTCTCACACCACAAAGTCTAATTAAGATGAGTCACACGGTGGACATCCTCATGCTTCGGCCGTGCTTAGATCAGCCAGCTCCCGGTTTGTAGCTGAAGCAGGATGAGTCATATGTCTCAGTGTTACCTTATAAGGGTTGATAGGGCCAGTTTCAGCTTCACACGGAGACGAGGCTTTCTTCAGTCTGCTGTGGGGACTCCTTTTACCTTGGCTGCTGAGCTTGGAATAATTTCTCATTCCAGCCCTCAGTAATCTTTGCAGATGCTTCTGGATGCCCTCCAGAAAGAAAAATCAGATACACTTATTACACTCTGAGCTAAATAGACCCAAATGTTTTTATCCTGTTGAAAAGAGTAATATCTTGTGAGAGTCCTATTATAAACTGCAGGAGATACACTATTTTAAGGGGCATCTTCTTATCTTTAATTGGATTTCTCCAGTTGCTTCTGTTGTCCAGGTGGTCCTGTCAACTGATGGGTAAGACTTGATTCTGGTATGGTGTGTCCAACTTTTGAGTCCGGATAACTTGACAGCTGACGGGGTGACTAGAAGGACTTCCCAGGGTCCAGTCCACTTTTTTCCCCAACTGGTTTTCAAGTCTCTGTCTCTCCATGTTCTGAACAGAACATGATCTCCTGGCTGTAAAGGGGTCAGATTAACTGCAGGGAAGGAAGCAGACTTGGCAAGAACGATTTTATGAATAATAGAAAGTGTGTGGTGGAGGTGTTGCATATACCGCTGCACCTTTAAATCTTGGCTAAGCTCAGGTAGAGGGTTGAGGGCAGCTGCCTGGGAAGGTTTACTATATATAATTTTATAAGGGCTCAATTTAAGCCCGCTTCTGGAGGCTACTTGAATTTGAAAAAGGGCTAAGGCAATATCTAGTCCCAATTTATATAAATTTCCAGACAACTTTGCCATTTTGTTTCTTTATAGTTCATTTTCATGAACCTCCATGTTGAATGCAATCGCCATTTCATCTGTAGGTGTTTGATGCTCTGTTGTCACTTTGAACACTTTGGATGTCCAAACTTGGAGGTAATCTTTGAGAGGATTTTCACTATTTTTGAAGTTCTTAGTTTTGGTGGGGGAGGCGGGGGGAAGCTCCACCCAACCAGAAAAGGTGTCTACAAAAACAAACCCAGCAAATATTTAATTCCCCAGCTTGGGGGCATCTGCATGAAATCAATCTATTAACTTTCAAGGGGCTGTTTACCTTATATTGGTGCAGGCAGCCTGTTTGGGGATTGTTCTTAAAGCAACAGTTAGAGCTAACATCCTGAAATTTTTTTTAATTTTTTTTTTTTTAATTTCTTGTCCTAGAGCCAGGGCCTAATGAACCAAGCCAGGGCCTCTTTCCTGTAGTGAGTTATTTCATGGACTCGTTTAAAAAGAGCAGGGGCTAGTTTTCACAGGATCAGAAGCATTTGATTGCCATTTACTGTCTAGTTTTTAACCTTTCAGAACCAGAACAATTCCATCGTCATTTACTCTTCATCCTTTAACCTCTCTCTAAAATCCTTCTGCCTCAGTTCTACTCAAGCCCTCTGGGTACACATTCACAGACATTTCTAATGCCCTTGTCAATGTACTCAGTTCAGCTCTTTGAGCTGAGGTCCCGGGCAGGAGGGCTACTGCCTCCAACTAGTCTTGTAAGATTACTATTACACACCCTGCTATCTGAGTCCCTTTCTCCATGTAACTACTTCTGTCCATGAATAAAGTCTAGTCCACCAGATATAGTCAAACAGGTCAGGTTGGCTGGAGAATATTTGGTCAATGATTCCTATACCATCATGGTTCAGTCCTCCAGTTACCACCTCAGGGAGGAGGATGGCAGGTTTAGTCACCCCATAATTCACAGGGTAATATTCTGATTGTCTGGTAAAATAACCTGGGATCGCCTATCCATCCTGTTGTGAGCCATAGGCTTCTCTTTTGGCAGCAGGGAAACGACTTGATGGCAACTGTGAAGAGCTGGCCAGGGTGAATTTCTCGGCCTCTTTTCTGAGAGGATATTGGTTTCTGTGGGATGGTCAGCTTCCAGGCTTCAATCAGACTTCGGCGGGGATGCTTATTGGCTCTCCCTGGAGTTCCACTAACCCACATGAGGGGTTTACCTGACTGTCGATTTTCTCAGGCCAATGTGACTGGTTTCCTGAGTTTTAATCAGTAATTGCCAGGCATGTTCATGAGGAACCTTCATCTACAGATTTTGGTTTCAGGAAGTTGTTTGAACCTGCAACTTTGGAAGCAGGTCATGGCCCAGTAAGGGGTCCAGACAGTCATTTTCTTTTCCCCATTGAAGCAATCTAGGGGTTCCAGGAAGAACTGGTCCTTAGGTCTTCCTGAGATCTCAGTCACCATTACTGAAGGGAATGATCACAGTCTTTACCGCATTGTTATTTTCAGCTGAAGTCCCGAGGGTGAGAGCAATAGGGGTGGCAGAGGTTGATGCCAAATCATGCTGGATCCCCTTGCACCCTGACACCGTCAGTCTTCTGCAGACAATAAAGCTTGTTCAACCATCTATTGAGCTGGAGAATGGCTTTTTTTTTTTGCCAGATCCTCCCCTGAGATTTGGGCATTCATTTTTCCAGTGTCCAGGTTTTTGTAATAAGTACATTGGTCCTTGCTTAAGACCTGCTTTCCTTTCAGGGGTCCTCCCTGGAGTCCCACAGGCTTACCTCTAGTGGTCTTTAGGAAGACAGTTACGGCCTGAGACTTCTCATGCTCTCAGCTGTTAAATACCTTGAAGGTGATATCCACCAGCTAGGTGGATTCATGTCAATTGCCCTGTCGAATTTCTGCTGTTTCTTTCTAATATCCAGAGCACTATGGGAGATAAAAGTCACATTAACCATTCGGATATTTGCTGAGTCCTCAGGACCAAGGTCTGTATACTTACAGTAAGCCTGGTAGATTTATTCAAAGAATTCAGACGGGTTCTCAGTTGCTTCTGCTGAACCGCCTGTACCATGTTCAAGTTCTTTTGTTTAGGAACTCCCTTTTTCAGACCTCTGAGAATGCACCTTTTGTAGTGCTCCAGTTGTGGCAGGCCCATTTAGATTTCAATTTGTGTCAGCTAGAGGAATTGCCTTGACTGGGGCATTGGTCCTGTTCAGCCTTTTTTCCATGGATGTGTGTTGTTTCGTCCCATGTCTTATTTCAGACCAGCATTTTTGTTGCTAGTCAAAGCATTATCAACAGAGCCTGAACATCTGCCCAATTAGGATGATGGGTAGCAAAAATAGTGGTTATAGAATTTGTCATTTTGGTTGGGTCATCCTGGTGTGGCACTATGAGTCAATGCGCTGGACCGTAAGGTCCATCCGAACAGCAAGATCAGTGGTTCAAGCTCACCAGTCACTCCTCAGAAACCTCACACAGGGTCACCACAAGTCAGAACTGACCCGACGGCACCCAACAAAAGTATTTTAATTTTTCCTATTTAACAAGTCCAACCAATATAGAGAAAGGTATATATGCCCAGTAATATCCTGCAGCTTGTCCTTCTGTATTCAATCCTATGGGCATCTGCGGAAGGGGTTTTGCTTATTTCTGTACTGGGTGGCCCTCTACCAAAATGGGTCCCTTGAAGGGTATGGTATAGAGAAATCACTTCCAAATGGCTTTCCTCAGCCGCTGAACATGTCCAGGCAGGTTCACTAGGTCAAACTATACTTTTCCCTAATGGCAGCTTCTGGTGCACCAGAAGTCGTAATAAAACAATGCTACAATCAAAAGCTACATTTCACAAGAAAGTAACCATTCATCTCTTGGTATAATCACATACAGGCCTGCTTAGAATTCTGTTTTTACCTAACACTCATCTGTATTCATTTTTTTCCTCTGCATGGTTTTCATATTAGCAGTATAAATGCATTATAGTATATATACATAATAAAACTTACGTATTCTTGGAATTCCAAGTTGTTTTCAGTGTTTTAAACATAAATACAGGACAAAAACATAGTAATTTTACAAACAAACAGACAATCTGACACAGTGGTTAAATAATTCAAGCCATAAAATGGTATAATAATTTAAGGATCCATTTAAAAGTTATTTTTCCCATCATCTAGATCATACATTGACCAAGCTGTATTACAATAAAACACCATTTCCTTTGGTGTCATAGGAGGGTACCCATATAGAAACCAGTTAGAACTATGCCTTACAGTGTTTTTCTTTGGGATTGAGGCCTATTCTCCCATTTTCAGATACAGAGGTTAACCTTAACAGAAACAAAAAGGACACTTTTAGGAAATTACTTCCTGCCTACCATGCCCCAATATGAGCACCCAGAATAAAGCAAGGGGACTTTAAAGTGAAGACGACGGTGAGTTCAGGAGACACAGGGCCAAAGACTCCCAAGAAAAGATTCTTGGCAGCTGCTAGGAGTGTTTGGTTACTGTGTTCCTGGGCTCACCTGTCCAGGCAGCCAGAGGGCCTCTCACAGTGGCGCGTTCACAACAGACAGATCATGTCCAGACCTTGCTGTTCTTGTGAGGATTTTTAAGCACCTCTTAGCTTTGGAGAGTTTCAAACCAGGAGTCCACTCCGTGCTAGCAATGAGGACCATCTCCCTAAGCCGTATGAGGTTCACCACTAGCCAGGTGCCAGACACACTCACTCTCACCACACACTCCTGCACACAAGACCTCCCTTTTAAAAATTAATTAACATACATTCTAAGATTGTTAGCTCACTATGAGCATTTCCCATAGCACCTATGTATTCTGTAGTCGGAGCCGTGGAACCACACAGACCAGAAGCAACAAGCCGCGCTTTGGCTACATTCACACTCGCACTCAACCAATCACACAGAGTTTATGGCTGTTCCCACCCACCCCCACCCCATTAGAGGAGTTCCTGCCTAAGGCCTCTAAATGAGACCTTGGAAGGTATTAGTCTTCCCTTCTGTTCATAGGGACAGGACTGACTGGGTTTAACCCAGGCCCTGGGGCCTTACCTGTTCTAGAAGTCCTAGTTGGTTGGTTCTCTGGTTCAACCTCTCCTTTTGAGTCCAGTGGGTAGAGGTAGGTGCAGCAGCTGGCTGCCCCCACTCAAAGGAGGAAGGACCATCAAATGTGGCAATGGTGCACTGTCTTGTCTGGCAAGGGGAGCTTGCCACCAGCCACTCCCCAACTCCAAGCTGGTGGCTCAAGAGGCCAGTGTGGTCAGTTTCCCGGTCAAGGAATCAAATGTTAACAGCAGGTGTAGATCCAAGAGTGTTACAGCATGCTTTACATCTGTCATCAAAGAAACCAAGGTCACTCAGAGAGGTGAAACAGATTTTCAGATTTTATTAAGCTGGCTGGCTCAGAGGAGCTAACTTCTCCAGATTCTGAGCCCCGAGTTCAGGTCAGTACAGGCTTATATGGGGTCAGAATCAGGGAGCCACTAGGTTGTAGACCTGTTTGAAGACACGAGGGAAACCAGAATATTGGTCCTGATCAGTAACTGGATTAACATGCGAACTTGTCTCCTGGATGGAGAGGATTGGTCCTGCTCAATAACCTGATTAACACTCTAACTTGTCTCCTGGATGGGGAGGGTTGGTCCTGCTTGGTAACCTGATTAACATTCTAACTTGTCTCCTGGACGTGGAAGATTGGTCCAGCTCGGTAACCTGATTAACATTCTAACTTGTCTCCTGGACAGGGAGGATTGGTCCTGCTCAGTAACCTGATTAGCATTCTAGCTGATCTCCTGGGATGGGAGGCAGTAAATTAATGTTTTAACAAAATTTAACCTTTTCCTGTTCAAGTTGATGACTGCAGACAAGTTCTCTCAGTAATACAGTCTTGTTAGGGTGCCTACAAAAAAAAAAAAAAAAAAGGTCCAATCAAATCAATTGCATCTGTAACTGCCGGAACAACCAAATTCTAAGTAGAGAGGTTACCTTAGAAAATGATGGCAACTGTTTTTGTGAAATTCCAAAGGGGTCTTCCAGAGCTTCTTGAAGGGCACAGGATGATCATGGGGCTTATTATGAAGAAGTTTTAAGAGAATGGAAAATTGCACTGACGAGAAAAAGGTCAGGAAAATTGCAATCAGGAATTAATTTTTATCACAACAATACGCCTGTTCATTCTTCTAAGATTGTGAGGGATGCCCTATGAAAATTTCATTTGAAAACCAAAGAATAATTCAAAGGAATACAATATGAGTTCCTGAAGATTACCAAAACTGCCATTTTGATGTGACACAATTTGAAAAGAACAAAATCCTTTGGGGAGGAATTAAAGAGATGGAAACATCGCCGTCACACCTAGATGAAGGCTATGTCAACAAACAACAGCATCATGCTTTGATATTGTTTAAAAAGGTTTCTATGATTTATGGAATAGTGTAGTGGGTTATTAGTTGGGCTGCTAACTACAAGATCAGCAGCTCGAATCTACCAACCACTCAATGGGAGAAAGATGAGGTTTCCTGTTCCTATAAAGATTTACAGCCTTGGGAACCCTATATAGGATCGCTGTGAGTCATAACCAACCCCATGGCATACCACAACATCTACCACCATCAGTATGATGCTGTGGAGTCCTAGTGTGCCACCATAGGATAAGCACTGGACTGCTTACACTGCAAAGTCATGGTTCAAACCCACCAACCATTCCTCAGAAACCCTAAACAGGGTCACTATGAGTTGGTACCAACTCAACAGCACTTAGCAGCATGATTTGATATTAATTTCTTTGGACTTACTCTTATATAGTAAATGTGCAATAAATGTTTGATGAGTATATGAATTCATTAAGAATTTTAACATCTAAAAATTATTTGTGAATATTTCTTTTTTTTTTTTCGCATTTTTCTAATAATTAAGAAAATACAAACCCATTTGGAACTTCCTGAAATGCATCATATTTTAATGTACAAAGATATAAGTAAAAATCATTACTACAACCACAAACAAGAAAAACTTAAGTTTTAAGCATTTTTACTATAAATATTTAAAGACTGGTTCATATTATATTGATATTCTACAAGATTGAGTCAAAAATTATCTGCACTCTGGCTGTAGAATTTACTTTAAAGACAAATACATCATTTTTCTACGTAATCTCCTTGCTTTTCAATACACTTTGCCCATCTGTCCACAAGCTTTCATATTCCCTTATTGAAAAATGTTTTAAGCTGAACTACAAGCCACGAAAGCACTGCTGTCTTCACTTCTTCATCAGAGGTGACTCTTCATCCTGAAAGGGCTGCTTTCAGGGGACCAAGTAGGTGAAAGTCCAATGGAGCAAAATCAGACTGTAGGGAAGATGCTTTACCACTTCAAAAAGTAGTTTTTGCAGTGTCAAGAGTGTGGACAGAGGTATGTGGGTATTCATTGTCATGGATAGCAGTCCTCTGCATTTAATAAAAAGTTTAGATTTCAGCTTTTCAGTGAGCATCTCACTAAAAGGAACACTGTTGATTGTTGAACCATTTTCTCTGATAGTGCTCCAAAACTAGCCCTTAAGAATCCCAGAAAACTGTAAGCATCAATTTCCCAGGTAATGGTTGACTTTTGAACTTTTTCTTGGTCTCAGCAATGGTGGATGTTTCTATTACGCACTCTGCTATTTATCCATGGCATAGTGATGAATCCATGTCGCGCCACCAGTAACAAATTATTTTAAGAAATGTTTACCTTCCTTCAAGTATTGGTCCAAATTTTGTTTGCAGATGTCTAATGCTTCTGTTTATGCTCTTTTGTGAGTTGTTGCAGCACCCATCTTGCACAAACTTCAAAACCCAAAGTCTGTTGTAGATTATTTCATAGGCAGAGCCAAGGCGGATTTGCAAATGTTTTGTCACATAATTCACTGTAACTCATCTATTCAACAGAATCATTTCATGTGCAAGTTCAATGTTGTCATCAGCCATGGACATGAATGGGGTTTTACTATAAATGGAGTGCGGATAATATTTGACTCACCCCTGTAAATTCAAATTATATATTGCTACTCTTAGCAATATATAATGTGAATATATAATATATTGCTACTCTTAACTTTTTTTATTCCATCAATTCCTGGTGCCTTGTTCTTTGCCAATTCCTTCAATGCGCCTTGGACTTCCTCCTTCATTGGCTCTTGATCATATGCTACCTCTTGAAACGGTTGAACATTAACCATTTCCTTTTGGTACAGTGGAATTGGCAAAGAACAAGGCACCAGGAATTGATGGAATAAAAATTGAAATCTTTCAAGAAAGTGAGGCAGCACAGGAGGCACTCACTCATCTCTGCCAAGAAATTTGGAAGACAACTATCTAGCTGGCTGATTAGAAGAGATCCATATTTGTGCCCATTCCAAAGAGAGGTGACCCAACGGAATGCGGAAATCATCGGGCAATACCTTTGATATCCCATGCGAGTAAAGTTTTGCTAAAGGTAATACAGAAATGGCTGCAAGCATACATTGACAGAGAACTTCCAGAGGTTCAAGCCGGATTCAGAAGAGGCTGTGGAACAAGGGATATCATTGCTGATGTCTGATGGATCTTGGCTGAAAGCAGAGAATATCAGAAAGATGTTTACCTGTGGTTTATTGACTATGCAAAGGCTTTTGATTATGTAGATCATGACAAGCTATGGACAACACTGCAAAGTATCAGTATTCTGGAGCACTTAATTGTGCTCTTGAGGAATCTGTACCTGGACCAAGAAGCAGTTGTTTGAACAGAACATGGGAACACAGAATGGTTTAAAATTAAAAAAGGTGTGTGACAAAGTTGTATTCTTTCCCCATACTTTATTCAACCGTATGCTGAGCAAATAATCCGAGAAGCTGGGTTCTATGAAGAAAAACGTGGCATCAGGATTGGAGGACAACTCATTAACAACCTGTGATATGCAGATGGAACCACCTTGCTTGCTGAAAGTGAAGAAGACTTAAAATATTTACTGATGAAGATCAAAGAACACAGCCTTCAGTATGGATTACATCTCAATGTAAAGAAAACAAAAATCCTGACCACTGGACCAATAAACAACATTCTTATCAACGGAGAAAAGATTGAAGTTGTCAAGGACTTCATTCTTCTTGGATC
>NW_006408715.1:4250263-4271324 GCF_000296735.1 Chrysochloris asiatica | reverse complement strand
TAGAAGAATTGATGCTTTTGAGTTATGGTGTTGGAGGAGAATACTGAAAGTGCCATGGGCTGCCAAAAGAACCAATAGATCCATTTTGGAAGAAGTGCAGTCATAGTGCTCCTTGGAAGCCAAGATGGCCAAACTTTGTCTCTAATATTTTGAACATATTGTCAGGAGGGACCGGTCACTGGAGAAGGATATCATGTTTGGTAAAGTGAAGGGTCAGAGAAAAAGAGGAAGACCCTTAGTGAGATGGTTTGGCCAAGTGGCAGCATCGATAGACTTAAGCATGGCAACAGTAGTGAGGTTGCCCAGGATCGGGCAGTGTTTTGTTCTGCTGTGCATAAGGTCACTATGAGTTGGTACCGACTTGATGGCACCTAAGAACAACAACAACTCTTAACTTGGAGTCTTGGTGTGGTGCTGTGGGTTAATGCGCCAGACTACAAAGCCATTTGAACTGCAAGGTTGGCAGTTCAAGTTCACTAGCTGCTCCTCAGAAACCCTATACAGGGTCACTATGGGTCGGAATCAACTCGACAGCACTTAAGAACAACAACAACTCTTAACTTAGTGGTTACAAGTCAGGCTGCTAACCTCTAGTTCAACAATTCAAAACTATCAGCTGTTCCGCAGGAGAAAGATGAGGCTTTCTGCTCCTATAAAGATTTACAGCCTTGGAAACCCTATGCAGGGTCACTATAGGGTTGAGTTGGAAGTGACTCTATTGCATACCAACAGCACCATCACTGTGTACACTGCTTTTCTTGTCAATACAGTTTTGAACATTGATATAAAAAAAAAAAAGAATGCTTTTTTCATAACATTAAGAATGCATCAAAACCAAATTTTTTCAACAGCTGCATAATGTCTCATTGCAGATGTTACCATATTTTTGCTTAATTATGAACATTTAGATGGTTTCCATGGATTTGACATATATTTTTTTCTTAATGTTTTGAATGGATCCCTTGTGTGTCTTCTATTGTGGTCCTATTCATGCTTTTAAATTATTCCCCATCTATGTCAGGTTGTTGTTGTTGTTGTTGTTATGTGCCGTGGAGTCGGAACCGACTCATAGCGACCCTGTACAGGGTTTCCGAGGGTGTAAATCTTTACGGGAGTAGAAAGCCTCATCTTTCTCCCGCGGAGCAGCTGGTAGTTTCGAACTGCTGACCTTGCGGTTCACAGCCCGAGTCGTAACCACTACGCTACCAGAGCTCCTTCTTAGATGCTCACAATAGTTTATTCTAACTTCACTATGACTTAGGTTTATTTTTTCTTTATGTTTCACTCCTTATTTCTCCTAAAATTTATTTGGTGATAAGATGGGTGTTGAAACTTCACTGTGATTTCCCCCCAAAAGTTATCTAATTTCCATGCAACTTCAAATAACCTTTTTTTTCCCTCTGATTTGGCATGCCATCTGCCATCTATCAACTTCCCACATGTGAGTGTCACTTTAACATCCACATAATTTTCCTTCCTGTAGTTGTCTAAGATCTGTTATCTTAGCATTTTCTCTGATTTTGCCTTATCACTTATTACTCGGTGGTTTTGATCACTGGCTCATTCACTCTTCCCTGCTACCTTGTGAGTTCTTTCTTTGTTTTCCTTCTTCTACATCCAGCCTGGGGCCTAGCTTATAGTAGTTCTTAGACAGACTTTGATGAATCCATGACAATTCTAGACCCCCTGACATTTAAGTATTCAGGTGGGATGAGGTGGATGAATCAAAGCCTTTTAGACTCTCTGGCCTTCGATATTGTCAGATTGGTTCCAAACATGAAAACATAGAGTCTCAATTTGAGAAGTAATATTAAGAAGTCTAGGGAGACTCTTCACAGAACAAATCTTAGAAGATGGTATGATTTTACAGCTTTTAAGGAAGCTGACTTGCTTCAAAATAAAATTCTAGACACTAAGTCCGTACCGGAGTCCTGGTGTGGCGCTGTGGGTTAATGTGCTGGACTACAAACCCGTTTGAATTACAAGGTCAGTGGTTCAAATTCACCAGCCGCTCATCAGAAACCCTATACAGGATCACTATGAGTCAGAACCGACTTGTCAGTATTTAACAACGACAAGCCCCTACTATGTAAAATTACACAGCTACATATTCCTCCCTTTGGTTTGAATTTTAACCTGAAAAAATCCTTTTTTAAAAAAATTTAATTAGCTACATTGTGTCCTGGACTAATGATGTAATATAGGCACTGGACCGTTAACTGTGAAATTGGCAGTTCAAACCCAGCAATCTTATACAGGATTGCTATGAGTTGAAAAGGACTCGATGGCACTTAACAACAGCATTGCTTCTAATAAGGAGATGTAGTTGCACTGTAGGATAGGTATAGAACTGTTAACCACAAGGTGGGTAGTTTAATTCACCAGCCACTCATGGGTGAAAGATGAAGCTTTCTGCTCTTACAAATATTTACAATCATGGAAACACACATCACATGCTGGAATTTGCACATGGCAGTAGGTTTAGGTTTTTTATTTTTGGCTCCCAGTGGTCCTCTTCTACTAACAAAATAGTGGTTCTAATCTACCCAGAGGTACTTAGGAAGAAAATCCTATGAAGTACAGTTCTACTCTGCAAGACTTGGGGACACTATAAGTTGGAATTGACTTGATGACAACTAATTTTATTGCTCATATGTTACTGCAGGATAATGAGCTGGACTGTAAGGTTGGTTTGAACCTCAAGATTGGCGGTTCAAGCTCACCAGATGCTCCTTGGAAACCATATACAGGGTCGATATGAGTCATCATGAACCTCACTTAACAACAACAACATACTATAAATATCTACCACTCACCTGTCCATTTGTCTACTGTGTTGGCTTGCATGTTGTGATTCTGAAAGCTATGTCACAGGTATCCTAAATACCAACAGGGTAACCCACAGTGCACAGGTTTCAGCTGAGCTTTCAGAGGAAGGCAAACTCGGAAGAAGGAAAGCTGGAGTACTTCTGAACTACTTTTTAGTCACTGAAAACCTTATGAATAGTAGTGGAACACTGTCAGCACCAAATTATTGAATATTGGAACATGATGAAGAATACAAGAATATCGGCAGATATAATGTGGAAAGGTGAGTCCCTCAGGTTGGAAGGCACTCAAAATACGACTGGAGAAGAGCTACCTTCTCAAAGTAGAGTTGACAGTGATGACGCAAATGGAGTAAAGACTTCAGGACATTCATTTGCTGATGGAACACAATTCAAAATGAAGAGGAAAGCTGTGAACACCCATTAATCATTGGAACATAGAGTGTATGAAATATGAATCTAGGAAAATTGGAAGTTGTCAAAAATGAAATGGAATGCATCAACATGATATCCAAGGTTGAAATGGACTGATATTAGTCATTTTGAACCTGTAAATCAGGTGGTTTACTCTACCAGGAATGGTAAATTGAAGAGGAATGGCGTCACTTTCATTATCAAAAAGAATATGTCAAGATCTGTCTTGAAGTACAACCTGTGATAGGATAATATCCATACACTTACAAGGAAGTCCAGCTAATACCACTTTTATTAAAATTTATGCACCAACCCCTAAAGTCAGTGATGATGAAATTGAAGAATTCTACAAAGTTATTTAGTCTGAAATTCATCAAACATGCAATCAAAATGTATTGATAACTACTGGCAATTGGAATGTAAAGGTTGGAAACAAAGAGGAAGGATCAGTAGTTAGAAAATATAGCCTTGGTGACAGAAACAATTTCGGAGATCGCATGATAGAATTTTGCAAGTCCTGTTTTAAATGACATAAAAGAAACTATACACATAGACCTCACTAGATGGAATACACAGAATCAAATTGACTACATCTGTAGAAAGAGATGGTGGAAAAACTCCATAACATCAGTCAAAACAATGTTGGGACAGACTGTAGAACATCAATTGCTCATGTACAAGTTCAGGCTGAAGCTGAAGAAAATTAAAACAAGTCCATGAAAGTAAAATGTGACTTTGGACATATTCCACCTGAATTTAGAGATCATATGAAGAACAGATTTAATGTATTAAACACAAAAGATTGAAGACCAGAAAACTTGTGGATGACATGAAGAACATCATACAGCAAGAAAGCAAAAGGTCATTGTTGTTGTTGTTAAGTTCCATCGAGTCGGTTCCAACCCATAGCGACCCTGTACAGGGTTTCCGAGGCTGTAAATCTTTATGGGAGCAGAAAGCCTCATCCTTCTCCAGCGGAGCAGCTGGTAGTTTTGAACTGCTGACCTTAAGGTTCGCAGCCCAATGCATAACCACTACACTACCAGAGCTCCCTAAAAGGTCATTAAGAAGATAAAAAAGAAGGAAAATACCAAATGGATGTCAGAAGAGACTCTGAAACTTGCTCTCCAGTATAGAGATGCTAAAACAAATGGAAGAATTGAAGAGGTAAAAGAGTTGAACAGAAGATTTCAGGGGGAAGCTTGAGAAGACAAAGTCAAATATTATAATGAAATGTGCAAAGACCTGGAGTTAGAAAAGCAAAAGGGAAGAACATACTTAGCATTTCTCAGGCAGAGGAAACTAAAGAAAATATGTAAGCCTTGACTCACTATACTGAAGGATTCTATGAGCAAAATATTGAATGATACAGAAAACATCAAAAGAAGATGAAAGGAATATACAGGGTCACTATACCAAAAAGAAATCATTGATGTTCAACCATTTCAAGAGGTAGCATATGTTCAAGAGTCAATGATATTAAGGAAGGAAAGTCAAGACATTCACAAAGAACAAGGTATGGGAATTAATGGAACACAAATTGAAAAATTTCAACAAACCAATGCAGCACTGTAGGCACTCACTCATCTATGCCAAGAAATTCAGAAGACCACTATTTGGACAAATTACTGGAAGACAACCATATTTATGCCCATGCCAAAGAGAGGTTACCCAATGGAATATGGAAATCATTGGAAAATATCATTAATAGCCAATGAAAGTAAAATTTTGCTAAAGATAATACAAAAAATGGCTGCAACCATACATTAACGGAGAATTTCCAGAGGCTCAAGCCTGATTCAGAAGAGGATGTGGAATGAGGGTTATCATTGCTGATGTCGGATGGATCTTGGCTGAAAGTAGAGAATGCCAGTAGATGTTTACCTGTATGTTATTGACTACACAAAGGCTTTCAATTGTGTGGATCATGACAAGCTATGGACAACACTATGGAGAATGAGTATTCTGGAGCATTTAATTGTGCTCATGAGGAACCTGTGCATGGACCAAGAGGCAGTTGTTCAAACAGAACAAGGGACCACTGAATGGTTTAAAATTAGGAAAGTGTGTGCCAGGGCTGTATCCTTTCATCAGACTTATTTAATCTTTATGCTGAGCAAATAATCTGAGAAACTGGATTATAAGAAGAAAAACCTGGCATCAGGATTGAAGAAGACTCATTAACAACATGCAATATGCAAATGATACAACTTTGCTTGCTGAAAGCGAAGAGGAGTTAACATACTTACCGATGAAAATCAAAGATCACAATCTTCAGTATTGATTGCACCTCAATGTAAATAAGACAGAAATCCTCACCACTGGACCAATAAACAATATACATATAAACAGAGAAAAGAGTGGATTTGTCAAAGACTTCATTTTGTTCCATCAGCCATGAACACTCATGGAAGCAACAGTCAGGAAATTCAATGACATATTTCTGCAAAAGACCTCTTTAAAGTATTGAAAAGCAAAGATGTCAGTTTGAGGACTAAGGTGTGCCTGACCCAAGCCACAGTATTTTCAATAACCTCATATATATGTGAAAATTGAACAATATATAAGGAAGTCCATATAAGAATTGATGCATTTGGGTTATGGTGTTGGAAGAGAATATTAAAATACCACGAACTGCGAAAAAACAAACAAATCTGTAGACCTTCACTCAATTCACAATAAAAAATTAAAAAAAAATTTTTTTTTTTTAAAGGAAAGAAGAGGCAGTTGAGTGAGACTTTTTGAATGAAGATCCCTGCACCGTAAAGCTCTTGGATTCAGAGGAAGATCGATGCCAAGCATTTGGAGATCTCCAAAGAATATTGGTTCTATAGATGCTGAAAGGATGCAGCTGACAAAGATAAGGACCATCCCCTAGAGCCAGCACTCTGAATTTTGACGTCTCTCCTTATAAGCTGCAATATAATAAATTTCTGGGAAAGCAAAAACAAAACACAACAACAAACATCAGTTTGTTATTATCTCACAATTCTAATGATGACAGGTTGGTTCTCATACAGTTCGATAATAGTTGATGCTGTAGTCATCAGAAGATTTCTTCTTTCATAGTTCTGGAATCTCTTCATGCATCCTCTCTGCATGGCTAGCTTCCTCCAAGAATGTCAATCTCATGATAATCAAATTTGGGGAGACTCAAGTTATAAAAGTAGCTTTCACAGAGACCCAGGCAGTTCACAAATTGTAAAATGTCACTTCCTACCACATTCTATCTTTTTATGAAGCCTGTACAGATTTAAGGATAAGGGAATTGGTCTCTGCCTTTCAATGGGAAGAATATCAAAGGGTCTGTGGCCATTCTTAATCCTTCACATCCTCTCTAAGAAAAATGTTTCCCCAAAGGCTAATCTTACATCAACCTCACACCTTTCTCACTGTGCTGTAAAGACCCATTCCTTATTTTGTGTTCTTGGAGACACAGATAACTCAAAAACTTTCATTTGCTATAATTAGAGATATTTACATCTTCTCTATGGAGCTCTGGTAGCGTAGTGGTTACGAATCGGGCTGCGAACCTTAAGGTCAGCGGTTCGAAACTACCAGCCGCGCCGTGGGAGAAAGATGAGGCTTTCTACTCCCGTAAGGATTTACACCCTTGGAAACCCTGTACAGGGTCGCTATGGGTCGGAACCGACTCGACGGCACTTAACAATAACAACAACACATCTTCTCTGGAATTGGATTTTGTCTGTGTCTAAAATAAGCAACAGGTAGCTAACAATAACTCCATGGCACTTTCCCACTCCAACGTTTTTAGAGGTCTCTATGGAACTCTCGACTCATCTCTCGTCTTGTGCAACTAAATCTGAAAATCGGTTTCATAATAAATATTTACTTTCCATGAGTAAATCCCAACCACTCAGATCACAGACAAAACTTTCCTTTCCCTCAATTGCGAAGTACTACTCTGAATTATTATTGTCCTGATCGAGCAGTTCTGAATTTACACATAAAAGATAAACTTATTACAACATTTTGAAGAAAATCTTTGAAACTAATTATCTAAAGATTAGAGAAAGGATATCTTTTAATTAATTTCAAACCCTGGATTGAGTACTAAGCAGAAACATGAAAAAAAGATTTCCAATAGGAAGTGGTGGTTATGGAAAGCTTCCCTCCCCTTGAGGATTACCATTTAATTTTCAACATTGATTTGAAATAAATGCTGGTATGATCTCCAAGGAAAGAATGTATCAGTTATAAACCCTAAGGAGAAGCACATGTATAATAAGCAAAATACATGTTGCAATCCTTTGTGAAACAACTTTCTACACTCTTTGCTTTGGTTTTAATGAAGTTATATTCTTCCACACACAGACTGTCCACACAGATACATGTCACAAAGAGTATGTCTTCAAAGGGCATGCATCATGGCAACTGATTTGCTTTCTCTCCACCTAGCATCCAACATACTTGGCACTTTAATGTTTGATAAGGGAATCAACACAAATATGTTGCTGTTCCTTATACTCATGACAAACTGAAACTTTAAAGCTACCCAGTCAAAATTATGGAAATGACATATACTTTGTGGCAGATGTAGCTTAAAATTACCAACAGATTAAATAATGCATGGTTCTCTGGACATTTTTTAATCTTAGTTTCTTGATAGTTTTAACCAAATATTTGAAGAACACCTACTACATGCCAGACAAAGTAGGAGCTGAGGGAATCAAGATGAGCATTGTAAAAATCTAGTCAAGACGATGGATACTAAATGGGTGATATTGGAGCTGGACAGAAGAGGACAAAACAATAGATGTTTAGGATTTATATATAATAAACAGGTGTATAGTGTAAATAAGAAGGAGTCTAAGATGACTCCTGAATTTCTCACTTGGGATAACTTACATGATGATATTAGTCAAGTTAGAAAACAACAGATGAAGATCATGTTTGAGAAAGAGATAATGAGTTCATTTTGGAGTCAGGTTAAGTGTAAGGTGTGCATGAGACATTCAAGTGGTGATATTCTATTGATCCATATATATTCATCCTCACATAAGACTAAGGAGCTTTAAAATGAACTGAAGAGCTTTTAAAAATGCAGATGCCGATGTCTCTCCTCCCACAGCCATCCTGAGCCTAATAAGCCAGATTGGCCTAGGAGTTCTTCGTGGGATTTCAATCACAGGGTTGAAAATGACTGAAGTCATTTTTTAATACACTTGTCTAGAGCCTAAGATTTATCACTTTAAATTTAAATTTGAATCTCATTACTACTCAAGTGGTAGTTCAAGTCTTGGGTGTGAATGAAATTACCAAGAAAGAATGAGGAGAAAGAGGACAAATAATAGTGCTTATGAAGTATCCCAGAATTAAAAGGGAAGTCAAAGTAAAAGGAGATTCCCAAGATCAAGCAGGTATTGAGAGCTGTCAGAGAACGAGTTAAGAATGAAAGCACAAGGGATAATTGTTGGTAATAAAAACTTGAAGAAAGAATTGAGAGAAGCAGTGACCTGCTTCTCTAAGGAACTTGGTAATAAGAGACCTGGAACACTTCAGAGGCTGTGTCTTATGTAAGAAGAGGAAACAGAAAGTTAGAAGCCAATGGTAAGGACTGAAATATGTAACTTGCTAATGAAGGTAATGAGCAAGGGGAGACTAACTCATTTTGTGGCAGATGGTCTCAATTTCCACCACGAAGTATGAGAAAGGGAACTTCCTAAAAGTGAAAGCGATTGGGATTCTTACTGTTTGAGGTGCCATGGAATCAATGCCAGCTCATAGCAACTCTAGAAAGAAATATTGCCCAGTCCTGTGCCTCAAAATCATTGCTATGTTTGAGCCCATTATTGCAGCCATTGTGTTAAACCATCTCTTTGAGAGTCTTCCAGTTTTTTGTTAGACTGCTACCAAAAATGAAGTCCCTGTCCAAGAACTGGCCCTTCCTAATATGTCCAAAGTTTGTGAGACTTTCGCCATCCTTGTTTCCTTGGAGCACTCTGGTTGCACTTCTTCCAAGATAGATTCATTTGTTCTTCTGTCAGTCCATAGTACATTCAAGATTCTTCACCAAAACCATCATTCATAATTTCTTATTCATTATCCAGATTTTGCATACATATTGTTGTTGTTAGGTGTCATCGAGTTAGTTCTGACTCATAGTAATACTATGCACAGGAGAATGAAACACTGCCCAATATTGGCCCATACTAACAATTGTTTGTTTAAGCCCATTGTTGCTGCCATTGTGTTGCTGCCATCTCATTAGGGATCTTCCTCTGTTGCGCTGACCCGCCACTTCAGTAAACAGGGACTGATCCCTCCTGACAACATGTTCAAAGTACAAGGGACTAAGTCTCCATCCACGCTTCTAAGGAACATTATGACTATAGTTCTTTCAAGACAAATTTATTTGTTCTTCTGGCAGTTGATGGTACTTTTAAAGGCATCGATTCTTCCTTGGTCTTCCTTATTTACTGTCCAACTTTCACACGCATATGAGGCGACTGAAGACTATGTAGGTTGGGTCAGATGAGCCTTAATCCTCAAAGTGATGTCTTTGCTTTTGAACACTTTCACGAGGTCTTTTGCAGCAGATTTGCCTAATGCAATAAATCTTTTGATTTCTTGATTGCTGCTTCCATGAATGTTGATTGTGGAACAAAATAAAATGAAGTCTTTAATAACTTCATTCTCTTCTCCATTTATTATGATGTTATTTATTGGCTCAGTTATGTGGGTTTTCTTTTATATATATATATCCATACTGAAGACTGCTATATTGATTGTCACTATTAAGTACTTCAAGTCCTTTTCACTTCCAGCAAGCAAGGCTGTGTCATTCACATATCACAGATTGTTAATGAGACTTCCTCCAATCTTGATGCCATGTGCTTCTTCATATACTCCAGTTTCTCAGATTATTTGCTCAGCATACAGATTGAATGAATATGATGAAAGAATACAACCCCGGCATATACCTTTCCCGATTTTAAGCCATTCAGTATGCCCTTGTTCTGTTTTAACAACTGCCTCTTAATTTCCTCATGAGCATAATTAAGTGTTCTGGAATTCCCATTCTTCACAATGTTAGCCATAGTTTGTTATGATCCCCACAACTGAATGAATTTGCATAATATATAAAGCACTATAAAGCACAAAATATCTTTCAAGTATTCTCTACTCTCAGCCAAGATCCATCTAACAGAAGCAGTGGTATCCCTCATTCCATTTCGTCTTCTGAATCCATCTTGAATTTCTGGAAGCTCCCTGTTAATGTTACTACTACAACCATTTATTCCTTTTTCTCCCTGTGTTTCTATTTTCCATTCCTCCTTTTAATCCTTCTGAATGTTGTCCTTAGGTAAATGTTGCCCTTTTGATCTTGAATGACTGACCATTTGAAAGTGTTTATATCTCACTAGTATTGTCATCCTCTATTGCTTGACTGAAAATTGAACCAGAGGGATGAGTTCAGTTCCAGACCTAAGGAGTGACCAAGGTCATAGTCTCAGGGTTCTACCAGTTTTGCTCTCATCAATAAGCCTAGACTTTTTTATGGTTTTCAGTTTTGTTCTACATTTTTGCCCATTCTATCAAGGACCGACCTTATAATGTGACCATTTTCAGAGCAGTTGGTAGTGGTAATCAGGAACCAAAGAGTTCCTCTGGTTTCAGGGTTGTGGAGACTGATGTTCATATGGTTTATTAGTACAGTGGAAGCTGCATCTTCAATTTGTTGCACCTTAGATTGTCCGTCATGAGCACTCCTCATCAAGTAGGATGTAACACGTGCTGGACTACTGCAATGTCTTCCTCTGGCTCCACAAAGGGAAATCAAGTTCAAAAATCAGTTCAAGGCTGATTCCTATGAAATGGAGGTTAGATATGTCTCTACCCTACAACCTTCTTTACCCTTTTCTGATACCAACCATCCCTCCCACAGCATTCTCTGCTTCAAATCTAGGTTCAATAATCTGTTGCAATGACCACACAGAACTCACAATACTTATGATTTGGGAGTTTATTACAGAAGTGGCCAGGGTAAGATTAGGAAAAAACTCATTTGAAGGCTTTCTAGAGCAAAGGAATTGAACTTTCTAACTCTCCCTTTTAAGTGTCTTTTGCCACCCTGAACCGTCACTCAATAAAGAACTTTGTTTCTCTTAAAGCTTCTATGCTTTATAGTTCTTCTCTTAAAGTTCTATTGCTAAAACTAGCAATACCTTTGCAGGGATGTTTGTCACCTCTGTGAGGTCATTACTCCTGTCCTTGTTTATTACGGCCCTTGGACTATGCTGAAGTCATACTCAGAGTGGATAATGTGCCTCCATGTGCAAATACCTGCAAGGAGGAAGATGTGACCATTCTATACCCACTGCCCTCTATTTTGCATTTTTAATTAATATATTTCATTCTATGTAAAGCTTATTCTATTTATGTATGCATATTTTTATGTATTTTAGTTTCTTATACTGCACCTGTCTTGGCTATTCTTATCTCCTTATGTTGTTGTTGTTGTTGTTAAGTGTCATCGAGTTGATTCAGACCCAAAGCAACCCTGTATACAGTTACCAAGGAGCGGCTGATGAGTTTGAACCACTGACTTTGTGGTCCAGTGCTTTATCCCACAGCTCCACATCAGGACTCCAAAATCTTATAATGTTGTTGCTGTTGTTGTTGTTGTTGTTAAGTGCTGTCGAATCAGTACCAACTCATAATGACCCTGTAGAGGGTTTCCAAGGAGCGGCTGATGAGTTTGACCCACCAACCTTGTGGTCCAAACTGACTTTTCAATCTAGCGCATAAACCCACAGCACCCACGCCAGGACTCAAATCACAAATAGCTGCTGTTTGTGTCTGAAACAGATAAAAGTTTTCTGTTGGTCATATGAGCAGAGACACTCATTACCAAGAAAAGCACTTTTTTCCTGAAATCTCTTGTGTTGCTGTGATGTAGATGTATAAATTCCACTAAAAGACTATAGAGTACACATCTTCCTGACTTGTTGACTATCTCCTTGTCCAACATTTAGCTTTTATGATAATAGTAAAACATCTACTATCCAACCATTTTTCCTTAACAATCTATGTCTAGCAGTAATGAACACTAAGGTTAAGGCAAATGTTACTTTGACTTTTGATGGTTAAGATAATGTGTCAGCTTAGCTGTGACAGGCTTCTCAGTGGTTTTACAGTTATATAAAGATGGAATGATTCTCCATTTCATGATCTGATGTGATCACCCTCCATTTTCTCATAATGCTGATTTCTCCATAATGACCTGTTCTTTGGAACCTAGCCATGTCAATCATTGAGGAGTGGGTTTATTTTAATAATTATACAATATTAATAAAATGTGCCCCTGAAAGACAATTTCTCCATTAGATATTTCATATGAGAAACAGGAGACATCGCTTTATTTTGACAATTTTACTTATTTTATATTAGCACAGAATTGTCAATCCTGTCACATCCTGACTTTAATGCCATAGTTATTCTATTATTTTTTAATTATGGTCATTTGCAGTCTCTCTCTGGAGATAATCTAGAGGTCAAGAAGCTGTCTTTCTATTTTTCAACTTCTAAACTTAGAGTCCTGATACAGCTCTGTGGGTTAATGCGCTGGACTGCAAAGCTGGTTTGAACTGCAAAGTTGGCATTTTCAGCTCACTAGCCGCTCCTCAGAAACCCTATACAGGGTCGCTATGGGTCAGAACCAACTCGATGGCACTTCACAACCAACTGGTAATCAGCTCCAAACTGATAAGGAGAAGCATCTGAGGCAAGCGGCACCAAAGCATTTCATGACTATGTGTCCCATCTGGACACATCTTCACCTTCAGACATTAATGCTTAACATATTCTGACAATGGTTGTTTGGAAAAAAAAAAAATTTTAACTGGAGATAGCCATTGCCCTTTCATCCAGGAGCTTGCAAAAAAGAAGACTGGTAAAAAAAATAGGTTCATCAGCACTCTAGCCATCCTGTCTAAAACCTCTGTCCCCAGAGATTTGGTTTTTATCCTTGAGCATTCCCAAGTCTGAAACTTTCCTTGCTGCATATGTCTCATTGACAGTCAGCAGCTGTCATGCAGACAGCCTGTGCCCACCCAGCTGGTCAACTGAGGCCAAAACTATACAAAATGAATGGATATAGCCCATCAGTTCCATGTGGACACTGCAGCAATTGATACAGTTCAGCCCAGGCTTGATGTAGTTGCAGAGACAGGCAGGGGGCTAGTCTGAGTGGAGCAGATAGTCACGCTATGGTCCTGTGTTCTCAGGGAAAGCTTCAGACACCAGCATGGAGAAAAGAGAAGATGTGCTCCAGAACCTTTGTTGTTCTTCTTTTATTGCATTCCACCACCAAAGAAACCATTTGAAGAAGCGTTTCCTAAAATCCCCATGCTAAGCATCCTGTCTGGTAAAGAAACATAATTCAATGCTCTAGTGCATCTAATCTATTTTCTTAATAAATGTAGGCTATGGTAGAAAGGAAATATTTAAAGAGAAAGAGAAGAAAAAGAACCCAATATTTTTGTTGTTGGATGCTGTACGGTTGATTCTGACTCACAGCGACCCCATGTTACAGAGGATTTTTCTAGGTAGTAATCTTTACAGATCAGATCAACAGGCTTCTGAGAAGACACTAGGTGGGATCGAACTGCCAGGCTTACAGTTAGCAGCCAAGCACTTAATCACTGCTCCACCCTGGTTCCTTCTGTTTCTAACACAGGGCATATATTAAAGGAAAAAAACAAAACAAAACCAGAAAACCTAATATTGTCACGAGTATAAAAGATAACTGTCCATTCTACCTTTCTTCTAAAAGCTAAGAACCTTTATATAGTATTCTAGAAAACAAATTTCTTTTGAAGAATTTTTTTCAAATAATCACAAAATCTTCCCACAGACATAAAACATTTCCCTGAAAACTTGCTCGCACTTCTAGTGACAGCCTAATTTTTTATTATGGATCAAGAAAAACGGTTATCAAATAGTTTGGGTATGCTTCAAAAGAGAAAGGAAAGAAAACCAGAAGACTGCATAAAAATCTGCTCTAGGAAGCGAAACTTGTATAGCTTCCAACAACTTCGGGGCTGATACGATGAGCTTTATGCTTCGCACCAAACATGTGGCCCCATGCAGAAATATGCCAAAACAACACAGTTTGGGCTCATTGTATCCTAATTAATACTATAATGAGCTTCCTTAGTAGCCAAATCCTTAATCAGCCCTATCAAAACTGTGTCTGCTCAGAAAAAGACTCATGTTAATTCTGCTTAATGCCTGACAGTGGTTAAGCACCATTAATACTCCATAATTTCATTGTATGTTATTGTAATCATATCAGCATATATCTCAGCGGCTATGGAAGGCTCAATAGGCTGCTTGTGAATTATCGGTCACGTGATACTGCTTCTCTAAGAGACTATCTTCCATCACAGCCAGACCTCCCCTGCCCTCCCCGCAGTCAGTAGCCTAAGCAGGTATTAATAAAGGTCTCCTTTTTTAAATTGCACAGCTCTAAATGGTCTTTAAGGGACCCAGCAGTAATCTCAAGATCCCTATATTTTAGCAGGAAAGCAGGACAGAGGAATTAATAAGAGCCCTTTCTGTGTAAACTGCTCCCTGCTCTAAGGCTATATCGTGATGTCAGGCGCTAAGAGAATTTTAAATGCACAGGATGGATTGTTTGTGTTGCAAAAGCGAAACAGGGGGCAAAGGCTAAGAGACTTGAGAAAATTGAAAGACTGCCAGGGATGCTGGGATGCAAATAGCAACAAAACAGGGATAAATGCTCCTGCTCACATATGCAGGAGTCCTGCAGAAGGGGGAAAAAAAAGGTTATTAATTTTCACCAGGCTGTATCTTACAGCTGGTGGCTCAGCATCAGGTTTGGTGTAATGAAAATGGTCTGAGCAGAAGATAAATGGTTCATAAAGTGGACCATTTAGATGCAATCGAGGCTCAATCTGCCCAGTGACTAATCACGTCCCCCCAGTAAAGCTCAATTCCACTAACAGACTTTTTTTTTTTTTCCTGGCTGTACCAGTGAATTGTAGCCGGGTCTAAGTTCAAGGCAGGCAGAGAATTATCTTGATTTATTAGCGCACTCCCTGGCCGTGCCACTCGCTCGGCTGTGGCTTTGTGGGCTTCTGCCCTGTTGCTGTCGGAGTGTAATTTTTACTGTTCCCCTGTGACTAGTACACACAGCATCATTTTCAGCTGCTAGAAAAATGGGCTGCTTTTGCACCTGTAATTTTTCTTCTTTTGCCACTGAAGGTATATAATATATCTCTAAAGTGCGTAATAAGTTTCTGAAAAACGTGTTTTTAAAAGAAATTGATTCCAGTGGTTTATAAGCCAGAGCAAGGCCACATAAGGAAATGTACCAGTTTGCAAAGGTATGCTTGGTTGGCAAGGCAGCCATTCTTTCCCTTCCATTTAGTAAATTCCGACTTCCAGGGTGTAATTTCAGACATTTTTCTATACAGTAGATGTTTCTCATAATGAACTCTGATCAAATAAAAATGTTGTTTATATTGAGACTTTACAAGTCCTGATTATGTTTAAAATAGAGTAGAATCCCTCATAATGACATTTAATTGTGAGAAAGAAAAGATTCCAATAGAAGAGCATTCAGCTGCATTTGTTCAATGTTCCTTTGCACAATGCCGTTTCTAGATTGTTCAATTATGACATTATTATGATCTACATAAGAGTAATGCACTGGTTCTCCATATTTTTAGACCTATGGAAAATAAATCTGGGTGTGATTTCCATTATGTTGACAACAAGTTAACTCACAAAAGGCCTTTCGTTTTCATGAGGATCCACAAGGCCCATTTGGCTAATGAACTCAAATGCTTCACTCATAATTTTGCAAACATCTCCAGGAGACTCATGTTTCTGGGGACACTCAGAGAAGTCAAATCTCTCCTCCTCTTGGAGCTTCCAAGCAGACTCACCGAACATTATTAATAATCAAACTAATGGCAAGGAGAAGAGGTGTGATCTGGTTTATTCTGAGTCCTCCAAGGTTATTTTTCCTTTTTCTGAAGGACTTGACAGATATGATAGGTAAACTATCAGGCCATAAGCAAGGAAAATGCTCTTGAAAACCTCCATGATCATTCATCTTCTATAAAAGGAGCTGAAGTTCTCAGATATCTGTGTCTGCAGCGTTATCCCTTTCAATAACATCACTGTTCTGGAGGCGTTGATTCATTACCTTCAAAACAGCCTCACAAGCCTGCACCTGTCTATTTAGCAGGGTGGGCTTTCACCTGCCTTTTTCTGTTTCCTGCAGGACTTTGACCAATGCATCTGTGAGCCAGCTTTTGCAATACAACAAATGGACATGTGTGATGTTGACCACCCCTCCAGTTTTGACAGTAAAATCAGGTGAAGATGTACTGCAGTCATCATTTAAGTCAAATGTACCAGCAGAACATGGAGCCGTGGTGGCGTAATAGTTAAGAGTTCTGCTGCTTAAGGAAAGGGTTGACAGTTCAAACCCACCTGGTAGTTCTCTGGGAAAAAGACTTGGCAGTCTGCTCCTGAAGAGATGACAGCCTAGAAAACCCTACTGGGCAGTTCTACTCTGTCACTTGGGAGGGCAATCAGTTGGAATCAACTCAAGGCACCTAACAACAGCATTAGCACAACACATCTGTAAGGACAGAGCCAGCATAGCTAGCCAGTGTTTTCTGCCATTCATGTACCACACATGAATTGCAAACTTTAAACAAATACATGATCAGCCATCAAGTCTGACTTATAGTGACCCTCTCGGACAAAACAGAACAACTCCATAGCGTTTCCAAGGCTATAATATTGGCAGAAGCAGACTGTCATTATCACTCTCCACTGAGCAACTGCTGAGTTTTGTTGATCAAGTTTTGGTGAAGAGCCAAGCACTTAACAGCTAAGCCACCAGGGCTCCTTGCATTACAGACTTCTTCTTGTTGTCGTTAAGTGCCGTTGAGTCGGTTCTGACCCATAGTGACCCTGTATAGGGTTTCCGAGGAGCAGCTGGTGAGCTTGAACTGCCGACCATGCAGTTCAAATGGCTTTGCAGTCTGGCGCATTAACTCACAGCACCACACCAGGACTCCATTAGTATGCATCAAATACTAGGATAAATTTACAGACCACAAAGATGAATGAGGGATCGCCCTTTCCCTCAAGTACCTTGAGAGTTTGAATGAAGAAATGCATGGATGTTTCTGGCACAAATCATGCTATAAAAAGAGTAAGGTTTAGGGTCAGAGAGCCCTCAATTCTAGCTAGGGATATCCCTTATCTGTGTGGCTTTGGGGACGTCACTTGACTTCCTTGCACCTTGGTCCCATAACTCTAAAATAAGCATAATGATCCGTGTGGCCCATTCATCACTCAAGGTTGTTTTGGAAATAAATTAAATGGCATTGGTGCAAGTGCTTTTACATGCCATTGTGATGCAAAAAATGATCATTATTGCCTGAAAGTCCAAGGACAGTCATAAAGCTGTGGGGGCTATATCATGCCCGAGAGAACCTGGTGGAGAAGGTAGGGGAAGCTGAAATGCAGCCCACTCTCAGCTCACTAAGCTACAAACTCTGGAGAAAGAGGCACACTTTTCTGATTTGCACAAAGGTCCCAAATGAGCTAGCAAAAGAGTGCGCAATTGTGCAATATATGTCAAAATCGGTCTTGGAACCATTCCATCACTGAGCAGTCACATAAACTGTAGACTTGAGCCTTTGCTTGCCTCTATTATGTTCCAACGTTGACCTTTGACAACAAGCTGTAATATGTGGGGAAACTACATCTTAGTTAAATGATGTGACTTTTTTACATCCATGTAAGCACTAAGCTGCTAAGGTCAGCAGTTAGAACCTACTAGCTGCGCTCCAAGAGAAAGATGAGGCTATCTGCTCCTGTAAAGATTTTCCGTCTCAGAAACCCAAAAAGGGCATGTCCTATAGGATCATTATGAGTCTTAATGGTGGGTTGGGTTGGGTTTTTCAGATATCAACATAGTCTTAATTTTTAGTTACAAGAATATATGTGTACAAGGTGAGAAACTTTTCATAGATGCAAGCATAGCTTATTCATTGAGTAGCTCAAACTCTTTAGTAATCACCCTTGATTAAATCACTCTGCTAAGCGATAAATCACTTCTATTTGATCTCTACACAGGATCGATTCAATTGAGAGCCAGAATGGTTTTTTCATGTGTTCCTATGTCTTCTCTACCAAGTCAAAATAAACAACACCCCACACATGTATCCTTGCCCAGTCCCTACACAGCTTTCTTTTCTTTCTGTTGTTGTTGCTGTCGAGTCAGGTCTGACTCATATCAACTCTGTATAGAGTTTCTGAGGAGCAGCTGGTGAGTCTGAACTGCTGACCGTGTGGTTCGCAGTCGGGTATTGTTCCTACAGCACCACACCAGGAGTCCACTGTCTTTATGTTGTTGTTAAGTGCTGTCGAGTCAAATCCGACCCATAGCGACCCAGGTGAGCTTGAACCATCGACCTTGCAGTTTTGCAGTCTGGTGCATTAACCCACAGTGCCACACCAGCGCTTGTTGTCTTTGGTGGTTCAAGCTCACCAGAAGCTCCTTGGAAACCCTCTAGAGGGTAGCTATGGGTCAGAAACGACTCAATGGCATTTAACAACATTTCTAGCTTTTGTTTTTTTTGTCATATCTTATGTTCCCATTTAGGGGACTGCTACGGATTGAATTCTGTGCCCCTTAAATTAATGTGAACTTTATAACTTCTGTACCTATAAATATAACATGGTTTGGAAATGGGGATTTCTCTTTTGTTATGTTAATGAGGCAATACAAGATCAAACCTACCACCCTCCACTCTATTTGGCCTCATAGTGACTCTATATAAGGTTTGTGAGACTATAAATATTTATAGGAACTGATAGCCTCATCTGTCCCCAAAGGAGTGACTGGTGGGTTCAAATCACAGACCTGTGGTTAGTAGCCCAACACCTACCCCACAGTGTAGTGTCTAGTACTTGAGGCAGGATAGACATAGGCAACACACACAGAGACAATGTAAGTGTCGTTTAAAAGCAAAGGATTGCCAACGGTAATCTGAAACTAGGAGAGAGGCCCACAGAAGTCATGGCTAAGACCCTGATTTGGACTCTCAGCTTCCAGAACTTTTTAAGTGTCCGCTCTTTAAATACAACCACTGGTGGTCAGTTTTGTTATGGGCACTAGGTAACTAAGGCAAGGATCTTGAGCAAATCTTTACTTCAGTTTCTTCACATGTCAGATGGAGATGCTACATTCTGCAGGACCATCAGGAGGTGGTGAAGGTAAAGGTCTGTCCAAGGCTGCAAGGAGCTTTTGTCAGTACTACTTGAACAACCCCAAGAATGCCAGAATCAAGACAAAAGCATAGCAACTCTTTCATATCAAATTCTGAAAAGAAGATAAAGTGGTATTAACAAACAAAAATTAATCTTTCCATAGCAGCTAAATATAAGACTAAATCGCAATGTAGTGTTCTACCATGAGCAAGCCTGGAGCAGTGACAAGGCCATAAAACTGGGAGGCTAACCCACTTCTAGGGAACAAACAAACAAAGGAACCCACTTTCACCAAGTTGATTCTGACTCATGTTGTTAAATGCCATCAAATTGGTTCCAACTCATAGTGACCCTGTATAGAGTTTCCCAGGCTGTAAATCTTTACAGGAGCAGAAAACATTATCTTTCTCCAGAGGAGCCTATAATGGACTAGAAGTCCAAATTCTAGACTTCTGAAGAAAGGTCCTTGTCTGCTTTCAACATCTGTAGGCCCAGCATTCCTGGGAGAGCACCAGGTGTCTTGGCATCAGTCTTTCCCTGGACCTAGGAGTTTCACAATGCTGAGAGACCCCAGGACCAATGGACACATTCCACCCCTGGCTCTTCTTTCTTAGTGATAGTAGGCCCTGAATCACAGCAATCCTATACAGGGGTTCTGAAACTCTGAATCTTTCCAGGAGCAGATAGCTTCATTTTTCTCCCAAGGAGCAGCTGGTGGGCATTAACGAGCAACCTTGAGGCCAGCAGCCCAACATTTAACCCACAATATCACCAGCTCTCCTTACATCCAGCAGCAGATAAGAGAAAACAAGAGATCTTAGGAACAATCAAAAGAAAAGAAGACAGAGTCTACCATGCCTGCCCAATGTATCAACTGCATGCTTGCAGAATTAAGAAGGCTGAGCTGAGTGTATGTGTGGGTATTTGTGTGTGTGTGTGTGTAATGCAATGGAGAATGGGTTGTTGAAAGGAAGAAGTAGGCCAGCAACCTGGCTGCACCTTATGGAGCCAGAAGGACAGAAAGAAAAGCAGAACCTCAGATAGAAACAAATTCAGGGGTCTGAAACTAAATTCACAGTGGCCTTACTCAGTAAATTACACACAAAATAATGTTCTGCAATGGTGTTGCTGTTAGGTGCCATAGAGTCAATTCCAACTCATAGCGACCCTATGCAAAACAGAACAAAACATGGCCCTGTCCTGTGTCATCTTTTTAACTGTTGGTAGGTTTAAGCCCACTGCTGCTGCCACTGTGTCAGTGGCTCTCATTGGGGGTCTTGTTCTTCTTTTGCTGACTCTCCACTTTACCAAGCATGATGCCCTTCTCCAGGGTCTGGTACAAAATATTAGAGACGAAGTCACTCCAGAATTCTCAGGAGAATTCTGGCTTTATTTTTTCTGAGACAGATTTATTTGTTCTTCTGACAATCCATGGTAATTTTATTATCCTTCCACAATATCATAAATCAAATGCATCAATTCTTCTATGGTCTTCCTTATCCATTGTCCTACTTTCACATGCATATATA
>NW_006408715.1:4235262-4238593 GCF_000296735.1 Chrysochloris asiatica | reverse complement strand
TAGGACTGAACTCCTGGTATGGCACTATAGGATCAACACCAGACTGCTAACCACAGAGTCAGCAGTTCAAAGCCACCAGCTGCTCCTCATAAATCCTACACAGGATTGCTATGAGTCAGAACTGACTTGACAGCACTTACCAACAACAACAGCAATGCTTAGGACATCAATGCTTATGTTTCATTTCATTTTGACAACTTTCTACTTTTCCTAGGAGTCCTGGTGTGGTTCTATGAGTTCATGCACTGGACTGTAAAGTCAGTTTGAAGGTTAGTGATTCAAGTTCACCAGCTGCTGCTCAAAAACCCTATACATTGTTGCTATGGGTCCAAATGGACTCGGCAGCACTTATCAACAGCAACAACAATTTTCCTAGTTCATACTTTGCACATTCCATGTTTCATTTATTAGTGGATATGTGAGCTATTTCTCCATATTTCGATTTGTGCCCCGTCAGTAAACGAATTTCCCAAAAGCTTTGCTCTAGTCATTTCATTATGGTCAACTCTACTTTGAGGAGGCAGTTCTTCCCCAGTCACATTTTGAGTGCTTTCCAACCTGAGGGGTCATCTTCTGGCACTATAACTGACAATGTTCCACTGCTCTTGATCAGTTTCTCAGTAGCTAATCATTATGAAGTAGTCCATCTCTCCTTCCTAGTACGTTTTAGTATGGAAGCTTTGCTGAAAGCTATCTACCATAGGTGACCCTGCTGTTTTTAAAATATTGGCAGTATAACTCCCGGCACACAACAACAAACAAGCCACCACAGTACAACGAACTGAGAGTCGAGTGGTAGATGTTCTGCAGTAGGAGACTCCCTAGAAGTGGGGAAAAAACACTGCTGAATTAGGCAGTGAGCTCTTTTCCACTACACAGAGGTCTAATACCTATATGGTATTCAGTACCACATTAACTGTGACAATCATGATATTATGTGATATAGTACATGATATTATCAATTATCTCATTATTCTATATTTCACATGTATGGCTATAGTAAGAAATCTAATCTCCAACTATTTGCACTTTAGTGAAATACATGTGACAATAACAAACAATGAGGTTCGAGGTGTGAGGTGAGGGTAACCTCATTAAGTTTCTGTGTCGCTTTAGCTGTGCCATGATTCTCAGGGGGCAAACAGTTATTTAATGGTATAATCTGTCATTTATTTAATGATGTAATTTGGCAGTTATGTAATAATGTAGTCACCTGCTATTTTGTGATCTGATGTGATCACCCTCCATTTTTGCATCACACCGATTTTCCCATAACCACCTGGTTTTTGGAACCTAATCATACTGATCATTAAGTAATAACTGTAGAAACTCTTCCAAAGAAAATGGACTCAAAAAGAACTCATTCTTTTGAGTTACCTAAGTGAGGTACATTTGTATGTATTTGTGGTCCTCTATCAGGAGTGTCTAAACTCTACTCCAAGTTGTTCAATCTGGGTTTTGGTATTTATTTTTGTTTTGTTTGTTTTTCTCTAAATCTTCTATGGTCTGAAAGGACTGGCAAGAGTGAAAGATTAAATTACTCCATCTCAGGACTTCTAAACATTTTTTAAAGACATGCAAATAAGGAGAACAACACAAGGCTTTTTCTGGCATCTCTGTGGAAAAACAAGTACTTTTGGGTTCTACCATCTAAGTCTTAGAACGCTGAATGGCTTATTAGTTCTGTGTTACAAATAAAATCAACACTTCTTTTTGAAAGTTACCAGCTTGTCTCTAAAAACATTTGGATAATTCTAGCATCTACTTGTCTCAATGTTAATATACTCATGACAACTGAGTAAAATATTTATCAGTAAAAAAATTGAATCCAAATAAGCTATGATACACACTGAGCAACTTTTACAAACCAGTAGTAATTAAGCATAAGACCTACATTAACGGTATTATCTTTTCACAAGATAAATATTTAAAATTTGCATGGCAATCCAGATCTCAAATTGTCATAGAGTCAACTCCAACTCACGGTGACCTCAGTTATCAGAGTAGAACTGTGCTCCACGGGATTTTCATTGACTGATCTTTCACAAGTAGCTCACCAAACTTTTCCCCAGGCATTTATTTCTAGGTAGACTACAGGCTCCAACTTTTTGGTTGTCAGCTAAGCATATTAGCCATTTGCACCACCCAAGGACTTTGAGAACAAAACAGGAAGTAAGAATTCATTTTGACAGAGACAGTTCTGTCAGCATTTTACACATTCACTGGTTCTATATGATTCTGTGAAGCTCTTTAATTTAACAATGCACATGTCCTGTTCTTACATGTGAGAGAGAGAGAGAGAGAGAGAGAAAGAGAAAGAGAGAAGGAGGGAGGAAGGGAGACAAGGAGGAATATGTGAGTATGTGTTAATCATGCTGCAACACAAGTATTCTAATTGGTTAATTATGTATTGATTAAACAACGAAAGATGATTTTTAAATCCAATTGGCCACAAATTATTGACTTTTCTGTACTTAGGGAAACTCTTTTTAAATGGAAAATTACATCAACAATAATAATAAAAATGATTAGCATCATTACAAAATGCTGATATCTCAATTTTGCCCTCACATAATGCCATGTTCTATTACATTCAAATTTCTTAAGAATTGATCCATACACAGTTTCTTGCTTTCATGTTCCAGCTTGGCAAATGGCATAATTTAACCAAAGTCTTATAAGCTCCATTCACTCCTTACCAAGAATTAAGTTTGAATATAAGAACTAACTAAACTCACTCCCAAATGAAGGAGCTCTGGTAGCAGCATAGTGGTTATGAATGAGGCTGCTAACCTCAAGGTCAGCAGTTCGAAACTACCAGCTGTTCCACAAGCGAAAGATGAGGCTTTCTGCTCCTGTAAAGATTTATACCATCAGCAACCCTGAACAAGGTCACTATCAGTTGGAAGTGATGCCAGGGCACACCACCACCACCCAAAGGAAAGACAAACAAGAACTTTATAGAACCTTGCATTTTCAGATTCTACTTTTGTGTGTGATTTCTACCAGAGAATCACTGATAATTCTAAAAGAGAAGCAAGACACACGGGATTTAAAATAATGGTCCCTGGATGGCATAAATAGTTAATGTCCTCATCTGCTAACTGAAAGATTGCAGGTTTGAATCCACCCAGAGATGCCTCAGAAGAAAGGCCTGGTAATCTACTTTTGAAAAACTAGTCATTAAAAACCCTACTCTGGGAGAACAAACAAGGTGGAAGTGTAGTAAGGAGCTCCGCCGGCAACAACACAGAATACAGGGCCAAGCAGGCTCAGGGGATGGTCCCAGAACTCTGAACCACATATAAAGGAATATTTAGAAGGTTGGAAG
>NW_006408715.1:4233510-4234191 GCF_000296735.1 Chrysochloris asiatica | reverse complement strand
AAAAAAATCCTACTCTGAGAATGAGTCAGAATCAACTTGAGAGCAACTGTTTCGCTTTGTTTTGATTCTGTCAGTACTCACATGAAGTAACAAAAGGCTCTTCCTGGAGTAGGTAACAATACGCAAAAGTAATTCTCAGATTTTCTGACCCAAGGACATATTGGGGGAGAGAAGCTGTTGCACTATCTCTTCCTGTTTCTTCCACTAATGTATGCTCAATAGTAGAGCCTTACTGACAGTTCCTCAAACCCTAGTTGTCTTTGTTTGGAATGTAGTCATTTCTGCTGAAAAATAAAAAGCAAATAGAAGTTAATCTAACTTCTTATCCTCATACTGAGATATGGCACTTGTATGACCCATACTCAGCACAGGTTCAAGAGCAGTTCATAGTGGAAAATAAACTCATTATAATCATGGTTTTTATTCATATCTTAAAAAAAATCATCTAGATAATGCAGACGCTGGAAAACTCAAGACTGCGGAAGAAAAGGTCCAGCGTCATGTGATATTTCAAAATTATTAAGATCCAGCCCCTGGACAGTACTTCTGGTTGGGTTATCAGATAGAGATATTCCCAGCCACTGTCACTGAGCCAATTCCGACTCAAAGCAACTGTGGGGACGGTTTCTGAGACTGTAAATCTTTATGGGATCAGAAAACATCATCTTTCTTCTATGGTAT
>NW_006408715.1:4230486-4232490 GCF_000296735.1 Chrysochloris asiatica | reverse complement strand
AAAAAAAAAGAAGAAGAAGAAGAAGCATCAGTGAAACAAGTAGAACTTCTGAAATCTCTGAGTTGTGGTTAACATTTTTATGGACTCACTTGAAGGAAATGCCACCATGGGACTCAAAGATGCATATCTAAGCAGGTGCAAATACCAATACCAAGTTTATGGAAGTCCTGGTGTGGTGCTGTGGGTTAGTGGGCAAATGCCAAGTTAGCAAACAGAAAACAGAAGTCTTCCCATGTGACCACCTGACTCACCAAAAAAAGGAAAGTTTATCAAATATTGAACTGAGCAACTAAGAGCATTTGCTTCTCTCAAGAGAATATTTTACATATGCAGAGGCAAAATGGAATCTGCTTCACAAGGTCAAGTTTCTCTTCATGGGCAAGGGACCAAAATCAGCCTCTCTGAAGTATTAAACCAGACCCTTAAAATTCCAGTGTGATGATGAATATTTGAGAAAAGCAGAAAGCATAGCTTTGTCAGTGCTTTGATGTTTAAAATCACAGTTGTGATTGTTCTCTTTGTCCAACAGATCTTTGTTGAGCATATATTATGTCCGAGGAATTGTTAGAGATGCTTAAGATATGATATGTCAATGAACAAAACAGACAAAAATCCCTGCCCTGATGGAGGAAAACAACCAATTGGTTAATTGATGTGATAACAAAAGCTCCCACAAATATTGTTACCAAGACAACCTAATTCCTTTTGGTAGTGGTAGTTTCTAAGTTTTGTTTATAATCAAAGGTGCTTTATTAAGTACGCATACTTCGATATGGTGATGAAATATGGCAGCGGTGACATAAAACACTAACGTTCTCTGTTTCTCCAGGGCTGAAATGAGTGAAACATTTTCACTCTAATGTTTCACTCGAACTAGTAAAAATCTCAAATGTTATGCTTGAATTCATTCAACCCCACAATGATCCGATTCCAGGAATGAAGCACACAGGTGAGAGCTAAACACTTTCAATCGGTCTTCACACAGGTGCCTGTTCTCATGGAGACATCTATCCCTCTGGAAAATTGAGCTTCCCAGATCATAACCACACCAACATTGAAAGTACCTTTTGGGGTTCAGGTTGGATGACTGCCAACCATTCAGAGGTGAAAGGTTCCCTAGCCATCCTGTGAGATAAAATAGCTTGCCTGTATTTGCCACATCCCTCTTCTTCTCCTTCATTTTTCATTTGTCTTTATTGGTGGAGGTCTGGAAAACCTAATTGCTGTTGTTTCCATTTTGAGCGGCCTAATAGGTATCAGAGAAGAAAAGCTGTTTTTTCTCCCCCTCTGAATCTACAGAAAAATAATAATAATAACTATAAAATAAAAGCTTATATTTTTAAGGTAAATAGAATCCTCCTTTTGCCTTAGCAAAATTTGCTTCCATTAAAAGAGAATATGCCACCTATCTCCTTGATTACTTTGGTATACTGCATTCACCAGCATAAATAAACCTACGGCTTTATAGCTGGAAAGGCAGCTATTTTAAAGATGAAAAAATTTCAGCTTCTGGATGGCTGCTTTCATTTAACACAGCTTCAAATGAATTTATGAACTGTTCTATAATGTTTTCTGCATACACCAAATGGCAGACTTTAGGCAGAAACCCAATATATGTTTAGTTAGTATATAATAAACATAATATTTACATGGGCTATGTACTGTGTTAAGAATCAAGAGCAGCAGTTGCTCCATAAACTGTTATTGAATTCTGTAACATCAAGCCCTAAACCAAGTGGCCCATCGACATTCCAAAAGAATTCTTGAGACCCTGACCTCCACGCTCACACACACACACACGTGTTTGTTGGCGCACACGTGTGCACTTGCAAACCCACGCCTCCTTTATTTTCAAAAAAATCTCTTCAATCAAAATGCTAAAATCAATCTCATTTTCTTTTGTCACTAGGATGACAACGTAGCTTGAAATATTGTTTCTTCACTTTAAAGGTGTCTCTGTGATTTTGAAGACTATTTCTAGTGTTCAATATATATATATATATA
>NW_006408715.1:4205725-4230385 GCF_000296735.1 Chrysochloris asiatica | reverse complement strand
AAGCCACTTCATTCCTTAAGCAATAAACAGAAAGCAGAGGAGGGGTGCTGAATAAGCATGCTTATACAGAATTTTCTTTGAAAAGCTCACTAGTTAGGCACTATAACACTTCAGTTGATATTTCTACAGTGCAAACACGAGAGTGGAAATTAAGTTGCCCCAGCAAATTCAGTTTAGTGAAAATTTGTTATGAATAAAATGCTGCTGTTGGCCCTGGAACATTGAATTTATCCACCAAATAATATCTTAGAAATACCACTTCAGAAGAAATCAGCTCTAAATAATTGATAAATTTGGTTTGTTTAGAAACCTTTTGACCTCTGTAATAGAAAGTAAAAACACATTTCAGTTATTAAAGTCACATATATTCCCTCTGGTATGGGGAGCTTTTAATTTTAAGCTGGACTCTGTAGGGGCCATTTGATAAAGCTTGGGGAAAAAAAATTCAACCACTGCCGTTGGATTTGGGTCAACCTTTTGGGGGGGGGAAAAAAAAAAGATAAATTGTAGCTTTTTATAACCCATAAGAAAACTTCAGAGATTTTAATCATTAAGACCTCTTGGGAGCAAAAGATAGCTGTTTGGGTAGCCCCTTATCCTGACTTCTCTCCACCCCCAATATCTCTCTGTCTCTCTTTCTCTCTCTGTGTGTGTCCCTCTCTCTCTTTTCTTTTGAAAGGTTTAAATTGTTCATGCTGTTAAAAAACGGAACAGAGACTCAGCATTTCCTATTAATGTGAGGCATTTCTTTTTAGATAACAGCTCTGGCTCTCTGCCTTATTTAGCCCAATTCAGAAAGAAAATGGCAAGATTTTATTTAAAGTATTTTCTTATTTAAATATTTTTAAGACACTTATTAAATAAATCATTGTATTGCCATAGCTTAGTGACTGCTGTACAGCAAGACTATGCATGGTGACAAGAATTACTTGAAGAAGGGACTAAGCTGTACCAAGGAGTTGCCTTTTGTAGTATTATTGACAAAATCATTTAAACATTTAAAATGCAGCCCTTTAAATACCTTTTTATTGTGAAAAAAACAAAACTGAAGTAAAATTAAATTGATCTCTATTTTTATATTTAGCTTAGATATGTGCTCAAATTGCCTAACTCACAAACGTGGATTCTCAGGTGTATTTTGTAAAAGGCTGTTTCTAAGGCCCATTCATCAATACTACCATACACACCTCAGTTACATCTAGACATTACTTTACTGCACTGTGGATTTGTGAAAGGAAAAACTTCATCTGATCTTTAGGATGTTCCTTTTGAGCCCAGTTTGCCCTTTGTTTCCAATGGATCCTTAAAAGTATTCTTGATGACGAAATTTTCTTCAGATGCTTAACCATCAGAAACAAGTAGGGTTGTTGTTGTTGCTATGTGCCATGCAGTCGGTTCCTACTCTTAGCAACCCTGCACAGGGTTTCTAAGGCTATAAATCTTTATGGGAGCAGAAAGCCTCATCTTTCTCTTACAGAACAGTTGGTAGTTTTGAACTGCTGACCGTGAGATTAGCAGCCTAATTTGTAACCACTACGAACAAGTAGTTGTCGTTGTTAAGTGCCATGGAGTCGGTTCTGACTCATAGTGATCCTACACAGGGTTTCTGAGGATGTAAATCGTTAGGGGAGCAGACCATCTCATCTTTCTCCTGCGGAACCACTGGTAGTTTCAAACTGCCAACCTTGAGGTTAGCAGCCCAATTCACAACCACTACGCTACCAGAGCTCCATAACGAACAAGTAGTAAAGTCTGTAAAAGTTCCTCCGCCGTCACTTGGGCTACTCAGGAAAATAAAATGTTTAGATCCAGTTTTTCAAATCTCTCCTACCAGGGGCTCCATACTCCAGTTTGCTTAATTTTTTCCAGCTCCATCCCATCTGGTTTCTTCTCCTCCCTCTCCCTATCCCCCAATCACACCACAGATCAGTGAATTTTCTTTCAGGTGCTGTTGTTGTTGTTAAGTGTCATCAAGTCAGGTCCAACTCATAGCAACTCTGTATAGGGTTTCCAAGAAGTGGCTGGTGGATTTGAACTACCAAACTTTCAGTTCATAGTCTACTGATTATATTGTAGTGTCACACAAGGACTCCCTCTTTCAGGTAACCTCTTTTAATTCAACATGTGTTGAGCAGTATGCCCCACTCACCAAGGGTGGATACTCAGAGCTTCTGGAATACAGATGTGAAGTCCTCAAAATGTGGGAAAAGGTTTCTTACTTTGATGGGGTTATGGGCAATGATCTAGTCCTTCAACTTGATTTCCAAGGCCACCTGACTAAAAGAGTTTTAGGGGTTAATATGGACCCATAAGATATATAGATATAAGGAGACCTGGTGTGGCACCATAGGATAAGCCCTCGACCTCAAGGTCGATTTGAACTGCAAGATCAGTGTGTCAGACTCACCAGCTGTTCCTCAGCAACCCTATACAGGGTTGCTGCAAATAAGAACTGACTCGACGGCACTTAACAACAACTATATATATGTATACATATATCCCATCAGTATATATATAATATGTGTATATATAATTTAAAACGAGAAATAAATGTCTTATTTCTCAACTGAGTATGAAAAGGGTGAGAACTAGTTGAAGGAGTAGGGTGAGTACCTATCTCTGTAGGAGGAAAGAAGGTTCACTAAGCAACAAGCAATAAAATAAGACAGTTCATCATAAAGTAAATCGTTCCTTTCCCTGTGGTTATGAATCTGGCTGCTAACCTCTAGGTCAGCAGTTTGAAACTACCAGCCATTCCACGAGAGAAAGATGAGGTTTTCTGCTCAGTAAAGATCTACAGTCTCAGAAACTCTGTGCAGGGTCACTATGAGTTGGAACTGACTCCACAGTACTTAACAACAACAAGTAAAGAAAGCTTTGAAACTGGACAAGATCACAAGAGTAGTGCATCTCAGTCCCCAAGGCAATAAACAATCCTGTCCTCTGGCTCTTTGCACAATTACATGAGGACCTAAGTTCTTTCTTTACATCTCACTCTTTTGCAAACTAAAGGAACCATGATTTGTCTTCACCATCTGGGGCTGTGTTTCCTGAAAATACATTTAGTTTTGTGACTTTAACAGTCAATTGACTAAAATGAAATGATATGTGCCCAATTCACTGGAAAAAGAGAATTCAGAATTGAGTTGTTTTGTCTAGCCATGAGACAATTGCCAGTCTTATTCTTGACCCTAAATATGTTTTTGGAAGCTCAAAGAGACTAATAAGTTTTCCTTATGTTTTAGACATTATCTTCATTCCTAATTTACTAAAAGTTATTATTAAGTATGGATAATTTATTATATTAAACTGATAACCAAATTATTTTGTTTTTCTTGAACACCAGTATACTTTTATTTCATGTAATTTCGGTTTTGATCACTGAGATTTTTAGGATATTCCTATGCCCTATTTTTCTCAGACTTAAATGAGTTCTAGGTTTAAAATATGAAAGCACTTTCTATTAATTTCAGCAGATTGAATGTCCTTATCTAATATATCATAGAATTTAAAATGAGCCCTAAGTATTTGTCCTAGTGTGGCGCTGTGGGTTAATGTGCCAGACTGCAAAGCTGTTTGATCTGCAAGGTCAGTGGTTCAAGCTCACCAGCTGCTTCTCGGAAACCTTATACAGGGTCACTATGGGTCAGAACCAACTCAATGGCACTTAACAACAACAACACGTATTTGTCACAAATACATTTGGCTTCTTTTCTTCTTCATTGTTGTGTCTACTTCTGGTAGTATATGCCTAGACTAACCTTAGTTTCCTTGACGCCAATTCACAAATAATTTAAAGACCTGTCACCCAAGACTAGACCAAATCTTCTGGAAAAGGGTGAACTGGTACTCTCAGCTCTATGCATTTGTTTGTTAAAGTGTCTCAGAGTGAAAGGTTATAACTTGTTTTTGTTTTGTTTTGTTTTTCCCTCTTTTTTCTCAGTTTTGCTCAACCTACAATTATGTCTCTTTTGAGTGCATCAGTTTGAATCAAAACTTAAAATTTCCTTACATCATCAGGGTATAATTACACAGTTGGGCTGAAAGATTAAATTCATTGTCATTAGTCAATGTGGTACATAAATAATTTCCTGTATACTCTTGATTTGCTACAACTAATCCTGGCAAAGATCAAATTAAAGGTGCTCTTGAAGAAAATCTTCATAGCTCTTCTCAACAAACCAGCCTTTGAGGAGCACCCTGGTGCCTAGTTACATGCCTGAAATTTGTTGCCTGCTCATTTGACCCTGAGTCCTGCTTTCCTTACATCAATCACTCACTCAGCAACTCTTTTTTTGCCTCAGAAGATTTTTTTTTTCCCCTGTGTTCACAAACTCTTGGTTGTGAATACGAGGTTAGTGTGGAGAGCTTTCATTCTATGGCACTTTGTTTACTAGTTAGAACACTGCATTGTTCATATTGCTTTATCCACACATCTTCATGGTTTATTAAAAACAGCTCTAGAATATGATGATTTCTTTACTTTTGAAAAAACAGAATAAGAGAGACCGGTGGTGGTGGTAGTGTGCCGTGGACTAGGTACCGACTCATGGCGACCCTGTATAGGGTTTCTGAGGTCATAAATCTTTACAGGCGGGAGCAGAAAGCCTCATCTTTCTCCCACAGAACTGCTGGAGGTTTGAACTGCTGGCCTTGTGGTTCGCAGTCTGACTCATAATCATTATGCTCCCAGAGCTCCTTCTAGTTCAATCTAAAATTTTGTTTTATTAATTTAAAATTATATACACTATAAGTGTTTTTGTTAAGTGCCATCAAGTCAGTTCTGACTCATAGAAAACCTATATAGGGTTTCCAAGGACAGGCTGGTGGGTTTGAACCTCCCACCTTGCAGTTAGAAGTCCAGTGCTATCCTATAGAATAAAACAGTATGTTATTTCCTTGCTAGTTTAAAATGAACAAACTACTTTTATAATTTAAAATATAAAGTTATGCCACAACTCCCCTTAAAACCCAGATAATGTGTATATAGAGATACACCCTACATTTATGGCTTGTGTTTGCTAGTTACTATAAAATCTATAATGACCTTCACCTCCAGTCCTAAACCACGGTCTCTTCTAATTCTAAATTCCTATAGACTATTTAACTTGAAGCATCTACAATTTCTTCTGAATACATTGTTGTTGTTGTTAAGTGCCGTCGAGTCGGTTCCGACACATAGCGACCCTGTACAGGGTTTCCAAGGGTGTAAATCTTTACGGGAGTAGAAAGGCTCATCTTTCTCCCGTGGAGCAGCTGGTAGTTTCGAACCGCTGACCTTAAGGTTTGCAGCCCGATTCGTAACCACTACGCTACCAGAGCTACCCCACAGTAAATGCATCTTCCCCAACCAAATCAGGGGCCAGTGGTCTAACAAAGATGCTAGTTTCCAAATCTGATGCCATCTTGGATTCATTCCTCACCTCCAACATTCATACTGCTGTTGTTGTTATTAACTGCCTTCAAGTCAGTTCTGATTCATAATGGTCCTGTATGTGGTTTCCAAGGAGTGGCTGGTGGGTTTGAACCATCAACATTATAATTAGTAGTCCAGTGCTTATTCATTAAATCTGTATTGACTGCCTACTGAATGTCAATCTTTTTGTTTCTGAAGTGTCTACTAAACATCCCTTTATCTTCATTTTCTGGGTCACTCTCACTCAAATTTTCATCATCTCTTGCCTAGATAAGTGAATCTGTTGCCTTGTCTACCCCCTCCCCCACAGACAAAAGTCACCAACAGCCATTAGGTCCACTGCAGTCTCACCAGTCTCTTGAGAGTGTCTCTTTCATTACATCATGCTACTACATAATGTGTCCTCCATATAAAGACCAGGCTAGTCTCCTTCCTGCCTCTGAGCCATCTCATCATATTTTCTTTCTTTACCTGAAAACCTCTCCATTCTCACCTCCCTCAAACCAAACTATCTGTGAAAACTGTTCTAATAATTCTAAATGTATGACTGTCACACACACCCTTGAAAACACCTACAATCAGTCCAAACTAATTGAATTTTTATGATATACCATTGAACCCAATTTTTCGGTAGTTTATTAGCTCATTCAGAACAAGAGTCCATGTCTTACAGCCTCACATACTTTTCTGTGATTCCATTGGAGGTTACCAGAATACTTTGCTTATAGATGAAATGTGTTGTTTGATTAATACCTTATCTTCCATCTGTACTATGCGCTAGAAAACCAATGAGAAAGTTTAATTCCTAACTTGATCTATTTTGTAAAAGTGCTGTTGTTGCTGTTGCTAAGAGCTATCGAGTTGATTCCAACCCATAACCACCCAGTATAGGGTTTCCAAGGAGCAACTAGTGAGTCTTAACCACCGACCTCACATTTCAAAATGACTTTGCAGTCCAGCACATTAACCCACAATGCCACACCAGGACTCCATTAGTAAAAGTTGAAGGAAGAAGATAATGTTAATGGTGGACTGAAGAACTGACACTCTCTAGGAGAGGCAACCTAATTACATAGCTCCTCCAGGCATTTGACTAAAGTCCGGTCTGTTTTCTAGGTAGTATGATACCCTACCAAAGATAAGTGACAGTCTGGTGGACTACTAGGCCTGGCATGAAAACACATTTTTGAAACTGTTGAACTAGGCTTCTTCTGATTGTTTGCAGATCCTAGATTGAAAGTTTCCATAGTTTTCAAATTTCTAGCGTGGGTGGGGGTATCTAAACTGTCCATGTGATTGGGATCTTGGCATTGGCTCCTTAGATGATTTGCAAGTGCAGACTGTGTCAGTATGCTTCTGATGAAAAATACCTTCTGATGAAAAATACAGTCTGATGAAAAATACAGGCATAAAGATCAGAAATTGCATTTCCTGCTTGGCTTAACTGAGGGGAGACTTGCAGGGTGGGAGTTGCCTTTGCCTTTGGCCATGAGACAATTGTATCAGAGTGTTCTGTTTTGTTCTGGCTGGATAGTGTCTACTTATCAAAAGCAGGAAATTGCATTTTAACTTGGATCTGTAGGATGCTGGGGAGGGGCTGCTCTGGTTCTGGGAATAGAGGTGGGAGGACGACTAGGGAAGAGAACAGACAGTACTAGACTATTGACAGGTCTGTGGCCATCAAGAGCTTGGCAGGAATAAAAACTGCATTTGAAAACGAGAGAAAGAAGACATGGATTGAAGATGAAAGCAAGCTTGTCTTATCCAGATGTAAAAAAATAGAAAATTTAAAAAAAACTGTTTTTCTGATCTGGAGGGGTACAGTGCTCCCACTATGGAGTTGGAGCATCATCACCAGCCACATAATATCAGTGCAGATTCAGTTAAAGCCCTGAAGAGGAAATAAGCGGCAAAGTTGTCTGATGCTATATTACAGGCATCATTGATATTGAGATAGGAATATCTACATGCCGTGAAAGAGCTTGGGGGGAAAAATGAAGGGAAAACGTATTTTGTGAGCAGTCTTTTGTTTGTGTTCAGTTTATAATGAATATGGTAAGAGATTTGAGGACTAATTTTAGCTAATGAAAAGACAATGAGGGCTATTAGGGAATTTTAATATACAGGAATATGAAAGCAGAATCACATTTATTCACTCTTCTGTAAACAAAAGCATATAAATACTAATTGGACATTAAGCAATTAAAATTTGATCTAATAGCACGCATAAAACTAGCTAATTCTTACCTTTTAAGTAGGTATGTTCGGGATACCATGGAATTCATCCATTCTTTCAAGTTAAAGATGTGTGTATTCCAAAGAAATGAAAGAGGCAGAGAAAGACTTCAAATATGAATTTCTTAACACATATATACCTATATAAGTAAATGAGATGTGGAATCTGTTAGAAAGCAAACTAGCAGAAAAGCATATTACTAAAATTGGAGTTAAAATTTGCAATTAAGGGATAAGAGCAGAAGTAAACTATGCAATAATATGTCTCCTTAACTAATTCTTTCATATTCCTGTAACTCAGTCCAGATTGTTATTAACATTTTGACATAGTATAACTGTCAGTAAAAATTATAAATTTAATACACAGAAACATGATTTTTCATTCTTAAATCTTTGAAGCTTTTCCTCTGCTCACCTCATTTTAATAGTCTTTCAATAAGGAAACCATCAGACAGGGGTCTTTACATTTTCTGTTTTACTGTAATATTTCATCTTCTGTAATTAGCAGTAAAGAGTTACAAATCAGAAGATAAACCAATTTAGTTAAAGCTTTATCTTCATTTGGAAAAGTTTTGTATTTAAGAATTGCATACATTGTTACTGAGACTCAGATATTAACTACAAATACTTTTCATAGTATAGGATATTTTATATGAAAATACACACAGAAGGCGTTTTGAAGGGGCATGAAAGAGAGCATCCTCAGATTTAAAGAAGTAATCTCAGTGTCTTTTTATTATTACTGGCGTTATTTAATTAAACTGTTAAAGGTATTGGATTCCATTTTATATTGCAATATTTGTAGGAAGTAGATCCAGATTAATTCTTTTTTTAAAAAAAAAATTTTGGTTTTTTATTTCTTTGCTACATTACTGTGCCTTCCATTCGAAGTACCTAGACTCTGTGTGAAAAAAATTTACTTAGCATCCCAAGCAGCTCTGGTTAAAACATAGTTAATGTACCAACTGTAATTAGCCAACTGTCAAAGGCTCAACTCCCAACCGTTGATAAGCTTCATTTAACTAATTTGAGAAGTGGAAGTGAGGGGGGAAATTTTTTTTTTTTTTCAGGAAGGTAGCTTGTTTCCTTATTTCCTGTTAAGTGGGCCAACTCCTGTGACCTTTGTTTAAAAGGGCTCTTTGTAATTAAGACAGGGAGTCGCCAAGTGAACAGTTCTCACAGTAGGAGGGAAAAAAAATAAAATAAAAATTTTTTTAAAGGAGGAGGAAGCATGACACGGCTTAACGAGGTAATCGGAGCACAGCCAATACCTGTTGTTTTCCGCCAGCAAGTCTCCCGCGCCGAGGCCATCCCTGCGGCCATTGGCTCTGTGTCCATTTCATGGAGCTCAGTCTATTAAGACCTTGGCTCCTGGGCCTATCAGAAGACAGAGCTCCCTCAGCAGTGCCTGCGCATAGACAACCAGAAACTGATCAGCCGTGTTATATCAATAACATTCTTACACCAGGTTGTGTAAATTGATCTTTTACAATTTCTCTCGGTGACAGACTCTGTAACCAACAAGATAAATCATTCCTCCTGTGGCTTTGTTATTGATTGAGACCTGTATAAAAATTACACTGCTCAAGCTGTGAAGTGAACATCCTCATAAAAGAAGACTTTTTATTTACAATCAAAATATGTTTAGGTTCAGATCAAGTGTAGATTTATCAGCTCAGAACTACAAGAACAGCGAAATTTAACAGACTGGAAGAACAGTAACAATTAGTGACCCACTACCAAAAAAAATGGTCATTATTAACATCAAGGATACTCAGAAGTTATCTCAAATTAAAACCACTATTCTTTTAAAACAGAAAAAAAACTTACACATTTGAATTTAAGATCTGCAGTCAAGAGAAAGTCATGTTAAAAGGAGACAGAAAAACTGCCACAAATAAATTAATCTTTGCAGTGGTTTTTAGAACCTCACACAAACTATCTTATTATTATGCCCCCCCCAGTTCTTTTTAGTAATAGTAAAAACAAGAACCCTTTTTTATCTTGTCAAGAAAGCTTTGAAAGAAAGCTAAGACAAAATCAAAAAGCTAATACAAAAATCATACATCCCAGAGATGAGATTTTATTATTTTTTTTGAAGAACCTTAATTCACGTTATTTAAAATGGTGGTAATCATGAAAGCATCTTTAGTTCTGCTAAAGAATAATTTAAAATTCTGGTGTGCTTGGATTTTAAAATATGAGGGGGCTTCAAAAAGTCCCTAGGAAAAAAAAAGTAGAATTAAAAGATAACAGAATTTTTCATATACTTGTTTGAAGCCCCCTCATATAATTACGATATGGATGATTGATATCCTTGATTACATATTTTATACAGATAGTGTTTTGAAATATAAGCTTGCTTTTCTTCTCAATTTTAATATTTGACCCAAGGAATAAACTTTGTTGCATCTCAAAAACACTGTTGTTAGTATTTGTGCCGCCAAAACGAGTGCTAAAAACACTGTTTATGAGAAGAGTTTAAAAATAAAAAGTCTGTGTATATTATCCCTTTAAACTTCTTGGAGTAACTTTTCTACTGGGTGTAAATTTTGAATCACCTGCTAACAAATGTGGTTGCTTCCTGAGACAGAACCCGGTCTTAGCTCTAGAATCCACTTTTTGAACATTGCAAAAGAAGAATGTTAAATATTCTCAATTCTCTCATCAGATGAGTTAATGATGTTTATAAAATAAAGTGAGTTTCCCCTAAGTTATCACTGCCTCAAATCACTTTCCATGTACTCCCTGTGAGGCGGGTATTGTGTTTCCACTCAAATAGCATTTCACAGACCTAAGAATCTGAACATAGCCTTTTGTATACATCTAAGAGGCGAGGGACAGAGATAGTCCTTTTTTGTCCCTTTCCCCTTGAGCCTTTGCCCGGTTTCTCTGAAGCTGTGCTCTTTATTTGCAGTTTTAGAGAAGGCCTTTTCAATGGCAGGCCGAAAAAGGAAAGGGACAGAGAGTGGTTGTTCGGGCTCGGTTTCCTCTTTTCCCTGCCCAGGAGAAAAAGTGAGGATGTGAAAGTCTGGTATTAATGCTCCCACACCTCTCCAGGAGACATTTTCCCTGAGAAAGAACTGCAGCAATTACTCATGCATTCTGGGCAAAACTATATTAAGAAAGACAGAAAAATTAAAAAAAAAAAAATCCACCAGCTCTAGAAGCAAGCTCTGAAGATGTTGCTACACACAGTGGAGGACTCCTAATTATAAAAGAAGTGTTTGCAAGTGCTGATCTAGTGACTGCGTTCACTGTCTACGTTCTTCACTGCTTAGTCTTGGTCCTGCGTTTCCCCACGTGGTCACAGTTCCAGCTCCTCACAGAGGTCAGCCTGTGTTTACATCTTGGCAATTCTTTCCACTGTGCACAAAGACCCGAATGTGCCCAGGTTCACCGACTGTCTTTTAGTTCTTTGGAACTCTTTATTTAGTTCTATGGAACACTTTACCGCCTTTCCCCAGCATTATCATCTGGGTACTGAAAGCTATCACCAAAACCTTAGTGAAAACTACTACAGTCGGTCAAAGATTTGGGGTTTGTGTTGTTTAGGGTTTGGGTTCTTGTTTTTAAAGTTGAGGTTCTGCTCTCGCCCCCCTACTCCCGTGGGAATGCAAAATCCCTGGAGCCCATTTCGAACCACATCCTCTCCATTTCGCCTTGCCTGGGATTGTTACAAATCTGCGGCCGCACATTGTCAGCAATTGTGGGAAAGGGCCGTCTGCCTTTCAGCCGCTCTTCGCAGCCCTAATGAGGGAACAATCGGGCTACACGGAGTTGCCGGCGGGGTCAGGCGCGGCGCCTCCGCACAATGGGCGCAGCGCCGGAGCCCCTGACAGCGCTATAAATTGGCCATCCAAAGCCGAGCGCTTGGTGGTCCCCCCTGGAGAAAAGAACCGCCGCCGAGAGCGCGAAAAGACGAGTCAGGGAAGCTCTCCAGGGAACGAGTGGCGTTTTTTTCCAGATCACCTTGTTGGATCTTAGCGTAGCAGAGGTCAGACAAGCAGGACAATAGCAAGGTCCAAGGTTGAATTCCAGGAGGGAAGCTTAGCCCAGGGCTCCCAGGTCAAGCAGAATAAATGGGGTGGCGAGCTGAAGTCTAGGGAGCCATGAAGGGGCCCCAAAGTCGGAGGGTCACGGGACAGAGCCTGCAGTTATCACTTAGACCCCGAAAGCCCAGGCACCTGAGACAGACACCAGCTTGGGGAAGAGAATTTCTTAGAGTCACAGTTAAAAATTTTTGGTCCCAGACAAATATGTAGGTTTCATTTATTGATTTCTTTCCTTCTTTTTCTCCTCTTTCTCTTTCTTCTTCATCAAACCTATTTCAGTACATATCTTTTCATAAGCAGATAAGAAAAAAGTCTCTAGATGTGGGTGGTTTTTTTGGTTTTGTCTTGTTTATTTTACCACTTGTGGAAGAAACACAATGCAAAGTACCTTTAGAAGTATTTTTACTTAAGACCCCCAAACAGTTCTGTAAGGAAAAAGAAAACATTTTTCTTTTTCTTTTCAGGGAAATAAATGACACAAAGTTGCTCTTTCTTTTTTAAGCTCTTCAAGGAAAAGAGCAAGAGAGAGAAGGGGGGAAACTTATATAAGAAAGATTTAAGGGCGCTTTTAACTTTAAAAATTGTTTTAAAAAAGGTTTTGCCAAAATAATGTCAATAAACGTAGCTAGATACCTGGTTTTTAACAGGATAATACAGAAGTTTCTGTCTATAGCAGGCTTGTTGGCGTTGCCAAAGTCCTTAGCCAATCAGGTTTCCCCAAAGTCATGAATTAAATGAGCCCCAAGGGTTGGTTGCTAGAAATGGCAACTATTTGACTCAGAAATTAGCTTACACATGCAGTGGTTGAAGGAGTTTCCCTCTTTATCCTAATTCTGTTGGAGATCAAAATATCACCATTTAGAGGGCAAAGGTCAATTGTGTACTGGGCAAGTGATGAAAGTATGGGTTATTTACTGCTATATTAACCACACAGAGTTGAGTCCATTGATAGGCATTTCACTTTAATTCAACCAGTTTTTCGCTTTAGGACCTTTAACTTATATGGTACTAGGAATTGCACGAGGCCCAAGGAATACTGCTAAAAATAAAGAGAACCAGTGTTTGCAAAGACTCCCTGGACCTGGGAATTTCCATTGCTCAGAGTCTAGCAATGGGGGAGGTTCGATGTCCCATGCTTCCCTGTCGTTGGCAACCAGACAAGGGGGAGAAGAAGACAAGCCAGTGGTGTTATTTGATCTAACAGAGACCCTCCTCCCCCCAGGAGAATTAAGGCAAGGGAAGCCCACTAGTGATGCTGTCTTTCAGTCTTCCTTCTTTGTTGGGTAGACAAGGGGTGTAGGCACACACACACTGGAGGTGGAAGAACCTAGAAAGAAGGAGAGAAAATAAATAGTCCAAAGGGGCGGGTCCAAAAGCAGAGAGGATATGGGATAATAACAAGCCAGAACAAGTTTTTTATTTATATGCAAGACAGGAACCACTTAATTTAGGGATAAATTGAAGGACCTTTCCTTTTTTTTGGTTCCTACCTCCTTTTTGTTTTAATTCCCTGAACACCTTAAGCATGTTGTTGTTGTTGTTAAGTGCCGTCAAGACGGTTCCTAACCATCCTGTATAATTTTCCAAGGAGCAGCTGGTGGGCTTAAACTACCAACCTTGCAGTTAGCACTCTAGTGCTTAACCTACAGTGCCACACCATAAGGTTGCCTAAAAAAGAGTGACTCCAATTTCCCTAGATGTAGGAGGAGCACAGTGGAATAAGGATAAAGAGAAATGTAGGTATGAATAGCCTCTCCAGGAAGCCATGTGACCTAATACCCTTCATACAGAACCACAAAATTAGATAAATGCGTAGTTAAGTGTTATTTCTGAAAGGAAAAAAAAAAAAACCCACTAACTTCTAAGGTAAGTAGTATTGAGTTTCTCTCTTAATCGGATTACCTTGCAATACATGGCTTGCTTCCTGAGGGTGGGTAATAATTGATAACTTCTTGGGGCAGGGGGTTACGGAAAAACCATTTGGAGACAAAAAGAACATGGTATATGTTCTAAATTAGGGACCTAAATTAAGTTGAACAATCCTTCACATCCTTCAGGTTCTTTCCAGAGATCCCTATTAAAATCACATTTTCTCATAATTTATATAGAAAAAGAAGCCAAAGCTTATCTTTAAAACTGTGGGAAGCAATCCATAAACAATATTCCAAATAGAAAAAAACACTTCTTTAAAATGTAAAGTAGGGGACAAGGTGGGTGTGTGTGGCAGGGAGTGGTGGGAGATAATTTATCAATTCTATCCTGTGGTGATTCTTTATGAATATAATGTTGATTTTCAGAAACATGCACAAATGCAGAATTCCCTAACTAACCCTAAAAAGGAGTGTGGTGACTCTGTGAAAACCACAAGGTCATGCATTCAAGCCCATCAACCACTCTGTGGGAGAAAGTTGAGGACTTCTGCTCCTGCAAAGCTTTGGAAACCCTATACAGGGTTGCTATGAGTGGGAACCAACTATATGTCACTTAACAACAACAACACCCCTGAAATATTCTGTAGAAAGCAATACTACTAAATACTTTAAGAGGACATTGCAAAGCATTACTCTAGTCTTTGATTACTTGAAGCTGAAAAATCATTTATCCACTAATAACCTATTATTTTATAATTTCATATTATTACTATTACCTGAGTGGTTCAGGAAAGAAAAACATGGTGCCCAAAATAAAGCTGAAGGAGAGCTCAAAATGAATATTCCTACAGGCTTTCCCTGTACACTGTCTAGTCTCTCTAAACAAGCAATTAAAAAAGACCTTTGAAATCACATCACTTATTTGAGATACTATTAATAACTACTCTTCACCTTCCATGACTTAAACATATATGAGTATAAGAAAAGGCATGGTAAACTTTTCACTTGAGTCTTTTTCCTGCCCTTCAAGGAAAAAGACTAGACACATTTTATGATTCCATTCAGTTGTTCCAAGTAGAAAGCTTGAATTATTTCTCCATTTCCAATCTACTTCCAAGTTGTTGGAATAACATATTTAAAAAGAGAAGGGAAGCATAGAATAAGAGGATATTATTATTCTAACCTTGTATTATAAGCATGTCAGATGTTTTTAAAGGATGGTGTGGGTAGTGAAAGAATAATAAAAAGTGACATGTGGAAGAAAGAAAATACAGCCAAGAGGCCCTGTTGCTGAGTGTTCTAAACAATAGACAACCTCTAAGGAATCTGACTTGCTATTCTGGCTCTGCCTTCAATTCACTCTATGCCTTTGGGTAAGTCACTTAACCTTTCTGGGTCTCAGTTTCCCCATGGGCAAAATGGCAGGTATTATAATAACCCTTTTACCAGTATTTTTTCGAAGAACAATGATTACAAATGAATGCAAATCATCTTGTGTATGTTAAGAATGACATACAAATGCTAAGAAATACCGTACGCTTGTAGTTCAAGCTATACTTTTCCAGAAACAACAGGCGAGTGTTACAAGAATGGAATGATAAAAGGAATTAGAGAACACCAAACAAATAAGAACCAAGGGAATTCTGTAGAATGAATGCATGTTGAGGAAATGGGAAAGGGAATTCACTCACAGTTGTTTCGTAATTTTTTTCTTAAAAGTGATTTTCGTGTAACATACCATAAAAAAAAAAAAAGTCCTATTGTACAAGGCAGGTGATAAAGGTATGATCTGAAACTGTAGAAGTACTAGATTGAACATTATATATCTAACATGCAGAAGAGAGGTATACAATTTAGAGAAGGCATTTTATGTAAAGTAATATAGGATGCATTGTTCAGTATTTATAATATAAACCTTGCTCTGTGGTCAATACAAATTTTTCACATAGCTTTTTAACAGGATGGTAGAATGTGTGATGATTTTTTTTAAAAAAAAGAAGTTCTGTAGCACTTTAATTTTGTGTGGAGCTAAGCTGATCAGTCTTTATTGTTACTGTATTTTTTTAAATGAGGTTATGAAACATATGACATGCGCCAACTGATGTCTTTGCTTCTAAAGAATCACAAAGTTGAGATTTAAACAAAAGTTGAATTTGAAGGCACACTTCAAGTCATATATTTCTTTTTTATGTAACATCTCAAAATTGAATAAAAATTACAAATAGAGAGCACATTTAAAATATTCATTTATGACAACAGATTAATAGTTGTCTGCATGCTGCTGCGAGTCCGTTTCAGTTCATAGCAACCTCATATAGGGTTTCCAAGACTGTAAATCTTTTGGGGAACAGAAAGTCTCATCTTTCGCCTGGTGAATTCGAACTACTGAACATGTGACATAGCTACCAGGGCTCCTTAATAGCTTGCATACAGTCAGCATTATTACCAGTAAATTATTTCATTAAAAAAAAAAAAATGAAGAATTCAATAGGAAAAAAGAAAGGATAAGTGTCATTAACAAGTTATTAGAAAATAACAAAATTACTGAAGTCATGTAAAACATATATATGCTCAATAATTAATTGAAATTAAAATACCTTATGCTATAGATTTTTTAAATTTTCAATTAGTTATTGAGCATATATGTCTAGCTGTTCCTTGGGAATCCTATACGGGATCACTATGGGTTGGAACTGACTCGACAGTTGATGGCACTTACTAACAACAACAATGCTGGAGATGAAAGTAAGTTCTGGTGTGGCACTGTGGGTTAATGTGCTGGACTGCAAAGTCAATTTGAACTGCAAGGTCAACGGTTCAAGTTCACCAGCTTCTCCTCAGAAACCCTAGACAGGGTCACTATGGGTCAAAACCAACTAGAAGGCAATTAACAACTAGCTATAGATGGGAGCTCAGTGGCTCCACCAATTTACTCCTTGGGAGAAAGATGAGGCTTCCTGCTACTACAAAGATTTAAAGCCTCGGAAACCCTATACAGGGTCACTATGGGTCGGAACTGACTTGACAGCACTTCACAACAACAACAACAAACTCTATACATCAACTTGATGGTACTTAACAGGAACAACATTAAGTCAGAATACGCTTGGTGGCAGTAGGCTTGGGCTTATATGAAAATATGCATAAAGGGGAGTTTAAGACCAGAAAATAACTACCATTGAGTGACTTAGTAGTCTTTAAAAAAAAATCCCAAATTGTTTAGGTTATGCCTTTAAAGATTCCATAAATTCTTACTCATATTTTTAACAGTAAAAATGTTCACTGTATTATTTTATTTTCATATATTATGAACAGAAATACCTTTTTATTTAATAGTTTGCCTAGTGTCTCCTTTATGTATTAATCTTAGATAGAACAGAACTCTGTCATTTATTAGGCTGAGAGACAACATAGGTTGGTGGTTAAAGGCAGGGTCTTGGCTCCCTGAGTTCATCCACCAGCCCAGCAACTTATTTCGTGACAGTATGGATTCTTATCTTCATGGTGGTGGTAGTGTTCCGTGGAGTCGGTTCCCACTCATAGCAACCCTCTATAGGGTTTCCAAGGCTGTAAATCTTTGCGGGAGCAGAAAGCCTCATCTTTCTCCCGCAGAATGGCTGGTAGTTTCAAACTGCTGACCTTGAGGTTAGCAGCCTGACTTCTTTACCTTCATAGTCACTTTTATAAGAAAGTGGGCAAATGTTAACAGTCATTGCTAGCCAAATACAACTTTGCCCTTCGTCCAAAATGGTTTTTTCCTTCTTCAGGATCCTTCTCCGCCCTCCCCAATTTTCACTAAACTGCCCCCCAGAAAAGTTAAATTTCTCTCATTTTTTGTGATTTCATAGAATACACACTCAAATCTATCATGGAATGTATTTCAGTAGGTATTCTCTTTGGTTTTTTTTAAATGTCTTGTCTTCTCTTCACCCCTTTCACCGCACTACTCCATACCTCTTCAGTACTGTGAGTCTGTGAGATTATTAAGAATAGGGACATTTTTTCATCTTTGTGTCATCAGAACATAGCCTCGCTCTAGTGGACACCTAATAAAAATGCCTGTCAAATGTATAACTCCTCTGGAATTGGTTTTCTGACTTAAATGCATACCTTCATATTTATTCCTATCACATTTTACCTTTTGGGCCTCAACTTCCCAGTGATGTTTGTTGCTTTGTTGGAAGATGCAACCAGAAAAAAGTCAAATCTAAACTAAACAAAAGTTTACATCAATAGAATAGAGGAATATAACTTCACGTCTGAAGATTCCTCAAGTATTTAGTTACCTGTAGAATCACCTGTGTCCATAAATCAGTTTCACAAAAGTAATGTGGTTGTGGTGGTGGTAGTAGGCCATGGAATCATTTCCAACTCACAGTGACTTCATACAGTGTTTCCGAGGCTGTAAATTTTTACGGGAGCAGAAAGCCTCATCTTTGTCCCACAGAATGGCTGGTAGTTTTGAACTGCTGACCTTGAGGTTAGCAGACACACTCCTTACAAAAATAATATAATCATGGTCAAATAAGAGCTAAGATGTTACTGTCTACTATAATATCTTCACATTTTACTAATTAGTAAAGCAAGTTGATTTAAAGACAACACAGAACTGAGACTATGATACATTATGCAGTAGGAATGACTGGGACCAATGAAAAAAAGGGAGTTGCAAGTCTAGGAAGTTAGGAGCTCTGGTAGCATAGTTGTTATGAGTCAGGCTGCTAACCTCACTGTCAGTGGTTCTGCAGGGGAAAGATGAGGCTTTCTACTCCTGTAAAGATTTACAGCCTTGGAAACCCTGTACAGGGTCACTGTGAGTCAGAACCAACTCCACGGCACATGACCACCACCACCAAGTCTGGGAAAAGAAGTCATTGTGGTACAATTGCTAACCTAAAAGTTAGTGTTTCAAATCCACCGAAGGTGACAGACATTGAAACCTCTGTGGGACAGTTCTATTCTGTTACTATAAGTCAGAATTAATTCCTGGTGTGGTACTATAAGATAAAGCCCTGGACCGTATGGTCAGTTTGAACCACAAGCTCAGCACTTCAAACTCTTTGGAAACCCTATACTGTGTTGCTATGAGTTGGAAGTTACTCGATGGCACATAACAACAACAATAACAACAAAAAGTATGGGGATATGTTAGACAAGGAAACATTGACTAAGGCAGCATCTCGAGTTGCATCTTCTAGATCACAGATTAGGAAAACATTTGAGACCATTCCAGGCCCGAGAACTACAGTATATGAGGATGGCATGGCACAAACAGTGAAAGAGAGTGAGACATTTGAATATGACGAGATGTATGATCATAGACGGCAATGAGCCATTTTTCTTATGTAACTTCTAATTATATTCTCTAGAAGTCAGCCTTGGCTGTTGTGTAGGAAGGGGCTACCATTTTCCACACATTATCTACTGCCTTCCTTATTTACCTGCAGATTCAGAGAAACCAGAATACAGCTGAAGGTGAGAGTATACGTAAAATGGAGGCAATAAAAACAGCTTAGGAAATCGGATTGTCTCTGGACACTGCAGTGTGGTTCTAACCATTCCTAACTAGGCTAATATGCTATTCTTGTCTTATGCAGAGAAATGAAACATTAGTTAATTTTTTTTTAAAGATCTGAGAACAGTTGTATAAATGCAAACATTTTAAGTTGCTTAACATACTAGATATGACAGAGAAGTGTGACATTTTCAGTGGAAGGGAATATGGGAAAATAAAAAGTTTTATTAAGAGTGTAAAACTAGACATTTCGAAAAAAATTTTCAAAGTTAGGATACTAAATGGAATTTAGAGAAACTACATAAATCATAGACCAAAAATATCCTAGGCTTATACCTGGTGTGGGTTCTTGGCAGACTTTAAATCCATAAGCCACAGACTTCTATAAAACATCCTGCAAACATTTTAAGGTTTTTGCAGCCCTAATGCAGTTTCTAAGTGTCATCAATTAATAAAATGTGCTTCATAGCAAAAATTTAGTAAATATTTACCATAATTATTGAATCATACTTACCTCAAGATTTTTGTGTGGTATTTTTTTTCCCTTCCCATTTCTGAGAAAGCATGGTATATAGATTGTAATCAAAACCACACAGATGTTGAACTGTGAATTTTGGATGTTTGCAGGTTGTACATACGTGGAATTCTGATCCTGAATGGAGTTTAACATTACAACTTTACATGGTTGGAAAGATTCCCCAATAGCAACAATTTCACATTTGCATCAACAGCTTTATTATAGTTGGGATAATATATAGAAAGAACACAAATTACTCCAACCAGAGTTAAACCTATAGTGCAATCACATTTGAATGAGAATTTTTACTTAAAATCATAGACTCATCAACTCTAAAATGTTTTTATCTCTCACAAGAGACAAATTTAGCCTGTTATGAATCAAGTCCCTTAATATCTGCATTTTTTGCCTAACATATGTGTATTGCCACAATGGAACTCGGGAGTAAGACCACACATATTAAAAAAAGGGGGGGGGGGAGGCTATAAATCAAAACATTTGACCAGAAAATCTATTAATTTTTACCCTAAAGAGAAAAATAATTGAATCTGAAGGATAATGTTATTTGCATTTTAAGCCTGTAGCCTCAGTTTTGATTCCACATTGAGAGTTTACATGGTACAGATATACAGCTTGCATCTTTGGAAATTTATCCTTCTTTCTACTGGTGTTGGCACCCTTTCTTTCTCTTCACTCAGCAGAGGCACAGTTTTGGTTGTGCAATTTTATAGGCATTTAATGAAACTATTCAGGGAGTAAGGTAGCTATATTCCAATTTAACAAATTACAAGATGTTCTTGATTAATCAGACTACTTTATGACACAACTTTTTAAACCTAAGGTTGAAACAATTTGTAGATCCCCCATCAAAGGTGTGATAGTCATTTAAAGAATTATATAAGTTAGTTCAGCAGTTTGGATGAATGTTAGATTAATTATTTGGCTGCTAGGAAATTTCACTCAGGCATATCCTAGTTGCCTACAGTTTGAAAATAAAAAGCAATTGAATGAGAAATACAAATATAATATTGCATGATATTGCGATTTTATTGTAACGTGAAGTCAGTTTTATATAGCAAAACTCCAAACTTCAAATGAGGAAACCTTTAAGGTTTATAATATGTTTTAACTCAACTGGTTATTAACTCCATCTCCTAAAAAATATTAATTTGTAAATTTGAAGGGAATGAAGCAAAATTGTCTAATCATTTGAAAGCAAGTAAAACCGTTTAAAATGAAAGCAGTCATCTACAGAATTTCATTTCTCTAGTCTCATTCAAATTGATGGTAACATGTCAAAGCCATTCTCCTTTTTATATATTTTATTCACTCTTAAAACACTGAATGGTGTTTTGCTTTCTTAAATTCAGAAATGGAGTGTTAATTCAGGAGACAAAGCTGAAAAAATGTTAAAGCCTTTTTCTTTTTCTTCTGACAAATCAATGACTTCTACAGATATTAAGAGGGGGAAATACATTTCCAAGAAAGAGCTATTTAAAAGGAAGGGATGAGCAAAGATGAAAGAAATAAAACAGATGCTTCTTCAAACATCAGCTGGAAATTTTACTGTATCGCAGGTTTATTTTAGTTTTTATTTTTAATTTGAAAATTGAATGAGAACTAGAATTTAATAATAATAGGTGTCATTTATAGGAAGGCTTTTTTTGGTTCTCACATTTTTACACATATAATCTCATTAGACTTTTACACACAACCCTATGAGGTAAATATAGACACTATCTCCCTTTTACAGATTGATTAACTGAGGTAGAGAAAGTGTAATCAATGTCTCAAAGGCCTTACTACTAGCAATTTCACCAGGCATTCTGCCTCTAGACTGTGCACTATATTATCTTGGCTCTCTCTGTTGTTAAGTGCCACCAATTCAGTTCTAACTCATAGATACCCTGTATTAAGGAGAAGTTGGTGGGTTTGAACCGACCTTATGGTTAGTAGTCCAGTTCTTATCCTATAGCAGCACACCAGGAGCTCCTATTACTTCTAAAATGGACAAAAAATAATTTTATTAAAATATGTAAAGTAAATGTCCATGAACAGTAATAGAAAAACAAAAGAAGAAGGGGGTCCCAGAAGAGTTCACCAGGCAGTGCAGTGGAAGCTTATGCAGCCTGGCATCTTGCCCATTCAGAGAGTGACTCAGGGCCCAGTATGACTAGAGTTGGGAAAGGCCCACACCTAGTAGGGGAGAGAGGAGATGTGAAGCACTAAAATATTTGATATGACATTTTTAGCCTCAGTATTTGTAACTCTACCAGATGACTGGGTAGGATCCCACAAATACGATTTATAGAAATCTAACAAATGGATCGGTTAGTTGTGCCATCCCACTAGGTATAAAATGAGCTATCTCAGAAGCAAAGCTAAGGGATCTCATTGCTATCAAGAGCAAAGAGTCAGACTTTTGGCAAGATGGTAGAGTAGGCAGACATGGTTTTGTCTACAATAAAGAAAGATATGGAAAACCAAATGAAATAGATGCAGATGATAGTCCTGAAACACTGAGCATCAGAGGAAGGGATGAAAAACTGGATTGAATGTTTACTGGATGAAGACTCTAAACAGGAGAGGCAAAATATAGGAGATAGCCAGGTGAACTGTGTCAGATTGCCAGCCATGACGCAGCCCTCTTGAACTCTTTAGAGCAGCTTTGGAAGCAGACAGTGGCTTGGTGATGTAGATACACACTGTTGCGCCAAAGCAAGGAAAGTACTCTTCTTTCTTGTTCCCCACTCTCCCCTGGTGACCAAAGGTGAAGCCACCTTAAACCATCATCCACCCCAGCACATCTTCTGCTTTCTGGGAGGTTGGACTGTGCAGCTGTGAGCCACATCACGATGAATTGGATACTAGCTGCTATGCCACTCCTAATAACTAGATTCAAGTGATCCTTGTTCCTAACCTTCAGATCAGTCCTAGTCAGCCCCAGACTAGTAGAAACTCATGTGGCTGGTTGCCCCACCCTGGCTGCTCTCTGGGATTAAATAAAAGACCCTGGTCACATATTCTTTGGGACCTGCATGAACTATTTTTGAATTGGGCTGCGAACCTCAGGGTCAGCAGTTTGAAACTACCAGCTGTTATGCGGGAGAAAGATGAGGCGTTCTGCTCCCGTAAAGATTTACAGCCTCAGAAACCCTGTATAGGGTTGCTATGAGTCGGAATCGACTCCACGGCACATAACGACAACAACAACAACATCTTGAATACAAATAATACTTAGGCTTGTATGAACTCCACACAAAGATAAAAATAGACTAAAAATCAAGGGATGGAAAAAATATATCAAGCTAACAGCAATAAAAAATTAGCAGGAGTGCCAATATTAATTTCTGATAAAATAGATTCTAAGGAAAAACCAGTATAAGAGATAAAGGATATTATATCATGATTAATGGGTCAAATGAACAAAAGGATATAACCATGATAAATATGTATGCTCTCAAAGAAATAGCTTTAAAATACATAAATCAAACTCTAGTCAAATTGAAGAAAGAAATAGACAACTCAATAGTAATATTAGGAGATTTTGGTATGCCACTTCAGTTGAAGGACAGAACAATTAGAAAAAAATTCAACAAAGAGACAATAAAACTAAACAACACAATCAACCAACTACACCTCATAGGCTTATATAAAGCACTCAACCCAACAGCACATTTTACATTGTTTTCCAGTGTACGTGGACTATTCTCCAGAATAGACTATAACATCACAACAAATCCTTTATGACATAGCAAAAGTAGTACTCAGTGGTTCATTTATAGCAATGAACACACACATCTAAACAGAAGAAAGAACCAAAATAAAGAAACTGAATCCAACATCTCCAACAATTAGAATAAGAGCAGCCAAGTAAGCCTATTGCCACCAGAAGAACAGATATAATACAGATTAGAGAAGAAATAAGCAAAGCAGAAAATGGAAAAGCAGTAGAACAGATCCACAAGACTAGAAGCTGATTCTTTAAAAAGATTGGTAAAGTCAAAAAACAACCTGAAAATCTAACAAAAGAAAAGAAGATTGAAACAGCATGAATAGGAAATTATTTAGGTGACATCACAACAGAACTAATGGAGATAAAAAGGATAATAACAGAATACTTTTAAGCATAGTACTGCAATAAATTTAAAATCTACAAGAAATGGACATATTTCTAGAAAAACACCACCTACAGAAGCTAACACAGATGAAAGTAGAAAATTTGAAACAGGTCTATAACAAGAGAAGAAATCTATCAGGTCATTAAAAACAAAAACAAACAAACAAAAAAACACCCAACAAAAAAAAAGTCCAGGCCCAGATGGGTTTACTGGTGAATTCTACCAAACCTTCAGAGAAGAGCTAACAAAAATTCTACTAAAATTATGCCAGAACATAGAAAGGGATGCAAAATTACCTAATTTATTTTATGGTGTAAGTGTACCTGATACCAAAATTAGGCAAAGATATCACTAAAATAGAAAATTACAGACCAATATTACTCATGGATATGTATACAGAAATTCTCAACAAAATCCTAGTCCAAAGAATCTAACAACATATCAAAAAAATAATCATGACCAAGTGGGATTCATACCAGGTATGCAAAGATGGTTCAGTATTAGAAAAACAATCATTGTAATCCACTACATAAATAAAACAAAGAAAAAGAACCACATGACCATATCAATTGATGCAGAAAAATTATTTGGCAAAATCAATGAAATAGGAATGGAAAGGAAATTCTTTACAAAATGAAGGACATATATACAAAACCAACAGCCAACATTACTCTCAATTGAAAGAAATTGAAAGTGTTTCACTTGTGAACAGGAACCAGAAAGGATGCCCTTTGTCACCACTCTTATTTTATATGATGCTGGAAGTGTTAGCCAGAACTATAGAGGCAAGAAAGGAAATCAAAGGCATGCAAACTGGCAAAGAAGAAGTAAAATTCTATTTGCAGATGATATGATCCTATATAAAAGGAGCTCTGGTAGCATAGTGGTTACTAATCGGGCTGCGAACCTTAAGGTCAGCGGTTCGAATCT
>NW_006408715.1:4185885-4205625 GCF_000296735.1 Chrysochloris asiatica | reverse complement strand
GGGTCGCTATTGGTCGGAACCGACTCGACGGCACTTAACAACAACAACAACAATGATCCTATAAATAGAAAATCCCAAATACTCAGCAAAAAAATTATTGGATTCATGGAAAGATCCAGCAAAGTGGCAGGGTACAATTTTAGCATACAAAAATCAGTTGGATCCCTTTACACTAATTAAGGACGTTCTGAAAAGGAAATTATGAGAACAATATTATTTACAATAGCCACCCAAAAGTTTAATACTTAGGAATAAATCTAACCAGAGAAAAGACCTATACAAAGAAAACTATTAAATGCTACTACAAGAAACAGACACATCACCAAAGAAGACATTCAGTGCCAACATATATATATGAAGACATGCTCAGATCATTAGTCATTATAGAGATGAAAATCAAAACAATAAGATATCATCTCACCTCAGAATTGTTATCAAAGTTTAAAAAACACACAAAAAAAACACAAATGCTGGGGAAGGTATGGAGAGACTGGGACCCACCTACCCTGCTGGTAGAACTGTGAAGTGTTGCAACCACTATGGAAAATGGAATGGCACGTTCTCAAAAAGTTGGGAATAGATATACTGTATGACCCAATAATCCTCTTACTTATATCCACAAAAAATCAAAGTCATGGCAAGAATAGATATATGCACACCCACATTCATCGTACATAGCACTATTCACAATATCAAAAAGATGGAGACAGCCCAAATGCCCATTGATGGAAGAACGTATTAACAAACTTTGGTACATCCACACAATGGAATACTAAGCAATACTGAAGAAAACAGTAAATCTGTGAGAAACCACATAACATGGTTGAACCTGGAGGACATTATACTGAGTGAAATTAATCAATCACAAAAGGATAAATATTATCTGAGAACATTATTGTAAAAAGTCAAGACAATTTTTCATACTAAAAGAATAATTCTTTGATTATTACCAGGGGCGGGGAGGAAGGAAAAATAATTCACTGGCTAGAGGGTAGACATGTGCTAACTTGGGTAAAGAAGAAGGAAATTTATAACAAGAAAGAGGTTGGCAGAAAAATGAAGGCAGAGGAAGACACGGAGGAGTACAAGAATTAAAGGGAATAGAGTAAATACTTTTATATTCACAACCTGCACTAACAGTGAACTGTAGGTAGATACATAGATAGATACACAGGTTGAATGGATATAGAAAGGGTAGTGGAAGTATACCTACGAATATATAAAAGTATGACAGAAGGTATTTGTACATGGGTATTCGTCTTTGCTCTAACTATATCTATTAATGTGGTAGAGTATACAGGGACAAAAGTGTGAAAACTTCTTAGACATTACCAAACACCTTGAGGGAATGAGTTGCTGGACCTGGGGGCTCAACTCTAGTCGTGTGAGCCAACAAGGGCAATTTTCATAACATAGTCCACAAAGACAAGGTTCTACATCCTACTTTTGTGAGTTGTTGTTAAGTGTTGTCGAGTCAGTTCTGACTCATAATGACCCTGTATAGGGTTTCTGAGGAGCAGCTGGTTGGTTTGAACTGCCTACCGTGTGATTCACAGTCCTGTGTTGATCTTACAGCACCACCCCAGGAATAACAAGTGTGATCTTTAAAGCTTATGAGTGGCTATCTAAGGTGCAACTAGTGTGGTCTCCCTATGTGGAAGAAAGAAGAATGATAAAAAACTGAACAACATGGAATCAATTAGTCCAATGTACTAATGGAATAGGTTAGCTTCAGTTTCCATAACCCTGAGACCAGAAGAACTAGATGATGCCTAGCTACTACTACCAACTACTCTGAAAGGGATTTTATTAGAAGGTCCTAAATAGAGTGGTAGAAAATGTACAAGGAAATTCAAAACCTTAAAAAAGGCCAAGCTTACTGGTCAGTTAGAGAATGATAGAATCCCGAGATTATGGCCCTTGGTCACCCTTCTGGAATTCGCCATGTGGCTCAATTTCCAGCCAAGAAGTAGATAGGTATAGAGGGGACAATAACACTAAATTATGCTCACTTGGAATGCTCAAACATTCAAGATCAAAAGCACATCATTTACCTATGGATAGATTTCAGAAGGGTTGGGAGGAGGGTAGACAAGGAGGAAAAAAAAAAAAAAAGCATGACACAGAGCAGTGGGCTTCCTGACCCAGAAAGTGAGAAACCTGAGTGCCTTTGGTAGCTGACTTGCATAGTGGGGTGCCTCCAAACAGTTAATGGAGTGAGGGGGCTAGTGTTGCTGACCTACAGACTTAGAGCTAAGTGCCTTCGGACTGGGGCTTATGGCAAGTGACTTCTTGACCTTTCAGCACTATCAGCAATGCTAAAGTAGCTTTATAACATTTCTCCTAGCAGAATGGAGGCCAAGGGCCTGTGTGGCTGAGAAGCCAAGGACCAAAGAGAAGCTGCCTGTGGACATGGCTGAGGAAGTCACCCCTGACTGAAAGAACTGCATCCTGAGCATTTCAGATGCTGAATTATAACATGTTAGCTTCCCTTCTTTGCTTATTATTATTTTTGTTGTTGTTGTTAAGTGCCGTCGAGTCGGTTCCAACCCATAGCGACCCTGTACAGGGTTTCCGAGGGTGTAAATCTTTACGGGAGTAGAAAGCCTCATCTTTCTCCCGCGGAGCAGCTGATAGTTTTGAACCGCTGACCTTAAGGTTCGCAGCCCAATTCGTAACCACTATGCTACCAGAGCTCCTTGCTTATTATAGATTGTATTAACACCACAATTGACAGCATACTCTGTGACTCCTATGTTGTAAAGAATTATCTAACACAGTAGAAACACAGAGAGTATTTTGGGAAGGACTGTTGATATCAGAATTAGTAAAGAAGGAAAGAGGGTGGAGACATGTCTGACCTCCTCATAGGAACTGGACTTGGATTGATGTTGAATTTGCTTCTTCCCACTTGAAGAAGTTAGAGGAGATCATATTCTACCCCCATGCCATTTTTATAGGCAGAGATTGAGTCCTAACTGAAGGTGCCTCACTTAAAAAGGAACAAGGATTGTCCTCCTGGAGAAAGGACAGATGAGTTGAAGGTATAGCTGATTGGAAGTAGTGTAGGAAACAGAAGAAATATAGGCCCTAAACTAGAACACCACAACTCGCCTAACAGTTTTCATGCTGCTGTGATACTGGAAGCCATCCCACTGGTATTTTAAATAACAGCAGGGTCATGGTAGACAGATTTCAGTGGAGCTCACAGACTAAGACTAGCAAGAAGGAGAGGCTGATTCTTTCTGAATGTTTAGCTACTGCAAATCCTACGAATAGCAGTGGAACATTGTCATATATATTGTCAGAAGATGAAAACATTATAAATAGCACCAGAATACTGTCAGATATAGAGCCAAAAGATGAACCCCTCATGTCGGAAGGCTTTCAAAATATGACTGGGAAAGAGCTTTCTCCTCAAAGTAGAGTTAGCCATGATGATGTGAATGGAGCAATTCTTTATAGATGGACGTCATTTGCTTATGGGACACAATTCACAATGTAAATATCCATGAATAAATGGAACATGGAATGTATGAAGTACGAATCTAGGGAAAATAGAAGCTGTCAAAAATTAAATGGAACATATCCTAGGCATTAATGAGCTGAAATGGACTGGTATTGGCCATTATGAATCTGACAATCATATGATTTACAATTTCAGGGGATGACAAATTGAAGAGGAGTGAAATCATATTCATTGTCAGAAAGAACATTTAAAGTACAAGGCTGTCTGTGATAGCATAAATATACACAAACCTATAAGGAAAACCAGTTAATACCACTATTATTCAAATTTATACACCAACCATTAAAGTCAGTGATAATGAAACTGAAGGAAGAAGTCTACCAACTTCTTCAGTTTGAAATTGATCAAACATGCAATCAAGATGTATTGATAATTACTGGGTAATTGGAATGCAAAGGTTGGAAACAAAGATAAAAGATCATAGTTGGAAAATATGGCTTTGGTGATAGAAATGATTCTATTAAATGATAGAATTTTGCAAGACCAATGACTTATATTGCAAATACCTTTTTTAAACTACATAAAGGGTGATTGTACATATGTATTTCACCAAATGGAATACAAAAGAATCAAATTGATGACATCCATGGGAAGAGATGGTGGAAAAGCTTCATATCCTCAGTCAAAACAAGGCCGGGGGCAGGCTGTGAAACACACCATCAATTGCTCACATGGAAGTTAAGGCTGAAGTGGAAGAAAATTAAAACAAGTCTGTGAGAGCTAAAATATGACCTTAAACGTACCCCAGATGAATGTAGAAACCATCTCAAGAGTAGGTTTGATTTATTAGACAGTAATGACTGAAGACCAAAAAAGCTGTTGGATGACGTCAAGAACATCATACAGGAAGAAAGCAAAAAGTTGTCAAAAATACAAGAATGAAAAAAAAAGACCAAAATGGATGTCAGAAGAGACTCTGAAATTTGCACTCCAACATAGACATGCTATAGTAAATGGAAGGAAGGATTACAAAGAGCTGAACAGAAAATTTCAAAAAGCAGCTTGAGAAAAGTAAGGCAAATATTATACTGAAATGTGGAAAGACCTGGAGATAGAAAACCAAAAGGGAAGAACACACTCAGTATTTTTCAAGCTACAAAACTGAAGAAAAAATCCAAGCCTTGGTTCGCAATACTGATGGATTCTTTGGGTAAAATACTGAATGACTCAGAAAGCCTCTAAAGAAGATGAAAGATATACACAGAGTCACTAAGCATAAAAAAATTATGGCCATTCAGTGATTTCAAGAGGTAGCATATGATCAATAGCTAGTGGTACTGAAGAAATAGAAGACCAATCTGCACTGAAGGTATTGGTGAAAAGTAAGACCCCAGGAACTGATGGAGTACACATTGAAATCTTTCTACAAACTAATGAAGCATTGGAGGTGCTCAGTCATCTGTGCCAAAGGATTTGGAAGACAGCTACCAGGGCAACAGATTGGAAAAGATCCATATTTGTGCCCATTCCAAAGAGAGGTGACTCAATGGAATGCAGAAATCATTGAACAATATCATTAATATCACATGCAAGTAAAATTTTGCTGAAGATAATTAAAAAATGGATGCAACAGTACATCAACAGAGAATCATCAGAAATTCAAGTAGAATTCAGAACAGGATGTGTAACTAGGGATAACATTGCTGATGTCTGATGGATCTTGACTCAAAACAGAGAATGCCAAAAAGATGTTTACCTGTGCTTTATTGACTATGCAAAGGCTTTCATTTCTATGGATCATGACAAGCTATGGATAACATTGCAAAGAATGGGTATTCCAGAATACCTAATTGTCCTCATGAGTAACCTGAACATTGACCAAGAGGCAGTTCTTCTAATGCAACAAGGGAAGACTGGATGGCTTAAAATCAGGAAATGGGTGTGTCAGGGTTGTATTCTTTCACCCCACTTATTCAATCTGTGGAGTCCTGCTGTAGCACTCTGGAATAAAGCACCCAACCACTAGGTCAGTTGGAACTGCAAGGTTGGAGGTTCAAGCTCAACAGCCAGTCCTAGGAAACCCTACCTAGGTTTGCTATGAGTCAGAACTGACACAATGGTACTTAACAACAACAACAACAACAACATTCAATATGGATGATATGAAGAAGAGCATGGCATCAGGATGAAGGAAAATGCATTAACAACCTGAGATATGCAAATGATACAATCTGGCATGCTGAAAGCAAAGAGGATTTAAAATATTACTTATGAAAGTCAAAGACTACAACCTTCAATATGGATCAAAATGCACCTCAATGTAAAGAAGACAAAAATCCTCACAACTGGACCAATGGATAACATCATGATAAATGGAGAAGAGATTGTAGTTGTCAAAATTTTTATTTTGCTTGGATCCACACTTACAACTCATGGAAGCAGCAGTTCAGAAATCAAATGATGTATAGCACTAAGGCAAGTCTGCTACACAAGCCATCTATAAATTATTCACGAGCAAAGCTATCAGTTTGAAGACAAAGATGTGCCTCACCCAATCCATGGTATTTCATTTGCTTCATATGCATGTAAAAATTGGACAATGAGTATCATATGCATGTAAAAATTGGACAATGACTATAGAAAAATTGGTGCATTAGAGTTATGGTATTGGAGAACAACAATCAAAGACAGATAGAGGAGGAACTAGGCTGGAAACTTCAGTGGTTGTTGTTGTTGTTAGGTACCATTCAGTTGGTACTGATTCATAGCGATCCTATGTACAACAGAACGAAACACTGCCCAGTCCTGGGCCAGCCTCACAATCATTGCTCCATTTGAGCCCATTGCTGCTGCCACTGTGCCTATCCATCTCATTGGGGATCCTCCTCTTTTTCTCTGACCCTCCACTTTGCCGAACATGATATCCTTTTCCAGGGACTGATCCCTCCTGACAATATGTCCAAATTATGAGAGACAAAGTCTGGTCATCCTGGCTTCCAAGAAGCACTCTGGCTGTACTTTTTCCAACACAGATCTGTTTGTACTTTTGGCAGTCCATGGTACTTTTAATATTCTCCTCCAACACCATAACTCAAATGCACTAATTCTTCTATGGTCTTCCTTAATTCACTGCCCAACTTTCGCATGCATATGAGGTTACTGAAAACACCATGGCTTGGGTCAGGCGCACCTTAGGCCTCAAAATGACATCTTTGCTCTTCAACACATTAAAGAGGTCTTGTGCAGCAGATTTTTCTAATTTCATTTGATTTCTTGACTGTTGCTTCCATGAGTGTTGATGGTTGATCCAAGGAAAAGGAAATCTTTGACAACTTCAATCTTTTCTCCATTTATATGGATGTTGTTTATTGGTTCAGTGGTGAGGATTTTTGTAATCTTTAAATTGAGATGCAACCCATAATGAAGTCTTTGATCTTCATCAGTAAGTAGTTTAAGTCCTTTACGCTTTCAGCATGCAAGGTTGTATATCACATGTTGTTAATGAGTCTTCCTCCAACCTGATGCCATGTTTTTCTTCATACAACACAGCCTTTTGTATCATTTGCTCAGCATACAGATTTAATAAGCATGGTGAAAGATACAACTCTGATGTACACCTTTCGTACTTCTATGGTATAGCTGTTAAAAAGTACACCAAGAGAGGAAGAGCTCAAATATAAGGGCCAAGACGAGATGGTTGTTGTTGTTTTTGAATGCTATAGAGTCTACTTTCAACTCTTGTTGTTGTTGTTAAGTGCCGTCAAGTCTGTTCTGACCCATAGCGACCCTGTACAGGGTTTCCGAGGGTGTAAATCTTTACGGGAGTAGAAAGCCTCATCTTTCTCCCGTGGAGCGGCTGGTAGTTTCGAACCGCTAACCTTAAGGTTCGCAGCCCGATTCGTAACCACTACGCTACCAGAGCTCCAAATCCCCATAGGATTTTCTGCCACTGAGCTCCTTGGTGAGTGACATTGTTGTTAAGTGCTGTCGAGTTGGGTCTGACTCATTGGGACCCTATATAGGGTTTCCAAGGAGTGACTGGTGAATTTGAACCGCCAACCTTGTGGTTCAAACCAACCTTTCCATCCAGTGTTTATCCTACAGCACTAATAATCCAGCCACACCTTTAGTAACGACCTGGCCTGGAGTATTTAGTGAAAAGTTATTTGTTAAAGATACCATACCAGTGTAGAATGTGTCCTAAACCTAATCACTTATGAGTGCTACAATGAACAGCATGAACACAAACAAGCAAACACAAATGGGGAAACAGATATTATCTGATGCCAATAGAAATGCCAAAGATTGCTGGCTGTCAGAAGAGCAAATAGACCAGGACCTCTCCTGATAGTCTGAGCCCTACATTCAGACTTCTTGCCTTTTGAACTGTGAGAAAATAAATTTCTACTTGTTAAAACCACCCCATTGTGGTCTTTCATTACAGTACTACTAGAAAACTAAGATAGTGCAAATTGGTGGTTAGAGGTCAAATTCCATCAGCTATGCAACTGGGTCAGCACCATCCTCTCTGGAGTACCGTTTCCTCAGTGTGAGAGCAGATGTTCTCATTCCAAGTCCAGCTTTCTTCCCACCATAGAAAGATGAGGCTTTCCGATCTCATAAAGATTTATAGCCTAAGAAAACCTAGGCAAGGTTGTTATAAATTGGGACTGACTCCATGACACACCACCACCACCACCACCACCAGCCTTTTTAGCCATCCATTCATCAATCTTTTTTACTCACCAACATTTTCTGTGGATTGAACACTGTGTAGCATGCTTGGCATACAAAATGAAATCAAACTCACCCTGCCCCTTGAAGGCATTTATGGATTGAGTAAAAAACTGTGGCATTTCAGAATTCCACCAGAAGTGATGATCCATGTATATTGATGAACACTGACCAACAATTATGTGACATGCACGGTATCTCCTACGTGAATATGAGACCATCATCTAATTCCACATCATTTTCACAGAGGGTTTCTCTCCTCCCCTCAGGAACATAATTTCTGAATTTCATCCACAAGTACATTTATTATATGTGTTTTTACTTTTGTCAAAGAAATAACCTAACTCCAGTTTTGAAAGTAAGCTAATATTCTCAATTTACCTGGATTTTCAAAAAGCACAACTGAAAACCCCTCTGTAGACTAGTCGGAATGGGACTTCCTGAGAGATTTGCCAGCAGTGCTTGGCCTCAGATAGACCAGGAATACCATAGTGCCCTTTATTGCTAGTTTTCAGTATTTCCATTCCGACCTCTGGTAAATACAGGGCTAGGATAGAGAAAAATTAATGGGAATATTTTCAAACCTTCGGAAAATTTAGGATTTGATATTTGGCAGGAGGGTTAAGAGGGTGGTTAAAGAAAAAAAAAAAAAAAAAAGTGCAAATGCTCAAAACTTTCTTTGAGATTGAGCTTGAGCCCAAATTACTCCAATCTTTTTTCACACTGGAGTTGGCAAGGTTGCATTTTTTTTTCTCCTAACAACTCTTCCCTTATTCTATGGAATGTTTAATTTGCCCTTTGAAAGAAAGTATGATTTGTTCCATTTTTCCATGTGCAATTTCTGTTCTATTTACAGACTAAGATAAGAATCAAGAAGGATTCATGTGCCAAAAGTATAAATTCAGGGCTAAGAGAGGAAATCAAGAGTCCCGAGTCCCAACTTGGACGGACAGGATGATTCCAGTTGCTCAGCCTTGTCAGCAGAGTGTTCGTGTTTGACTCGATGAGCCACAGATGTTGTTAGTGCCGTTAAGTCAGTTCCAACTCATAGTGACCCTATATAGGGTTTTCTAGGAGCAGCTGGGGGGTTTGAATCACCAACCTTGCAGTTAGCAGTCTAGTGCTTATCCTACAGCGCCACACCAGGACATTTCTGTATTCACAAAGATGCTTATACCAAACAACCATTGAATCAAATCACAGGTTAAACCCAAGTCAAAGAATGTGCTTGGCTAAACATCACCACTTTTAGATGAGCAAAGCTACCCCAAACTTTTAAAAATAGCAACATTAATCTAGTCACCCCTTCTGCCTAAATGATGACAATGTGATAGAAAAGCCTCAGTTCCTGTGCTTTTCAAGTGCAGCATGTCTGTCACCAACGGCTGAAATTGAAATTGTTCCAGTCAACATAACCAGCAGCATCTGACAGGGTCCTTTTTAAATAAAAATAGATCTACTGAACAAACTGAAACTTTTGACCACAAGCAAAGCAATAAGCAAGTTAAATTTGAGTTAAATAGCATTTTGCTCTGCCTTTTTCTCAATATCTCAGCCCTTTTTCTCAATATCTCAGTTGTTTCATGGACTTTTGCATCTTGAATAATTTGCTTTCTACTCCAGACTGTTTTCAGCTGTGGCCCAGCCAAAGTGTTAGCAAAACTCATACCAAACACCCTACTCCCAGCCATCTACTTTTCACTCTGAACATGCATTACTCTAATCAGTTCTCCATAGCACGGAGAAACGGCATCTCATTTCTTCAGACAAACGTGTTAATTGCCATCACATTCACTGGCAAAATGAAGGACTTGCTTTTCTACCCTACGCACTGCGTCAACTTAGAGTTGACGCAAACTACAACCTCCATCTCACAGAAACAAGTATAAGTTCCCACTCTTCTAAACATTACATATTCCTTCAAACAAACAAACCAAAACCCATGGCTTAAACCCGTATGCATATTCATATATCTATTCAGATAACATGCATCATTAAAATGGCAAGCATCATTTCCATGTTAACTTTACTAGTGAAAGAATAAACGGTATAAGGGACTCAAAATTTTGATTAGGGCATCTGGAAGTGTGAAGTCCAGCTGTGAAGCATTCTCCTGATGGTGTATGCTCTCCTGAACTAAGTTATTCCATTTAGTTCTGTCACCAACATCTTTCTCCATCATGGAGTCTTAGGAAGCAAATGCCGTGTTGGTATAAAAGACATCTCTTAGATCTCTCTTCAAATGTCAGAAGTAAACTGACCTTAGTGTACCCAGAGTTAAGTCCCCAAATGTATGAGGTTACAAGGAGGGGTCTAAGTGTAAAAACAGAGACCTAGTGGCACAACGATTAAACACTCATCTGCAAACCCAAAGATTGGCAGGTTGAACCCACTCACAGGCCCCACTGGAGAAAGGATCTGGTGACCCACTCCTATAAAGATTAGCCTAGGCAGCCCTTTGGAGTAGTTCTGCTCTATCCTATAGGGTAGCTATGAGTGGAAATCGACTCAAGCACATAGGAAAAAGTGTAAGGCAGAACTCCCTATGTGTTCTGTGTAACACAGTCATGCAAGTTATTGTTGTTGTTAAGTAAAATCAAGGTCGAATCTGTTCTGTCTCATGACAACCCTGTATAGGGTTTCCAAGGAGCAGCTGGTGGGATGGAACCACTGATGTTATGGTTAGCAGTCCAGTGCTTATCCTACAGTGCCACACCGGGACTCCCCATGCAGATTATAGGGAAAAGGAAACTTCTGGGCCAGGATAATGCACAAGACTGCAATGTGAGTTTGAACCAGAAGATTGGCAGTTCAAACTCACCAGTCATTCCTCAGAAGCCCTATACAGTGCTGCTATGAGTTAGAACCAACTCAACAGCACTTAACAACACTTGGGTGGTCACATGCCCCAGATTAATTACAGAATAAATATTATTTTCATAAATATTTGAAAAATAAATATGTTTTTAAAGTATGAGGGTGAGTCAAAAATTATTTGCACTCTGGGTACAAAATTTATTTTAATCATCTTTTGTAAAAGACAAATACATCATTTTTTACATGATCTCCTTGCTTTTCAATATATCTTTGTCCACCTAACAACAAGGTTTCATATTTCCTTATTAAGAATACTTTAGGCTGAGCTGTGAGCCATAATGCACTGCTGTCTTCACTTCTTCATCAGAAGTGAATTTTCATCCTCGAATGGCTGCTTTCAGGAGACCAAACAGGTAAAAGTCTGATGGAGAAAAATTGGGACTCTAGGAAGGATGCTTTAACATCTCAAAATGAAGTTCTTGCAGAGTGTCAAGAGTGTGGGCAGAGGAGTGGGGTCGAGCGTTGTCATGCAAGATCACAATGCCCTTGGATAGCAATCCTCTGCGTTTGATCCAAACTTTAGTAAGCATCTCACTGTAATGTGCACTGTTGATTGTTGAACCTTTTTCCTGTTGGTGTTCTATTACTGGCCCTTGAGAATCCCAGAAAACCATAAGCATCAATTTTTCCAGCTGATGGTTGGCTTTTGAACTTTTTCTTGGTCAGCGATTGAGGATGTTTCCATTCCATGCTCTGCCATTTACTCTCAGACTTGTAGTAAGAAATCCATCTTTCTTTTAATCCAAATTTATTTTAAGAATTTTTTACCTTCTTTCTAGTACCAATTCAAATTTTGTTTGCACATTCACATTTGAACGTGCACAGCAGTGACCTTGAACGGAAAGTGCTGATAAGACAGTGCAGCCAACAGAAGTTTTACTATAACTAGAGTGCAGATAATATTTGAAATGCATTCATTTTTCATGTTTGTTGTTGTTAAGTGCCATAAAGTGGGTTCCAACCCATAGAAATCCTGCATAGGGTTTTCAAGGAGCAGCTGGGTGACCTTGAACTGCTGACCTTGTGGTTCAAAATGACTTTGCAGTCCAGCGCATTAATCCATAGCACCCCAATTTTCAGTACTCTGGGAGTAATTGCCACAAGAGAGCTACATTAGGGATCTACTATCCTGACATCACCCAATTCCCTCATATAATCAAAACAGGATAATGCAATGGATCGCAAGGTCAGTTTGAATGGCAAGGCCAGCAGTTCAAACTCACCAATCACTCCTTGGAAATCCTATGCAGGATCACTATGAGTCAGAACTGATTTGATGGCACATAACAACAACACACAGTCTCTTATTTTTAAGATGTTGGCAGTCTCTAAAATGAGGTGTGGCGCATTATCCAACACTGTCCCTGATGTGATGACATAAAAGCCCCACACATTGTTGAAGAGAAGCTAAATGAGGGAAACTTTCTGAAGAGCAGATTGGAGTATAGATAAAGAATCTTACCAATGTTTTATACTTTGACCTAGTAATTGTATTTCATGGAATTTGTCCCAAGGAAACTATCAGAGAAGCAAACAAAGAATTATGTGCAAGGATGTTCAGTGCAATGATATTTATAATGGCACACACACACACAAAATTGCCACTGCCTAATTAACCAACAATAGGGATTTAGTTAAGTAACTTAAAGAAATTCATAGAACAGAACATTAGAAGCCATTAAGAACCATGTGTTCAAAGAATGCAAAATGGCTTAGGGAAACACAGTCCATAGCACATTAAAAGCAATGTGACCCTTACTTTGTACATACATCCTCCTGTGATATATGAATATGCATATATAAAATTTCAAAAAAGATTTAAAAACCACAATGATTGAGGATTACTAAATACCAAGCAAGAAATGTGATTTAAAAAAAAAAATGTTACATGAATAACTTTGTATAATTATCAAAATCATTCTTAAAATGGATACTACTTTGATTGCTATTTTAACAACGAGGAAATCAGAGCAAAGAGAAATTTAATTGCTTAACGATCACTCAGCTAGTAGCCAGTATTTGATCCTACATCATCAAGTTCATGTACAATACTAACTACTAGGTGGTTATTTTTCTTCTCATTTATGATTTTTATATTTTTCCAGATTTCCCCAATTCACATTTTAGTTTCGTAACCAGTTTTAAAAAGATTTTTAATGAGAGTAATAGGCAAAATTACTGAAATTAGACTATGAGGAAAATTTTTTAAGTTCATAGAAAAATTTCACCTTTTCATTATATTTTTCCATAAACTTTTTGAAGCCGTCTCATATTAAAGTCTTACTGAAGCAAATTTAGTATTTTTATTTGTTAAAAACAAGAGACAGTTTTATTTGTCCGTTAATTGTTTTGATTTTGAGACTGTATTACTTGTTTAGACTTTTTTAATGTATTGGGGTACTTTTTTACTTAATGTAGCATTTTCTGAAGCAGGAAATAAATATTGATGTAGAAATATATTGAAAGTAAAAATACAAAATAATCTTTTGAAGAGTCTTCAGTCTTCCTAATAGAAAGTAAGATAAGCCACTAAGAGAATTGGGCAGGAACAAAAATTGAGGCAAATAACATTTCTGAAAAACTTCCATAAAGGTAGTATAAACCAGTTGTTGTTGTTAAATGCCACTGAGTCAATTCTGACTTATGGTGACCCTGTAAAAAGTTTCCAAGGAGCAGCTGGCTTGAACTGCCGACCTTGTGGTTCACAGTCCATTGCTTATCCTATAGCTCCACACCAGGAGTCCTGTAAACAAATTAGAGGTCAATGAAGGATGTCCTTTTTAATGGTATGCAAAAGGAGTGTAATGGGCATAGTTATTGAAATTAGACTACAAAGGAGTTTCCAAAAGTGCATGGAAAAATTCCATTATCTTTTCATTCCATTTTTCCATGACCTTTTGAACCCCTCTCATATTAGAATCTTACTGAAGCAAACTGGGTATTTTTATTGATTAAATCAGAAAGCAGTTTTATTGCTTTATTTATTCATTAATTATTTGATTATTATGCTTAGCTGCTATCTGAAATGTCAGAGTTTTGAGTCCACCCAGAGATGCTTCAAAAATAAGACCTCACAATGTACTACCAAAAAATCAACCACTGAAAACCCTATGGAGCAGTTCTACTCTGACACACATGGGTTACTATGAATCGGCATCAACTTGACAGCAATTGGTGTTTAAAGGATGTAGTACTATCATTATTAATAATGATGATGATAAAGAATAAATGAACAAGAAGAAGGCTATGCCAGATTTGAGCACCAGAAATCAGGACAACTCTCTCCTACTCCCGCTGCCTGGGAGACTGAGTAGAGGGTGGTGTGGGCAGGGCTGAGGCTGTGCACAGGCATAGAAACAGTTAATCTGACTGAAGATTGATAGGTTTATTCATCAGAGCATCAGCTAGACAGCAGCATGGTTTTAACCATGAAGACCGGCAGGTGAAGGAGTGGGGCATGTCCAGGAAAGACATAGACCATTCTAGGTGGAATAGACTGGGGCTTTCTGACAGCTCCTTGAGGGGATTGTGGCTATTGATGGTGTGATAGCTCAGGGAAGAGTGTTGGATTAGACACCTCAGAGAGAAGATTGACTTCCAGAGGTCCACAATGTTGCAAAAGTAAGAAGAAGGGCTCTAAAAACAGACACTGGGAATGCAAGAGAAGGGACAGAGAAAATACACAAGAGAGATTCTGAAGTCACCTAGTAAGTCTGAAGTAGTAAGTCATTGATTATGGTAAGATTTAATCAAATGGCATCGATTTTGAAGAATGAAAAGGGGAAGGGAAGTAAAATGGTGATTTAATTGTGATGTCTTATGGAAATAAGAGTTGGACAGTCTGAAACCCTTTTTAATAAAGTTTAATGCTGAAAGGCAGTAAGTACTATACCAACAAGCTAACCTACAAGACAGGAAAGCTTATGTAAACCTGGGTATATTATATATGCATTAAAATTAGGCTGATTGGATTTTTTTCTTTTTTACTGTGATAATATATACATATATAACATAAAATATCATTTCAGTCATTTTTAAGTATACAGTTCATTGTCTTTTAAGTACATTCATAATATTGTATATTGTCACCACTATGTAATTCCAGAATATTTTCATCATCCCAAACCCTGTACCCATTAATCAATAAATACCCAATGACTCTTCTTCCAGCACCTCGTAACTGCTATTTTACTTTCTGTCTATATGAATTTGTCTATTCTTGATATTTTAGATAAGTAGAATCATAATATATTTGTTCTTTTATATCTGGTTTATTTCACTTAGTATAATGTTTTCAATGTTTATTATGTTGTAGCTTGTATCAGAATCTCATTCCTTTTCATGGCTAAAAATATTGTATGTACATATCCCATTTTCTTTATCCATTCATTTGTTGATGGACACTTGAGTTGCTTCTACTTTTTGGCTGTTGCAAATAATGCTACTAGGAGCATTAAGGTACAAGTACTTGTATCTGCTTGAGACCCTCCCTTCAATTCCTTTGGATGTTTACCTAGGAAAGGAATTGCTAGGTTATGGTGCTGTGGGTTAGTGCACTAACTGCAAAGTCTATTTGAATCACAAGGTTGACAGTTCTAACTCACCAGCCACTCCTTGGAACCCCATATAGGATCACTATGGGTTGGAACTGATGCAAAAGCATTTAACAATAACAACAATGATAATTCCTAGTGTGTCACTGTAGGATAAGCACTAGACTGCGAACCTCAAGGTCAGTGGTTCAAAGCCACCAGCTGCTCCTTGGAAACCCTATACAGGGTCACTATGGGTCAGAATCAACTCAACGGCACTTAACAACAACATGGTAATTCTTAGTTCAACTTAGTTTATGTCAACTGTTTTCTACAGTAGCTATACCACTTTAAATTCCCATTGAGAATGCATAAGGTGAAAGCCATGTATGAAAACCCCACAGCTAACACCACACTCAATGGCTTCTCTCCTAAGGTCAGAAACAAGACAAGGATACTCACTTTCACCACATCTATTCAGCATAGAAGTGTCCTGGTGTGGTGCTCTGGTTTAATGTGCTGGACTGCAAGGTCCGTTTGAACTGCAAGGTTGGTGGTTCAAGCTTACCAGCCACTCCTCAGAAACTCTACACAGGGTAACTATGAGTTGGAACTGACTCGATGGCACTTAACAACAACAACATTCAGCATAGAAGATCTAGCCAGAGCAGTGAAGTAAGAAATAAAAGGTTTTAAAAATGCAAAGGAAGAAATAAAATGATCTTTGGCATGATCTTATATGTTGTTATTGTTGTTAGGTGCCATCAAGTTGGTACTGACTCAGAGTGACCCTACGCATAACAGAATGAAACACTGCCCAGTCCTGGACCAATCTTACAATCTTTGCTAAGCCTGACCCCATTACTGCCCCCACTGTGCCGATCCATCTCATTGGTGGTCCTCCTCTTTCTCTCTAACCCTCCACTTTACCAAACATGATATCCTTCTTCAGTGACTCGTCCCTCCTGACAATATGTCCGAAGTATGAGAGATGAAATCTGGCCATCCTGGCTTCCAAGGAGCACTCTGACTAGACTTCTTCCAACATAGATCTGTTTGTCCTTTTGGCAGTCAATGGTACTTTCAATATTCTCCAATACCATTCAAATGCATCAATACTTCTATGGTCTTCCTTAATTCATTGTCCAACTTTTGCATTCTTATGAGGGTATTGAAAAGACCATGGCTTGGGTCAGGCACACCTTAGTCCTCAAACTGTCATCTTTGCTCTTGAACATTTTAAAAAGGTCTTGGGCAGCAGATTTGCTTAATTAATGAAGTACGTCATTTGAGTTCTTGGCTGGCTCTTCCATGAGTGCTGATAGTCTTTAACAACTTCAATCTTTTCTATATTTATCATGATGTTATTTATTGCTCCAGTGGTATTTATGTGCTCCCATAAAGATTTACAGCCTCAGAAACGCTATACAGGGTTGCTATGAGTTGGATTCAACTCCATAAAACATAACCATCACCACCACCATTTACCTTTGCTGAAAACATATCAAGAAGGTGCTGAAACATGTTGCAGGTGTTGTTGCTGTTAAGTGTTGTTGAGTCGGTTCCAATCCAGAGACCTTATATAGGGTTTCCAAGGAGCAGCTGGTGAGTTTGAACCTTGAGGGCAAAATTATGGAAAGTTCTTAGACATTATTAAACTCTTTGAGGGAAGGAGTTGCTGGGTCTGGGGGCTCAGAACCACAGTTTTAGGGGACAACATGGTCAATTGTGATGGTTCAAATTGATCTTGCAGTCCAGTGCTTACCCAATAGCGCCACACCAGGACTCCATAAGGCACCTGGCATTTACTAATAAGTAGTATTGTGACAGGAAGCACTGTGACTCTATATGATAAACACTGGACTTTGAATCACAAGGTCCTCAGTTCAAGGCCAACAGCCACTCCATGGGAGGAAGATGAGGCTTTCTGCTCCATCGAAGATTTGTACAGGGTAGCTATGACTTGGAACTGACTTGATGGCACTCAACAACAACAACAACAATATTATGGCAAGGTTCCTTAGTGGTGAAAATGGGTTGTGCTCATCTACCAATGTAAAGTTTGGTGGTTTGAACCCACCCAGAGATTGCATGGAAGAAAGACCTGTCAATCTACTTCTATTAAAGATTAAAGTCAAGAAAATCCTATGGAGCACAGTTCTACTCTGTAACACGTGGGTTTCCCCTAAGTCAGAATTGACTTGACAGCAATGGGTTAATATTGTGAAAAACTAAAAGCCTAATGTAGCACTGGAGGAGAAGCACTCGACTGCTAATCACAAGTCCAGAAGCATGGCACTGTAGGATAAGCACTGGACCGCAAATCACAAGGTCAGAAGTTAAAACTTACCAGTTGCTCCTCGGGAACCCTAGACAGCATCTGTATGAGTCTGAATCGACTCCACAGCACTTAACAACAGCTAACTACAAGGGCAGTGAGATAAACCCACCAGTGGCTATCAGAAACCCTATACAGTGTCATTATGCATCTGAGCTGCTTAGACAGCACACAACAACAAAAAAACTCTTAGTACAAAAAAACAGGAACTAATGTCTATAAAAATCTCCGAGTTAGAATTTAACAAATTTGACTAGAATGTGTAAGACACAAACATAAATTTTTAATTATTTTTATAGCAGATTAATTTATTTTCTTCTCTTTTCTAAAGTGAGTATCTATTATTGATCACTATGGGTATAATTGTAGCTCTAACAATTACTTGTTCAGCCCTGTTTTGCCATGTGGTTAATCCAATGCCCACATCAATAATTTTATTTTTTTTTCCAAATTACTGAGATGGAGGAACACCAAGAACATCATACAGGAATAAAGCTAAAAAGAAGAAGGCAAGAAAAAAAGAAAAAAAAATGATGTTAGAAGAGACTCAGAACTTGCTCTCCAGTGTACAGATGCCAAAGCAAATGGAAGAAATCAGAAGGTGATACTGAACAGAATATTTCAAAGGGCAGTTCAAGAAGCCAAAGTCAAATATTATAAGGAAATGTGTAATGATCTGTAATTAGAAAACCAAAAGGGAAGAACCTGCTCCGCATTTTCCAAGCTAAAAAAAATGGAGGACAAAAATTGAATCCTCTGCTTGTAATACTGAAGAATTTTGGGGGCAAAATATTGAATGATGCCGAAAGCATCAAAAACAGATGGAAGAAAAATACACAGAGTCACTGTACCAAAAAGAAATGATTGATATTCAACCATTGCAAGAGGTAGCATATGATCAAGAGCCAGTGATACTGAAGGAAGAAGTTGAAGCTGCACTGAGGGCATTGGCAAAGAGCAAGGCTCCAGAAGTTGATGGAATGAATACAAATTGAGACCTTTTAACAAACTGATGCAGCACTGAAGGCACACATTCAACTATGCCAAGAAATTTGGAAGACCTGGCCAACGGATTGGAAGAGATCCATATCTGTGATGATTCCAAAGAGAAGTGACCCAACAGAATATGGAAATCATCAGACAATATCATTAATATCACATGCAAGTAAAATTTTACTCAAGATAAATTCAAAAATATCTGCAACATTACACTGACAGGAAACTGCTATACGTTTAAGCTGAATTCAGACAAGGACATGGAAATAGGGATATCATTGCTGATGTCAAATGGATACTGGGTGAAAGCAGAGGATATCAGAAATGTGTTTACCTGTGCTTTATTGGATATGCAAAAGCTTTTGACTGTGTGGATCATAACAAAATATGGACCATATTGAGGAGTATAAATATTTTGCAACACTTAATTGTGCTCATGAGGAACTTGTACATAGACCAAGAGATAGTCATTCAAACAGAACAAGGGTACACTGAATAGTTAAAAATCAAGAAAAGCATGAGCCAGGATTGTGTTCTTTCCCATACTTACTCAATCTGTTTGCTGAGCAAATAATCCGAGAAGCTGTATTATATGAAGAAGAACGTGGCATCAAGATTGGAGGTAGACTGATTAACAACCTATGCTGATGATACAACCTTGCTTGCTAAAGCAAAAAGGACTTAAAATACTTGCTGACAAAAATTGAAGACCACAGCCTTCAGTATGGGTAACACCTCAACATACAGAAAACAAAAATCCTCACTACTGGAGCAGTAAATAACATTATGGTAAA
>NW_006408715.1:4183922-4185505 GCF_000296735.1 Chrysochloris asiatica | reverse complement strand
GCAACCAGTCCCTGGAGAGGGATTGGTCGGCTAAAATGAGGAAGACCCCCCAACAGAATGGACTGGCACAGTGGCAGCAACAATGGGCTCACTTAACAATGAGGATGGTGTGGGACCAGGCAGTGTTTCACTCTGTTGTGCACAAGGTCACTGTGAGTCAGAATTGACTCAACAGCACCTAACAACAGCAATAAACAGTGATTTGATATAGATTCAGTAGTAAGCATTAGGACTTGATCATAGGTAGGACTTCTCTGCTAGAAGGGAGCTGGATGGTCTGAGCATTGTTAAACAGTGAAATCGCTACTGTGAACCAGATCTGAAAGCAGAGCATTTGAAGGGCACCAGAGCACATGCCAGTTGTAGCTTTTAAAAGTTTCAAGAAGGAGTAAATGAGCTTAATGGAATTGGGAAAAGATGAAAAGGGGACCATTCTAGCTCCCCAAGGAGATACAAACTTGGTAAAAGATAAAATATGCAGAAAATCAGAAAGGAAAGATTCATTCAAGGTATAGAACCTCAGAATGTCATAAAGTAATTGCACAGTGAGAAAAACAACTAACAAAATATGAGAAGAGGCCATGACAGAATGGTTGCCTTCCATCTGTTGTCTGCTAAGTGGCTGTGTTTAAGTATCATTTGCTGTTGATAATGATTAATCATTCCATGTTATTTTCCCCATAGGCAATACACATTCCTTTACACAAAAGAAAGTCGTGTCCTTGTGAGACTGAATTTGACTACATTCATTAAGATCTATATTTATCCATACCTTCTAAAATAGTATAAATAATTGTTGTGGTTGTTCTTAAGTGCCATCCAGTCAGTTCCAACTCATAGCAATACTGTATAGCGTTCCCAAGGAGTGTCTGGTGAGTTTGAACTGCTAACCTTGAGATCCAGTGCTTATCCTACAGGGCCACATCGGGACAAAAATATAAATAATAATAAACATTTATCAAATGCATACTTTATCTCAGTAACTGTTGAAAATGCTTTACATACATTAATTCTCACAACAATTTTATGAATGAATTCTATCGTCAACCTCACTTTACAAAGGTACAGAGAAGGTCAGTAACTAGACAAGCATTATCCAGTTAGTAACTGGTAGAACCAGAATCTAAACACAGACAGCTGAAGTCTACAGCTTGAAACTTTCATAGCTACATTCTTCATGCATATATGATTGAATCCTGGGTATAAGGAAAATTTCTAAAGTTATTTTAAACTTGGGTTAAGTATCCTCAAGTTTAAGACCAACTGGAGTCCTGGTATGGTGCTGTAGGCTAGCACAGGACAACTAACTGCAAGGTTGGTGGTTCAAACCCACCAGCTGTTCCTTGAAAACCTTATATAGGGGGTCTTTGAGTCAAAACCAGTTTAATGGCAATTAACAACAGCAACTAAGCTAGACATTCAAACCCACCCATTGGCACCTCAGAACAAACGCCTGCTGATCAGCTTCTGTAAGATTACACAGAGACATCTGGTTTTTGGCAGCGGCATAGGCAGAACCAGGTAGGACAGAATCCACTGGGGAGGGAATGAAAACCCAGAGAAGCTGCTTGTACGAACATCCC
>NW_006408715.1:4182199-4183102 GCF_000296735.1 Chrysochloris asiatica | reverse complement strand
CCCTGGGAGGGACCCTTTATCCCTGCCTACACAGCAAAGTCCAGTGGACAATCACAATTTTATTTTTGTTTTTGACTGGTGGTTTCTGTCTCTGCTTCTATATTGTTTCTGTCTTTGGTCCTTTTGGTCTCACTCTTTTCTCAGGGGTTGGAGCTTTCTCCCCCTACCTTACCTAAGAAGAGACAGCAACTGTGCTCATATAGCCAAGCTACAAGCATACCTTGTAATACCCCACCATCTGGACAACAGCCAAAACCAGCTGCTAGGCAATACATGTGAAAAGGGAAGCCTATCTCCAGATCATATCCACCAGGAGATGCTTAGTAAGCTTAACAAAAAGCATCATACATCCATTTAAGCATTAAAAACCCACATAACTGCTGAAAATGTCCAATAATACACAATTAAAGATCTCAACACATGTCCAAAAACAGAAAAAAGTAACTGAGACAAATGAGCTGGAAGCAAGCACAGACTTTCCAGTATGAGAGCAGACTCTGGATCTGCCTGAGAAGAAATTCAGATGAATAATATGGAAACAAATTCAAATGTTCTGAAAAGGGGTGGAGTAAAATAAGGAAGAAGTCAGGAAAGTGCTACAGAATCAATCAAACAAGATAGATATGGCATTGAAAATGATCCAAAACCTGCAAAAAGAAGTCCAGATGATTAATAATTAAATATCAGAAATGGACAATACACTGAAAGGGCAAAGAAGTAGAATGAAAGAGATGGACACCAGAACCAGTGAGCTGGAAGACAAATCACTCAATACTGCTAGGATAGAAAAGCAAGCAGAAAAAGGTTTTTAAAAATCTGAAGAGAGTCTAAGATTCATACTGGATAACATGAAGAGGAATAACTTAAGAATTATTGGCATTCCAGAACAGGTAGAATCACAGA
>NW_006408715.1:4162783-4182099 GCF_000296735.1 Chrysochloris asiatica | reverse complement strand
AGCAATAATAGTACAGATCAAAAAAGTAGAGGACAATAAATGTTGGCAAGGATGTGGAGAGATTGGAATCCTCCTACATTGCTGGTGGGATTGCAAAATCGTCCAACCACTATGGAAAACAATATGGCGCTTCCTCAGAAGGTTGTAAATAGAGATACCTTATGATCTAGCAATTCCTCTACTTGGTATTTATCCACAAGAAATATGAGCCATAACATGAGTAGATACATGCACACCAGTGTTCATAGCAAGCACTATTTACAGTAGCAAAAAAGATGGATACAGCCTAAGTGCCCATCAATGGAAGAATGGATAAACAAACTTTAGTACATACATCCGATGGAATGTTATGCTACCCTGAAGAATAACAAGAAAGCAGCAAGCCACCGCATAACATGGATGAACCTTGAGGATATTATGCTGAGTGAAATCAGTCAGCCACAAAAGGAGAAATACTGCATAGGACCATTATTGTAAAAGATTTAAAAAGCACCCATACTATAAGGGGGAAGAAAAAAAAAAAGTTATTTCACTAAAAAAAAATCTTTTATTTATTTATTTTTATTTTATTTATTTTGTTGTTGGTTACCGGGGTGTATGGGGTGGGATGAAGGGAGGAAGATGAAGGTGGAGCACAGGGTAGGGAATAGGCATGGTGGAGAACACGGTAGGGAATAGACACAGACTAGTTTGAGTGCTGCGGGTGGGGAGACACACACTAGAAGGGGAAAGAGGAGGAAAAACAAGGCAGATGAGAGACTAGCTCGGCAGGTTAGGACAGAGTTAAATAACGATGTAAGCACAACCATGGAACAACAGGGCTCGTGGATATAAAGACTGAAGCATGGTTTGAATGGGTAAAAGTGGGGAAATGCTGTTAAGATTCTTGGCTGTCTTTTTAATCTTGGTTTCCCTTGCCTACTATTGTAAAATAGACACTTGAAGGGGAGAGAGAGGAATAGCCAGAAACATCACCAGAGAAAGCCTGTAAGTCTGTCTTCAGCCTATAACTCATTGGAATACCTAAAATGTGGCTAGAACTTGCCCCGTGAAGGAGGCTCCATGCAGAGTCTTTGCATTGCACAAGTACATACGTGGAATCCTGATCCCCATCCAGAATTTTCTGAGGTAGGAAATTTCCACTTGAAAGGACAAGCAGACCAGTCTGGAGCAGCTAGAAAAACAGAAGACACTTCTTGAAACAAAGACCAGCAGGAAAAATAAAAAAACAATAACATCAATTCACTACTACAAGAACAAGCCATCAAGGCAAACACACTTCCAAGACTGAAACTCAACTGGAATACACTAGCAGACATGTGGTCCTGCTGCTGACCACATCGGTCACTGATACGGGGAAATGGGTGAAAAACAGCAATGAAGTTGTGAACTAAGTCTGACCACATTCAATAGACTCCTGTTAACCTGGATTGAGACCTGGTTAACCAGCAGGATGACGAGACCTGGGGATTCCTGGGCCCATGGGCAGGACCATGGTCCCAGAGGACTAGAACATAGTGTGAAGCATCCAGCTGATATGAAGTGAGGGGAGATGCGCAAGAACACCCACACTTGAAGATAGTACCCATTTGACCTGGCATTAATGGCTGGATGATTAGAACATGACTAGAGGAAGAAAGAAAAGGAACAACAACAACAAAAAGAGTAACCCACTACAAGTGGATGAACTTGACCCATGCTTGTGGATGCAGTATGACAAAGGAGCAGACAAATCTCTACATTAAGGATCATTCCCATCCCCTTGGTACACAGGGTCAACAGGGATGGGGAACTTAGACACTGGCTACCCAAAATGGGGGGACTACAAAGGCAAGAAGTGACTGGCTTAAAAGAGTTCAATAGGGAACCTAGCTCCAGAGGATACAGGGAAAGGTAGAACCTCCACTGAGTTGTTTCCAACCTGTCTGGACAGGGTTGATAAAAGGTGAGGGGGAAAGGACTCCTGTGGTTCAATAGGGAATGGTTGCTATCAGGTCTGACAGTAATTGTTGGAAAAGTAAATGTAAATGTTTGGTAACAAAAGGAGGGGCATGACTGATTTTGCAGTCCAGGAGCAGAGATACCTGGAACCATCAAGGGAGAAAAGCGAAGTGCAAGACCCTGTCAGTGACACTATGGATGGAGGCAGAGATGATAACGTGGACATAAGGAGCCGCTGGGGATTATGGACTCAGGGAGGGGGAGGGCTGTGGGCTGGTGGCCGGGAAGAGGTGGGGGCAGGTGTGTGGGGTGTACGCTTTGGCTGTTTGATGATGCATGCAGGGGATTGTGATCATTGCAATGAAACAAAATACCATAGGATGAATGTGAAGATAATGTTCACTGATGTAAACTAACACATAATTCACAATAAAAACTTAAAAAAAAAAATAAAAGCAAAGGATAAGCAAAAAAAAAGTTCATCTGGAGGAAAATATCTATGGTTCATAGCTTAAGGATTATATATATATATATATATAATCAACCTATCTCTCTGAGTTCTTTAGAGTCTAAACTCAATTCCTACAATTTGCTTCTTTTAAACCACTGTATGATAGTTTGTTTTTCTTTTAAAATGGCATGGCAGTTTAGGTATCTGATAGCTAAGAACTTCAGACAACAGGCTATTTACTTACTGCTCACCTGAACTATCAGGTGTAATAAATGTTTTTCTCAAATATCATTAAAAAAAAAAATTATACACAGAAAAATCTATGGAGAAGGTGTATACTGTAACATATAGGGTCATCAGAAGTTAGAATAGACTCAGGACAATGGTCTGATTTTGTTTTTTGTTTTTTCTTTTGAGTGTGTTCTTTAAAATTATCTGCATATAACAAAATTTCCCCTAGACCTAGGTTAGTATTTGAATGCAAACCATTTGTGGTACCAAAGAACACAAGAATTTTAAATAGTAAAACTTAACCGTGGATTAAGGAAGAGAAAAAAAGCTTGAAGATAGTATTACTAGTATTAAGAGGAAGTAGTTATTTGTGTGTGTGTACGATTTTTATCTGTTAATTGTAAAAACAAAGATAAAATTTGCAAGAATCTTAATCATGGATGTAATTCATAGAAGGTTGTTAACTAAAGAAGACTGGCTATTTTTCTACTTGAGATACATTGATTCAGTGTCTCTGGGTTTTATTCTGCAGTAAATGGCCAGTGTTGCAAAGCAGTGCTGTGTTCTAATCTACACAGTCACTATGAGTCAGAACCAACACCAACAGCACTGTCTGCATAGGAAATGATGAACTATTGTTGCCTATCAAGAACAAAGACTAAGAGACTGGGTGATGGCCTTTGGATCCATTGTAGTGTCTTGTTATTGTTGTTGTTAAGTGCCGCTGAGTCGGTTCTGACCCATAGCAACCCTGTATAGGGTTTTTGAGGACCAGCTGGTGAGCTTGAACCACTGATCTTGCAGTTCAAATGGCTATGCAGTCTGACACATTAACCCACAGTGCCACACCACAATTCCTTGCAGTGCCTTGGCTGTGTGCTGTGGAGTCAGTTCCGACTCATAGCGACCCTGTACAGGGTTTCTGAGGTTGTAAATCTTTACAGGAACAGAATGCCTCATCTTTCTCCTGTGGAACAGTTGGTAGTTTCGAACTGCTGACCTTGGGGTTTGCAGTCCAATTCGTAACCACTATGCAACCAGAGCTCCTTAGACTCCTTCTAGTGCCTCATTAGTCTACTCTCAAAGCGCTGCCCTAAAACCATACCAGCACTCTCTAAAGAACCATTTCGACAAGATCAGAGGAGGAAGTACAGCCAGAATGCTTTACTTAGAAGCCAAGGTGGTGAGACTTCTTCTATCACATTTTGGACATGGTACTAGGAAGGGCCAGTCCCTGGAGAAGGACATCTTGTTTGATAAAGTGGAGGGTCAGCAAAGAAGAGGAAGAACCCCAACTAAATGGATTAGCACAGTAGCAGCAGCAATGGGCTCAAGTGTAGCAATTGTGAGGAGAGCCCAGGACCGGGCAGTGCTTCCTTCTGTTGTGCACAGGGTCACTATGAATCAGAACAGACTCAATGACACCTAACAATAAGAGTGTTAAATATTCTTTCATGACACTAAGTTAATGTCAGTGGTGAACCAAAGTGATTAATTCAGATACATTGTTTTTCTTTCCATTAGTTATCATATAGTTGTTGTTAGGTGCCATTGTGTTGGTACCGACTCATAGCGACCCTATGTACAACAGAGCAAAACACTGCTCGGTTCTGGGCCAACCTCAGAATCATTGCTACGTTTGAGTCCACTGATGCTGCCACTGTGCCAATCTTTCTCTTTAGGGGTCTTCCTCTTTTTCTCCAACCCTCCACTTTTCCAAACATGATACCTTTCTCCAGTGACTGGTCCCTCCTGACAATATGTCCAAAGTATGAAAGATGAAGTCTGGCCATCCTGGTTTCCAAGGAACACTCTGGCTGAACATCTTCCAACACAGATCTGTTGGTTCTTTTGGCAGTCCATGGTACTTACAATATTTTCCTCCAACACCATAACTCAAATGCTTCAATTCTACAATCTGCCTTATTCTCTATCCAGCTTTCGCATACATATGAGATTCTTGGAAATACCATACCTTGCATGAGGCACACCTTAGTCCTCAAAATGACATCTTTGCTCTTCAACACTTTAAGATGGTCTTATCACATTGTAGATACTCAATAAATGTTATGTAAATTGAATTGATTTTATGAACAAATCCCAAATTAAATATATGTAGAAAAGGATTTCCAATAGGAATTACTATTAACAGATTTCAGGGGAAAATATTTAAAACTCTTTTTTTCCATTTTCAAAAATTAATATCTTATCCTGATCACCCACAGAGTCCTAGTGTGGCACTGTAGGATGATTCCTGGACTGCTAACTGGAAGGTGAATGGTTCAAAGCCACCCACCGTTCCTCGTAAACCCTATATGTGATCACTATGAGTTGGAACCGATTTGACAACACACAAACATCACCACCACCAATTCCTGAAGGAGTGCAAATGGTTAATATACTTGACTGCCAACCAAAAGGTTAGAGATACCTGTCCACCAGAGGCACCCAGGATGAAAGACCTCTACTTAAAAACAACAAAAAACAGTCATTAAAAACCTTACAAGCACAGTTATACTCTTAAGACACATAGAGTTGCTGCTATGGGTCAGAATGGACTCAACAGAAAGTGGTTTTAATTCTCAAAGGTAAGGTTTGTTGTTGTTGTTAAGCACCAATGAGTTGGTCCCAAACCATAGCAACATTGCATCGATTTTCTAAGGAGCAGCTGGTGAGCTTGAACCGCTGACTTTGTGGTTCAAACCAACTTTGTTGGTCAGAGCATTAACCCACAGCATCACACCAGGACTCCAAAGATGGGGTGGTGGTGTGCTATGGAGTCAGTTCTGCCTCATAGCGAACCTACATAGGGTTTCTGAAGCTGTGAATCTTTACAGGAACAGAAAGCCTCATCTTTCTCCTGCAAAACGGCTGATAGTTTTGTATTGCTGACCTTGAGGTTAGCAGCCCAAGTCATGACCACTACACTACCAGAGCTCCCTAAAGGTGAGGGGGGGACTTGTTATATTGCCCTTTTTTTTTTCAAATTTTGGCAGTCTCCAATCACCTTGAGTGTTTTCAAGGTTTAAAAAACTCTACAGTTAAACTAGAAAATATGCCTATTTAACAGATGATTTTCTAACATAAGAAAACTTTTTACCAACTCAGAAAAAGTCTTAATGAAAATCTTAGGTGGTGAACAAAGGTTACTCCAAACTGAGTACATCAAAACATTAATGAAGAAAGATTTTTTTCTATCTAGATTTCCTGAGTTCCTCTCTAGGAATTCCCATTGGTTAGAACATTCCTTAGTTTAACATCTTTATGTATGGTCTCAAGAGTTAATATACTATATTTTCCATGGTTTGATGAAGACTCCAAAGCCCTTAAGACATGAATTGGTATAATCCCTGAATCAAACTGCATTCAATTCAGTTCCAGACCATTTCAGGGTAATAAGGCTGGTATTTCTTATTTTAATTAGTCATTTTATACATCTAACAACTTCTTTGACAATCTTAGATTACTTGTTTGCTTTTAAGTGATAAAAACCATATTTGGCTAAAAATATGAATGCTACATTTGAATGTCCATTTACATTTTAGTAGTTATACAAATAAATTTTCTAGTCCTTTAGATTGTAGCTTTTTATAGACACTGAATACAATCACCTAATCTATTTTAATATTATACCCTTTTCAGCTTTTTCATGAGTATTTCCTAACACAGCAGAGATAGCAAGTTGATAATATGAATTTAAGACAAAGTGCCTGAACACTCATCAGAAAATGTCTTTTATTTTGCAAAGAAATTTGCTACTGACATCAGAAATTTTCAAGATAAACAAGAATGTCATTTGGCTACATAAACACATTGTGTGCTGTTGCTAGATCCTAAACTCCCTGAGTGTGAAGACTTTGCTTTTATCCTTATACTTGGAATGTAATATCTTTTTACATGGTACTTGGTTAATAAGCATCTATTGATTGGCACAGTAGCAGCAGCAATGGGTTCAAATATAACAATAATTGTGAGGATGGCTCAGGACTAGTCAGTGTTTCGTTCTGTTGACATAGGGTTGCTATGAGTTGGAACTGACTTAATAGCACCTAACAACAACAACAGAAACCTTGATTTAATAAACAAACAGATTTATATCATGATTTAAAAGCTATTCTTTTCTTAGTATATACGCCACACAGTGACAACATTCCAAAGCACATAAAACAACTGAAATATAGAATTGGACTCCTGGAATAGCCCTGTAGGATCAGCATTGGACTGCGAATCATAAAGTCAGCAGTTCAAACACACTACCTGCTCCTCAGACACCCTTTACAGGGTTGCTGTGAGTCGGAACTGACTCAATAGCACTTAACAACAACAGCAATATATATACACGCATACATATAATGATTATATGTAATATATAAATACTATCTTTTGATCCTTGACAGAATACTTATTTATTTTTCACTTAATACATACCTATTATGGTTTATATTGTAATTCAGATTATTTTTTAATAAATTAATTTTTAGCATAAACACAGAAAGGGGATTGCATGTTCCACATGACATAGCTAGCTTGCTCCAGATGCCAAATTTCTGTCTGAATTCAAAATGTTTCCATTGAACTATTCTGCTTAGCCCATCTTCAGTCTTCTTATGAAATGTAAAAGCAATGTTTTATTTCAATATATGTCAAATTCAGGAAACTCATTCCCTGAGACTGTGGTCCTGATATCTTACAAGATTTGAAATGTGTAAGTAAGGATAATGGGCATGTGTTCCCATGAAAGCATCTAGATGTTACCTACCAAGCTTCATGCAGGCCAGTAGGTCATTTTATTTGTTGGTTCCTTTATTGGTCAAAGAATTCTGGAATGCCTCCATTCCAGGATCCCCAGATGCCATGTTTATTCCAGGGGAGCCAAGATACAAGGCCAGTCTCTCCAAGTCTTTCAGTTTGGGGCCAAAGGCCATTGCAACACTTTTAAAACCAAAATGTCAATAAAGATATGTATTACTCAAAGTTAGAAATGCTAGAGATGAAAAGAGAAATGGAGGTTAAATTTCCAAATCTGTAATGAGTCTTGTAATTACAGTGATATTTATATAGGATCCATTTTACAACCCTTTTGTGAGCAACCTGGGTTTAGAATCTAAGTTCTAGACCTCCACGCACAAGTGTGTGTTAACAAGTCATTATGTTCCCTAGGGAGCCCTGGTGTAGTGCTGTGGGTTAACACACTGGACTGCAAAGTCAGTTTGAACAGCAAGGTTAGCAGTTCAAGATCACCAGCTGCTCCTCAGAAACCCAACACAGGGTCAGTATGGGTCAGAACCGATTTGATGGCACTTAACAACAACAATAACCATGTTCCCTAGATTACATGTATGATTTAGAAAAAAACAAATCCAAATAAAGCCACTGGATTGAGGCCAAAAGCTTCCAGCCAGCCTCTCTCTACCCTCAAATCATAGTCCTCAGGCCCATCAGTGTAACTCTAGGGATACCTTCTATCCCTGGACCATACAATCATGAGGCTCCTAAAATGTCAACAAAGATTATTTTTTAGACTTCTTAAAGGAATCAGGTTACAGATTGAAAATTCATGAGTTATCACCATGACCATATTGGACACCAAAACCCAAAACTTTCAAATTCTTAGTATTCTTAGTTCTGTTACTGCACATTACAAGACTCTGAAGAAGTCTAACTTTATTACAAATAAAATAATAGAATAAATAAGTTCTGCCTTTTAGGCATGAAAGCCACAAATGCAGGTCAAAATGATCTAAACTCAATTCTGAAAATTTGGGAATGACGGCGACTTCAGATGATCTTGCTGGCTTCGGGATGTAAAGTGTAGGGATTGTGTGAACAATATTCAGTCAGCACCATGGGAATGAATGACAGCTGCCAGGGAGAAGATGCCTGTAAAAAGGGCATGGAGGCAGCATCTGACCTCTGAATTCACAAAGGGGAAGTAAAAACAACTCAACAGCAGCTAAGGAAGCTGAGGTCAGACCTGCCTCCATCGTCCAACCTTCCTGACCAATTCTGACACCAACCATTCCTCCCACAGCACTCTCTGCTTCACATCTGGGTTTGAGAATTCATTGCAATTGCCTTCAACCACACACCATACTTATAATTACAGGGTTTATTAAGGAAATTAATAATAGGTTACACTTCAGGATCAGAAAAACTCAGGATACAGTTCTTTCATCAGGACAGCCTCTTCTCAGCCATACCCACAGGCCAGCCTCTCTCTGGTCCTTGGCCCCTTGTTCTGGTCTCTGTCCTACAATGTGATAAAACTCTTTTGGCACTGCTGATAAATGCCCAGAGGGTACTCCATTTCACTATAAGCCTCATCTCGAAGACACTCAGTTCTAACTCTGTGGGTCAGCAAACTTAGCTCCCCAGTGAAGTGCCTGGAGGTAATTCTGAATTCTCTCCCAGGTCCAGGAAGCCCATTTCTCTGCCTCCTGCTCTGGCTCTTGGTTCTACTGCTGCTGCACAATTGCCACCCCTCTGCTGCCGCAGCTCTCTGTCTCCTTGATTGAGGAGGTTCAACATGCCGGGATCTCCACTCCATGTTCTTCTGTCTTGATGATAGAGAGATCCCCCACCTCCTGCTTCTGAAATGACTCATTTTATACCCAGCAGGATGGCAAAATTGACCAATCACAATTAGCCTTTGTGACACTCATTCACAGATGAATTATGTAATCCTATCAGCATCTTCCTCCATCTCCTCTTAACCCTACTCATCAGGAAAAAGTTATTTCGTGGAAATTACAGAGTCCTGGTGTGGTGCTGTGGGATAAGGCACTGGACCGCCAGGTGGGTTTGAACAAAAAGGTTGGCGGTTCAAACTCACCAACCACTCCTTGGAAACCTTATACAGGGTTGCTATGAGTCAGAACTTACATGATTACACTTAACAACAACATCTCTAGAAAGGCCATAACTAATAATTCACTGCACTGTGATGCCTAATGAGAAGTTAAGCTTACTATGGAGCCCTGCAGTGCCTGTGCTCAGTCAGGATCACCCAGGGGGAGCAAAGTGACCAGAATAGGTTGTTACCTCAAAAACCAAAAGGGTGTATTCTAGATGGAAAGAGCAGCCAAATGCTGAAAGCTGCTAAAGACTAAGTGAGGTAGAGGCAGAAGAGAGAACAACCTCTGCTTTTGACAGTGTTGACAGGGACAGACTGAGTGGCCAGGAGAAGCATGACCACAGAGGGCTGAAGAATGAATGAGCAGTGAGGAAGTGAGTCACACAGGGCACAGTGCCTCGAAGGGTTTCATGCTTAGAATTTAACACTCTGTGGGCCCTGCCTTGATGTCTTGAAATCCTTCCTTTTACCTTTGATGTGCTTTGTAAGTGAAATCTGATGGAAGAATGGGACAATAGAGCACACACTGGGGGCTTGGAATCTCAGTTTGTGCAGTCTTCTACAAGATTCTCATTCATCGAGGGGTGTAAACTTATCACATCACAATGACAAGGAAAGACACACAGTCTGTTGTTGCCTTCAACCCCAGAAAGGACCTGGGCAAGACCATGAGGCAGTTCAGAGCCAACTCCATGTTCTGCAATGTCTCAGGACAGGGCAAGGAGATGGTTATCTTCAACACAGGTTGGCAAGACCATGGCACACTCAGTGGGGTCTGTCATGTACAGAGCACATTCCCATGTAGAAGTGGCAATATCTTGAGGGCAATTGTCCACCATGGGTTGGGGCAGAACCTTGTCAAAAGAAAATATTGACTTTCTTGTCCTTGGCTGTAACCTATATTTTCATTTTGCACTGTTGTTGTTAAGCACTGTTGAGTTGGTTCTGACTCATAGCAAACCTTTATAGATTTCTGAGGAATGGCTGCTGAGCTTGAACTGCCAACCTTGTGGTTCAAACCAACCTTCTAGTCTAGTGCATTAACCCGCAGTGCCACACCAGGACTCCTGCAAATTATGTTGTTGTTAAGTGCCATTGAATTGGTTCCGACTCATAGTGAGGTTTCCAAGAAGCAGCTGGTGAGCTTGCAGTTCAAATGGCTTTTCAATCTGGTGCATTAACCCACAGTGCCACACCAGGACTCCTCTGATGCTGCAAATTATATAGCCAGCCATAGTGAAGGCAATACTTTTTTGCAGTTTAACTTTGAAAAAGAGCAGAAAAAAGCGAAACAGAAAGTAATGGGAGATATAAGGTCAAAGTCTGTTACTTTTTAAGAATGGGAGGTATTAAGTATGCTCACATGCTTTGGAAAATAATGGGGCATGAAGAGGAAGACTATGAAGCAAAAGAGGGAAGGAGATTTGCAGAGTGCGGAGCCCTTTATCAAGAGAGTATAAATCTAGTACCAGGTGGATAATCAAATCTCTTGCATCAACAGGGGAAAGAAGAAGACAGAGGATGCAAATATAAGCAGGTGTAGAAGTTTGGTAGTAGGAAAATCATGTGCACTGGCTTCTGTTTACTCAATTCAATAAAACAGATGGTCATTAGCTGAGTGTAAAGGTGGAAGGGAGATGTAGAAGTCTGAGAAGAGATACAAAATAGAGAAATGAGAGAACAAGAGGACATTGAGACTTAATGGGTGTTTTCATTCCACTTATCACAATGTTTGATTGTTTTGCACATTTGTCTGTTTATTTTTGTTTTGTCTCTCTCCTTGAAGAGGATGTGAGCTCTATATGAAGAGGAACCATGTCATCTTCTCCACAGCGCTATCTCAGTGCCTAGTGTCGAATACAGGTCCTGGCTCATGAGGCAACACAAGAAATAGTTGGAAAGAAGCAAAAGGAAAGAAGCGAAAGAGGGAGGAAGGCAGGGACAAAGGAAGGAAAGAAGGGGTCAGGTGTGATGGTCCAGTGTCATTAGCACTCTTCTGAAGCCTATGCCTTCTAGAAAAATGCACTCTTGACATCATTAGTGTGTCAGAAGCGAGATCATCAGAAAACAGCCCACGTCTTGGTGAGCTCTGTGTTCTGGATGTGCTTAACTCCTTTTGTCTTCTTATCCCCTTTGACCACTCCCTCTCTCGGTTTGCAGTCATAACTTCCCTTAGGGTGGAGATGGTTATGAAGCAATTTGTCTTCTCCTGGGGTGGCTGAGCCCTTCTAATAGACAGGAATTGCCTTTCCTTTTAGTGTTTATTAAGTAGCAAGTCAAAGGCTGGCCCAGATGAAAAGGTAATTGCCATGACTAAGTTCAGGCCCTTTACCAAAATCCTAGCCAGCCAGTGAGTGGGGGAGGTAGCTGTTTAAGGAGTAAGGGCTCAAGTGCAGGCCTGTGGGGTAAAGGTTAATAAGCAGGGCTTGAACATTTGGAAGCAGATGTACACCAGAGTAGTGTCAACAAAGGAGTTCAGCTGACACAGAGCCACATTATCATCCCCAGTGGGGAGAGTCTAAATGCTGCTTCTGTGGGGCTAAATGCAGGTGTAGGCATACCTCCAAGATATTGCAGGTTCAGTTCCACTGCAAGAAAGCAAGTATCGCAATAAAGTGATTCACAAGTTTTTACTTTCCCATTGCATATAAAAGTTACATTTGCACTAACTGTTGTTAGTTAATAAACTGTAGTTTATTAAGTGTGCTTTGGTTTTTGGTTATGTGCCGTAGAGTCGGTTCTGACTCACAGTGACCTGGTATAGGGTTTCTGAGGCTGTAAATCTATACAGGAGCAGAAAGCCTCATCTGTCTCCTGTGGAACAGCTGGTAGCTTTGAACTGCTGACCATGAGATTAGCAGGCCAACTGGTAACCACTACACTACCAGAGCTCCTTAAAGTGTGCATTAGCAATATGAGAAAGCTTGAAGTACTGTGAGAATAACCAAACAAGGACACAGACACAAAGTGGGTTCACGCTGTTGGGTGCAGGGTTGCCGCAAACCTTCAGTTTGTTAAAAGGAAAAAAAAAAAAAAAAGCCAAAAGGTGAAGAATTATATAAGGAGGTGTGAGGTGTGCCTGTATCATTCAGTTCTGAATAGATTTGTTAGGTCCAACGTACAACAATTCTGAGAAGACTACAATTACAATAGTCCATGTTCTATGTAATGATCTGCAGGACAAGTTCATCAGCTTAGCAGTAATTGACAAATGCAGAGACCTTTAATGTCCACACATGCCTCCTCTGAGATAGAGGGCAGTATCTTATCCTCCCCATTTTACGCATAAGGAAACTGAGGCATAAAGACTTAAAGGACTCAGAGATCCTTACACTGTAGGGGGAAATTCCAAGTGCATAGATCATATCCATTAAAATATTATTTTACCTAGTTCCATAATAACAATAGAAGATGATCTAGATAGATATTATCTTTTCCATTTTATAGAGAGGAAAACAGAATTCAGAGGGGACTTATGTTGTACTTGAAGTCGTGGTGTGGCACTGGACTACTGATGGAAAGGTAGGGAGTTACAACCCACCAGCTGCTCCTCAGAAATCCTACATAGGGTCGCTAAGAGCCAGAACCAATGCAATGGCACTTATCAACAACAGTCTTGTATCTTGGAATCCTAGTGGAACAGTGGGTTAAGTATTGAACTGCTAACCAAAAGATCAGTGGTTCAAATCCACCAGCTGCTCCATGGAAGAAAAAGGAGACAGTCTACTTCCATAAAGATTGACATCCTTGGAAATCTATAGAGTAGTTCTGCTCTGTTTTATAAGGTTGTTATGAGTTGGAATCCAGTTGACAGCAATGGGCTTGTTTTGATGTAAAGTTTAATGTTGTGCCTAAGTCTGTGGGAGGTAGAAAAAGGTTTTAGCACTGTTGGATAAGCACTGGACCATTAACAAGATTAGCAATTCAAACCAATCAGCAGCTCCTCGGAAATCCTTTTTAAGGTTGCTATGAGTTGGAACCATCTTGACGACACTTAACTACAACTAGCATAAAGGTTGGTGGTTCAAACCTACTTGGAGACACCATGGAATTGCTGTTAAGTGCCATCAGGTTGGATCCGACTCAGAGCAACCCTGTATAGGATGTCCAATGAGTAGCTGGTAGGTAACTTTGAACCACCGACCTTGTGGTTCAAACAAACCTTGCAGTCCAGTGCTTTATCCCACAGCTACACTGGTGTGGCGCTGTAGGCTAATGCGTCAGACTACAAAATCGGGAACTAACTGCTAGACTCTTTGAGAAGTTGGAATTTTTCTCTATTCCTCCCCACAGCAGACCAAAGAGCTGGGTGGAAAGGCTGTGAGGCAATAGGAAAGACTCTCTGCTCCAACTACAAGATGGCCCAATGACAATGGCTTTCAAAAGGAAAGGAACTCGGTAGGTTTATAGTAACTTTGAATCTCAGAGGAAAATTGTCAAAGTGCCAATCCCCCTTGTTCCATTTAATTCTCCTCCATGGAATCTGTGCATGCAGAAGGGTATATGGCCAAGGAAGGCTGCCTGACTCTCCAAGGCTGCTTCCAAAATCCAAACATCATATAAGAGTTGGGAAGGGATAAGATATAGCTGCATGCTAATGGAACCTCATAAGTCCCAGACACTTTGGCATTCGTGGACCACTTTCTTCATAAAAATAAAAAGATTTAAAATTATATTTTGCAACTGTATTGGTAAAATTATGATTACATTAATAGTATATGTTAAAGTGTGTTATGCTCCTAAAAGTTCCTTTTTTCTTTGAATTAAAAAAAAAAAAGTTAAACATTTTTGTGAGTCCCTAAAACATTGTGGAATCTCAGCACTACCTCCAGTGCCTCTTGTATAAGTTGGCCCTAAACTCAAAGCTGCCGGTCCTCGCCAAGTCACGTGCTGTGCTGACTTGCCTTCTTGTTCTTTGCTGTGATGTTTCAGCTTTTTTGAAATGATGACTAATCATACCCATGTCACATAAAAGATCAAAGAAGGAAAACTTCCATTTCTTCTCTGTGAGCTATGATGTCAGAGAACTCTCAGATCTCTAGCTGTAATTTAAATCTCTCTGCTTTTGTTAAGCTTCCAAGAGTTGAATTGTCACCAAATATATTAGTACTACAAAATATCATTAAATTCGCTGAGCTCACCCTTCCAGCTGTTACAATAAATGAACAAAATAAAAGAAAACCAAAGCCCCAAGTGGTTTTAACAATGCGATGATTGATGATTGATTTCTATTTCTCTTTTCTCCTCCCCTGAATTTGGCTGCAAACTATTTAACTACCTCCCCAGTGTTTTTGGCCCTTTCCAATGTGAAGAAATTGAGCTAGATTTTCATGCCTTGGAATCCACTATGTACTCAACCCCCAAGCCTTTTGAGCTTCAGCCATAATTAGCTGTAATGTGTTTATAGGGCCAAGAGAATTTAAAACATGCAAGACATGAGTCAGGAAAGGATGATATCAAAATCCATATTTATTCTGGATTTTAGTCTAATCTCATTGGACTTCACACACATCATTGTTTTTCTTTAATATTAGCAATGTAGGGAGTGACTGGGAAATTCCCACAGGATTTATACATTCAGATCCATACCAAACAGATTCAGGTTTCCTTGTGGAAGGGTTTATGTTCCCTAAACTCACATCCCAGAGAATGGGCTTAGCCCAGAAAGGTTATGTTTTGTTTTCCTTGTATTTGGCTAATAGCTCAGTAAATATTTTTTTTTCACATGGCCAAAAAAATACCTTGAAATATATGTGAGCATATTGAATATCAAAAACACATTGGCACACAGTTAAATATGGTGATGTCTGAATCTGGCTGTGCTATTGGGAAGCTGTGTTCACTCTGTCCAGTCATTAGAATGCTATCAAATAAATTCCTAATGTTGCTTTTAGGTGTCATCGAGTCCATCCCAACTCATAGTGACCCTATGTGACAGAGTAGAACTGCCTCATAGATTTTCTAGGCTTTAATCTTAACAAGCCTTTCTCTCATGGAATTGTTAGGTGGGTGTGAAACACTAACCTTTCAGCTAACAGTCAAGCAGCTAACCATAGCACCGCCTAGCTCCTGAAACTTGGGATCCTGTGGTTCAAATCTGTGTTTGTTCCAAATCCTTGGGAAATTCTTCTCATTTCCATGTCCCACAATGTCTATTAATACTCTGTTCAAAAGATAAAGCCTGGACCCGCTTCAGAGATTAGCACAATAGGCAACTAATTCCACAGTGTAATTCCAAAACCTCTAAGGAAGTACCCTTTACCCAAGCAGTTCCCAACTCCCACCCACCTTTGTGCCTACCACAAGACTTGCTTTCATGTCAAGACTACCATTCACACCACACCATCCCTTTGTGTAATTGTCTCATCTGTTAAAATGCAAACCGTTTTCTCCAAGAGGTTTACACATCAAAAGTCACTAACATGTGAAAACAAATTATCTTAACCTGTGGTCATAGATTCTGTCCCTTGCCAAGGGGGATAATTAAGAAAAGTTATGTGCAATATTTGGAGTTGCAGGATGTGTAGGAGAGAGAGAAAGAGAGAGAAGATTCCAAACACTATCCTAGAAGGAGGGTTATAATTTTAGTCACATCTCTGAGTCTGAGCCCCTCTTTTCCAAAGATTCAATCTTACAAGACATCTGTATATTGGGTAAATGTGCTATCTTTGGAGTGAAGGACTTTACCAGATGGAATGCACAGAAATCAAATTGACTACATCTGTGCAAAGAAATGGTGGTCAAAAAAGGGCCAAGGCAGACATGGAACAGACCATCAATTGCTCATATGCAAGTTCAGGATGAAACTGAAGAAAATTAAAAGAAGTCCACAAGAGTCAAAATGTGACCTCGAACATAACCCACCTGAATTTAGAGATTATCTCAAGAAAAGATTTGATGCATTAGACACTAATTATCAAAGACTAGAACAGTGTGGAAAGACTAAGAATATCATAAAGGAAGAAAACAAGAGGTCATATAAGAAGATGAGAAAGAAGAAAAAGACCAAAATGGATGTCTGAAGAGACTCCAAGGCTTTGTCTCCTGCATGGAGATGCTAAAGCAAAGGAAGAAATGAGGAGGTAAAAGAGCTGAGCAGAAAATTTCCAAGGGTGGCTCAAGAAGATGAAGTCAAATATTATAATGAAATGTGCAAAAATCTGGAGTTAGAAAGAAAACCAAAAGGGAAGAACACATTCAGTATTTCTCAATCTAAAAGAACTGAGGGCAAAATTCAAGTATCAAGTTACAATACTGAAGGATTCTTTGCAAAATACTGAATGATGCAGAAAGTATCAAAAGAAGATGGAAGGAATATTCAGAGTAAAACAAGACATGGTCAAAGTTCAACCATCTCAAGAGATAGCATATGATCAAGAAGGAATAAGCCCAAGTTGCAATGTAAGCACTGACAAAGTACAAGGCTCTGGGAATTAATGGATTACAAACTGAAATCTTTCTACAAACTGAGGCAGCTCTCCACTATGCCCAGAAATTTGGAAGACAGCAACCTGGCCAACTGATTGGAAGAGATTCATATTTGTGCCCATTCCAAAGACAGGTGACCCATTGGAATGAGGAAATCTTCAGACAGTAACATTAATATCACATGCAAGTTAGATTATGTTAAAGATAATTCAAAAATGTCTGCAACAGTACATGGACAGAGAACTGTCAGAGGTTCAAGCCAGATTCAGATGAGGATGTGGAACAAAGGATATCATTGCTGACATCAGATTGGTCTTGGATGAAAGCAGAGAACACCAGAAAGATGTTTACCTGTGTTTTATTGACTACGAAAAGGCTTTCAAATGTGTAGATCATCACAAACTATGGACCACATTGCAGAGAATGAGTATTCCAGAACACTTAATTGTGCTCATGAGGAACTTGTACATAATCCAAGAGACAATCATTTGAATGGAACTATGGAACATTTAATGGTTTAAAATCAGGAAAGGTGTTCACCAGGGTTGTATTTTTCACCATAATTATTCGATCTGTATGTTGAGCAAATAATCTGAGAAACTGGATTATGTTAAGAAGTGGTATAAAGATTGGAGGTAGACTCTCTAACAACCTGTGTTATGCAGATGATAAAACCTAGTTCGCTGAAAATGCAAAGGACTTAAAATACTTACTAATGAAGATCAAAGACCACAGTCTTTGGTATGAGTTGCACCTTACTATAAAGAAAACAAAAATCCTCACCACTGGAGCAACAAATGACATTACGGTAAATGGAGAAAAGATTGAAGTTGTCCAAGACTTCATTTTGCTTGGATTCATCATCAACACTCATGGAAGCAGCAGTCAAAAAATTAAACTATGTATTGCATTAGGCAAAGCTGCTACACAAAATCTACTTAAAGTGTTCAAAAGCAAAGATGCCAGTTTGAGGACTGATACTTTCAATAGCCTCATATGCATGTGAAAGTTAGAAAGTGAGTAAGAAAGACCATAATTGAATTGATGCACTTGAGATACAATGTTGAAGAAAAAGATTAAAAGTATCATGGACTGTCAGAAGAACAAACAAATCTGTGTTGGAAGAAGTGTAACCAGAATGCTCCTTGGAAGCCGGGATGGCAAGACTGTGTCTCTCATACTTCATACACATTGTCAATAATAACCAGTCCCTGGAGAAGGAAATCATGATAGGTAAAGTGGAAAGTCAGGAAAAAAGTGGAGGACCCACAATGGGATGTATTGGCACACCAGAAAGATGTTTACCTGTGTTTTATTGGACTCAGCTTACGATTGTATGGATGGTGCAGAACCAGACAGTGTTTTGTTCTATTGTACATAGCATCCCTATGAGTCAGAATTGACTGGATAGCACCTAACAACAACAACGAAGTCATCCACTTGTGTTATTTCTGTTATTAGAGAACTAAGACAAACGACAAGGGTATAAGAAGTTGCTTATCTGGAGGTCAGTGGTCATAAGTCTTTCTAGATTATCATTTTGCTCAAATACTGGGGTCAGGGGACATTAGGTTAGCTCACTGGTAATTTAAAATTGGCTTTTTGGATTAGAAGAAATACACGCATGAATTAAGCTAGACAACAAATGTCATATGAATGGATATCCAGCTTTGCCAGCACCATTTGTTAAGGAAACTTTATATTCCCCAATTAGTAAGTTTGGGCCCTTGTCAAATATAATTTATCCATTGTTGGATAAATGATATCAATTCATAACAATTCTGTACATGGTTTCTGAGGTGTGGCTGGTGGGTTTGAACCACTGGCACTGTGGTTAGCAGTCCAGTGTTACACCGGGATTTCCAGTTATCCACAGGAGTATGGATTTATTTCTGGGTAATCAATTCTGTTCCATTGATCTATGCATATGTCATTGTACCAGCACCAGGCTGATTTGACTACCATGCTCGTGTAGTATTAGGTTTTGAGATCAACAAATGTGAGGTCTCCTAGTTTGGTCTTCTTCTTTAGTTGTGTTTTGCTGATCTGGGATCTCTTTCCTTTCTATATAAAGTTGATAATTCATTTTTCCATCTCTTTAAAGAATTATGATGGAATCTAGACTGAGATTACATTATATCTATAGATCATTTTGGGTAGTCTTGACTTTTTCACTATGTTAAATCTTCCTATTCATAAGCATAGCATATTCTTCCATTTATGTTGGTCTCCTTTTATGTCTCATGTTTTTCCGTTATCTTTATTGTTGTTGTTGTTAGGTGTCTGCCCTCAAGTCAGTACCGACTCATAGCAACCAGAACGAAACACTGCCTTGTCCTGGGCCAACCTCACAATCATTCCTATGCCTGAGCCCATCGCTGCCGCCACTGTACCAGTCCATCTCATTGGGGG
>NW_006408715.1:4159644-4161958 GCF_000296735.1 Chrysochloris asiatica | reverse complement strand
CCGTGGAATCGGTTCTGACTCATAGTGACCCTGCACAGGGTTTCCGAGACTGCAAATCTTTACGGGAGCAGAAAGCCTATCTTTCTCCCGCAGAACAGCTGGTAGTTTCAAACTGCTGACCCTGAGGATAGCAGCCCGATTCATAACCACTACGCTACTAGAGCTCCTTATTTATTTAAAACATTTATTTATCCACTTACTTAATTTTTATTTAAACCACTAGTTATTCTTTAAACCAACATTTCTTTATATGTTTTTGCTGTTGTTGAGTGCTGTCAAGTTGGTATTGACCCATGGTGACCCTGTATTGGGTTTCTGAAGAGTAGCTGGTGAATTTGAATCATCGACCTTGCGGTACAAAGAGACTTTTCAGTACAGCGCATTAACTCTCAGCACCACACCAAGACTCAAGGTTGTTTATTTCTCTAGTTAGATTTATTCCTAAGTAGTTCAACATTTGGAGTCCTGGTGTGGTGCTGTGGGCTAATGTGTCAGATTGCAAAGTCATTTGAACTGCAAGGTCTGTGGTTCAAGTTCACCAGCTGCTCCATGGAAACCCTATACAGGGTCACTATGGGTCAGAATGGACTCGACCAGCTGCACTTAACAAACAACAACAAGTTCATCTTTTGGGTGACTGTTGTAAATGTTGTTGCTATCCTGATTTTCCTTTTAAGAGTTCTCTTTGTTAGTGTAAAGCTATCTGGCTGGTTGGCTGGTTTTCACATGTTAATCTTTTACTCTGCTGCTTTGCTAAATTTTTCTGTTAGTTCCATTATTTTTCTTATTGAGTCTTCAGGATGTTCTATGTATAGGATCACAGCATCTGTAAACAGAGAGTGCTTTGCTCCTTCTTTACCAATTTAGATACCTTTTATTTCCTTTTCTTGCCAATACAATACTGAATAAGAGTGGTACTAAAGGACATCCTTACACGCCCTTCTCAAGGGGAACACTTTCAACCTCTCTCTCCATTAAGACTAATGTTGGTCATATACATGAATGTTGTATTTTTTTAAGTGCTGACAAGTCAGTTCCGACTCATAGTGACCTTTCCAAGTGGCAGTTAGTGGTTTTGAACCTCAAAATAACTAACCTTTCTACTAGTTATTCAGTGCTTATCCTACAGTGCTACACCAGAGTCCATTAATGTATATATGTCCTTAGTTATTTTTAGGAATTTTCCTTCTATTCCTATTTCTATTTTGCTGAAGATTTTTTATCAGAGTTAGGTATCAGATTTTGCCAACTACCTTTTCTGCGTTGTTTGATATAATCAGGTTGTTCTTTTTCTTTATTTTACTTATGTGATTGACTAAATTGATTGCTCAGCATTAGTTGAACCATCCCTGCATGCCTGGTGTGAATCCCACCTGGTCGTTATTTTTTCATATATATGTGTTGTTGGATTGTATTGGCTAGGGTTCTATTGAGAATTGTGTCTATATTCATGAGGGATGCAATTCTCATTTTTAGTGATGTCTTTCCCTAGTTTTGTTATCAAAATTATGTTTGCTTCATAAAATGAATTCTAGAGTGTTCTATCCTTTTCTATATTCTGGAATAGTCAGAAATGACTTGATGACACTTAACAACAACAATTGTCCCTGTTGTTGTTGTTAAGTGCCATCGAGTCGGTTCTGACCCATAGCGACCCTGTACAGGGTTTCCAAGGCTGTAAATCTTTACGGAAGCAGAAAGCCTCGTCTTTCTTCCGCGGAGCAGCTGGTAGTTTCAAACTGCTGACCTTAAAGTTCGCAGCCTGATTCGTAACCGCTACGCTACCAGAGCTCATACAATTGTCCCTGGGAGGTATAAATGGTTAACCTAAAGGTTGGAAGTTTTGGTATACCCAGAGAGACTTTGTAAGTAAGACCTAGAGATCTGCTTCTGAAAAATCAGCCATTGAAATATTCATGGAGCACAATTCTACTCTGACCTTATGGAGTCACCCTGAGTCAGGACTGACCCCTCTGGCATCTCAACACTAGGGATGGTCATTGCTACAGAGTTGCCTTCATTTCTAGGAAGGGATAGAAAAAAATTTTTTTGTCAAAAATAAGGAGTTACTAATGCTATTTTCAATTTACATTTAGCACTGTAGGAATTTTGCTTATCACCTCTGATTTTGCACTTGTTTTCTTTTCTCCTATGCTAAAAAATATTAACTCCAAATGCTCATCTGATCTATCCTACAAAACATGCACAAATAATTTCAAAGTAATATTACCAATATTACTATTAACTTTAAAATTGTTGTTTGTTGTTGTTGTATGCCGCTGATTCAATTCCAACTCATAGCAACCTCAGTTGA
>NW_006408715.1:4152345-4158999 GCF_000296735.1 Chrysochloris asiatica | reverse complement strand
GGCATTAGTAAGCTGAAATGGATGGTATTGACAATTTTTAATTGGAAAAACACGTAACTTATGATGCCAGGAATGGCGAGTTGAAGAGAAAAAGCATTGTATTCATCATCAAAAAGAACATTTCAAGATCTATCTTGAAGTGAAATGCTGTCTGTGATAGGACTATTATCCATATGCTTAATGGCAGATCAATTAATATAATTATTATTCACATCTACACAATAACCACAAAACCTGATGATAAAGAAATTAAAGAGTTTTACCAACTTCTTTGCAGTCCTGGTGTGGCGCTGTGGCCTAATGTGTCAGACTGCAAATTCGTTTGAACTGCAAGGTCAGTGGTTCAATCTCACCAGCTGCTCCTGGATCAGAATCAGCTCAATGGCATTTAACAGCAATGACAATAACAACCAGCTTCTTCAGTATGAAATTGATCAAACATGCAATCAAGAGTGTTGATGTTGTTGTTGTTGTTGAGTGCCATAGAGTTGGTTCCAACCCATAGTGACCATGAACAGGGTTTCCGAGGCTGTAAATCTTTATGGGAGCAGAATGCCTCATCTTTCTCCTGCAGAGCAGCTGGTAGTTTTGAACTTCTGACCTTACAGTTTGCAGCCCGATTCGCAACACTATGCTACCAGAGCTCCTTAGATGTGTTGATAATTACTGGCAATTGGAAGATAAAAGTTAGAAACAAAGAGGAAGGATCAGAAACTGGAAACGGTGGCTTTAGTGATAGAAATGACACTGCAGATCACATTATAGAATGCGATCATTTGCAAGACAAATGACTTATACGTTGTAAATACACCTGGCCCTCACAGAAATTTAATTGACTATATCTGTTTAGAAGCTCAACATTATCAGCCAAAATAACAAGGCCAGGAACCAATTGTGGAACAGACCATCAATTGTTTATATGCAAGCTCAAGGTGAAGCTAAAGATAATTAAAACAAATCCTCCTTGAGATCCAAAATACAACCCTGAGTATATTTCATCTGAATTTAGAAAGTCAAAGGGCACTAAAAAGATAAGAAAGAAAAAAAGACAAAATGGATGTCAGAGAAACTCTGAATCTTGGTCTTGAATATAGAAAAGCTAAAGCAAATGGGGGGGTGGGGGAGAGAAAGTGATGAAGTGGAAAAGCTGAATAGAAATTTCGAAGGATCAAGAAGACAAAGTGCAAAGAATGAAAAACTGAAATGTGCAAACACCTGGAGTTAGAAAATCAAAGGGAAGAATATGCTTAGTATTTCTCAAACTTAAAAAAACTGAAAAAAATTTCAAGCCTAGGGTTAAAATATTGAAGAATATTGTAGGCAAAATATTGATCCACAAAGCATCAACAAAAAGATAGAAGGAATACACAGAGTCATTGTACCAATAAGAATTGGTCAGCTTTCAAACATTTTGAGAAATAGCATATGAGCAAGAACAGATGGTATTGAAGGAATAAGTACAAGCTGCACTGAAGGCATTGGGGAAAAAAAAAAAGTCTCCAGGAACTGACAGAATACTAATTGAAATGTCTCAACAAACAGATGCAAGGCTAAAAGTGCTCATTTGTCTCTGCTAGGAAATCTAGAAAACAGCTACCTGGCTAAGCAACTAAAGAGAGCCACTCCAAAAAAAAAAAGGTAACCCAACAGAATATGGAAATTATCAAAGAATATCATTAATAACACATGGAAAAACAGTTTTGCTTAAGATAATTCAAAAATGGTTGCAGTGGTACATTGACAGAGAGCTGCCAGAAAATCCAGCCAGATTCAGAAGAGGACCTGGAACCAGGGATATTGTTGATGTCAGGTGGATCTTAGATGAAAGCAGAGAATATCAGAAAGATGTTAACATGTGTTTTATTGATTATGCAAAGGCAGTCAACTCTTTGGATCACAAATTATGGATAACATTGCAAAGAATGGGAATTCTAGAGCATTTAACTGTGCCCACCTGGAACCTGTACATGGACTAAGAGGTAGTCATTCAAACAGAATAAAGGATACAAAGTGGTTTAAAATCAGTGAAGATGTGCATATGATATCCTTGATATGATTCAATAATTTCCTATTACCATACTTACTGCAAAGTCACTGGAACTGCAAGGTCAGTGGTTCAAGCTCACCAGCTGCTCCTTGGAAATGCTATATAGGGTCACTATGGGTCGGAATCGACTCAACGGCACTTAACAACAACATACTTACTTCATCTGTATGTGTGCCAAATGATCCAAGAAGCTAGACTATATGAAGAAGAACGTGGCATCAGGACAGGAGGAAGACTCACTAACAACCTGGCATATGCAGACTGGCACAAATTTGCTTGCTGGAAGCAAAGCACTTACTAATAAAAATCAAGGACTACAGTCTTCAATATGGATTGCAAATCAATGTAAAGAAAACAAAAGTCCTCACAACTAGACCAATAAACATCATGATAAAAAGAGAAAGGATTGAAGTTGTCGAAGAATTCCTTTTACTTGGATCCATAATCAATACTTAAAGAAGCCGTTGTCAAGAAATCAAAGTATTGCATTGGACAAATCTGCTACAAAAGGGCCCTTTAAAGTATTAAAAAATGTCACTTTGAGGACTAAGGTATGCCTGACCCAAGCCACACTACTGTCAATCACCTCGTATGAATGGGACAGTTGGACAACGAATAAAAGAAAATGGAGAAGATTCAATGCTTTTGAATTATGGTGTTGGTGTAAATATTGAATATATCATGTACTGCCAGAAGAATGAACAAATCTGTTTCAGAAGAAGAACAGCAAGATTTCACCTTGGAGGCAAGGATGGCAAAATTTCATTTCTCATATTTACACATGTTATCAGGAGAGACCTGTTCCTGGAGAAGGATATGCTCTGTAAAGTGGAGGATCAGCAAAGAAGAGGTAGACCCTTAACAAGATGGAACTGGCACAGTGGCTGCAACAATGGGTTCAAATATAAACAACAATTTTGAGGATATCCAGACAGTGTTTTGTTCTATTGTATCTAGGGTCTCTGTGAGTTGGAAGTAACTCACCAGCACCTAATAGCAACCAACAATAACAATCTGAATAAAATTGAAAACTGTATTGCAGTTCTATTTATTTTTACAAAATATTCCACCATGGATGTTAAGTTGAAATGTCTTGTGACAGTCTCTGATTGTATATTTGTCGAGTTGTATGTGTGTGTGTACAGCAGTTCGAAACTACCAGCGGTTCCGCGGGAGAAAGATGAGGCTTTCTGCTCCCGTAAAGATTTACAGCCTCGGAAACCCTGTGCAGGTTCACTATGAGTCGGAACCCACTCCACGGCACTTAACAACAACAACAAAGTCACTTGAATTTATTTTTTTCTCTGCATGATTTTGTTGCCAAAATGATCTACGGTAGGATCATTCATTTCCGTTTGTTTTTAAAATTTTAGATTTACATATATATGTGTGTGTGTGTGTGTGTGTGTGTATATATATATATATGTATATATATATATGTATATATATAATCTATAAGGAGCTCGTGTAGTGAAATGGTTACAAGTCGGGCTGCTAACCTTAAAACAACCAGAAGTTCCACCGGTAAGCTTTTTGCTCCTGTACAGATTGACAGCCTTGGAAACACTATGCAGGCACGCTACATGGCACACCACCACTGTCACAAAATATTTACATGATTCAAAGAAATCTTGTTTCCATCTTGTCTACTTTGCTTTCTCCTGTAAGCAAAAATTCGTACTAATTTTGGGGTTGTCTTGCCAGTGTGCTTAATGGAAAACATAAATAAGTGTAATATAATTATATTGCACTTCTTTCTTACACAAAAGACTTAGTTCTATACTTTTCTGTCCTCACTCTCTGGTGTATGATAGAATCATTCCATATCCATCTATAGTGACCTTTCTCTCTCGCTCTCTCTCTTTTCCATTTAGAATTTCATTGGTGTGGCTACTGTATTATTTATTCCCATTGATGGAGATGCCAGCTTGTTTCCAGTCTTGTACATATGATTTCTTTGTATTTTTTGGCAGTGTATTTAAGAGGATAGAGTCTTAGACGTGAAATTTCTGGAACAAAAGGTAAAATCATATATGATTTTGCTAGTTAATGCCTAATTTTCTTCTATAGGGGTGGTACCAATTTTCACCAGCAATATATAATAGGGCCCATTTCCTCACAGCTTCACCTACAAATTATGCTGAAAATCATTAGCATTTCTGCTAATCTGATAAGTGAAAAATTGTGTCTAAACGCACTCTGAATTTTCATTTCTATCAAAATGAATGGGACTAAGCATGAGGCACTGTGGGTTAATGTGCTGGACTGCAGTTAATTTGAACCACAAGGTCAGTGGTTCAAGTTCACTGGCCACTCCTAGTAAACCCCAGTTGGAGTCACTATGGGTCAGAACCAACTCAACAGCACTGAACAACAATGACAAGAAGCATCTTTTTGTGTTTAAGAGCTGTCTTCATTTCTTCTGTGATCTGTCAACATCTTTTTGTCACCCCTTTTTTTAATCAGGAATTTCATCACATTTTCTTCTCCAACGTTAGATCTTTTTTATTAATGCCACTAGCCATTTATGATTCAAGCTCACCAATATTTGTCTTTTGTCTTTGTTTTTGGTTTTTATAGTGGTTTTCGTGCACACAGATTTTTGAGGTGACATCTGATATTTAAAGACATTCCATGATTTCAGGGCCCCCTCAGGTCAAAAAAGCAGATCAACAAGGGCACCAGATCTTTTACATCTGCTGTTCTGAGGAAACGTCTGAAAGGGTGTCACTTAGATTAAGTTAAGCCGCTGCAATTAATAATCAATTTTAGTTCTGAGGCTGCTGGTTCCCCCTTGATAAGCCAGTGTATACAGCTGTATTTTAGCAGGCAGGCGAACTCAGTCGGTCCCTTTACCTTAGAAGTAATGGAACAGCTATCCTCAGGGAGCACTTAGGGAAGACAGCTTCTTTAGAGATCTTCAAAAGAGACTAAGATCTACTGAAAATCCTCCAACCCTACTTGAGTTACTCATCTTGATTGAGAACGGAGGCTGTGATTCCCAAGAGGTGACACAGCTATGTTCATGTCTTCATGGCTGGGTCTGAGGGGAGAATCCCACCCATCAGACTTAATGAGGACTCAGGTTGGTTGGTGACACAAGTTCGGTGGATCAAACTCACCAGCTGCTCCTTGGAAACTCTATACTGGGTTGCTATGAGTTGGAACTGACTCCATGGCATTTAACTACAACAGCAACAGGTAGAGTAGATAGTTTATGTCGTTAGGGTTCAGAAAAAAATGGCTCACAGAGACTTTATTACATATGTGCCCAAGCAAAAGCAATAAATGCATTGCCAGGGAGCAGAGTCAGTTTTGACTGTTACAGAGCATACTGTATCACAGGGATGCCTCGATGGTAACATTTTTGAAGACATATCAGCAGACCTTTTATTCTGCAGCCCACTGGATGGATGTGAACCATCAACCATAAGGTTATTAGTCAAACACAAACTATTTTCGTCATCTAAAGACCTCATATGTGCTGAGGCACACTGTAAGTGTGGTATAATTCATTTATGACTGACTCATTTTTAGGCTCTCTAACTAGATGAGAGAACACAAGGAACAGAAGTTGGTTGTTTTTTTTTACAAAGAAAATGAGATTGTATCTTCATGAAACCTGGAGCCCTAAGAACTAAGAAGATTATCAAGTTATTTCACTCCAGGGTCAAACAGAGAAAGGAAAGGAAAGACAACAGTTGATTGTCAAGGTTATATCTATTCCCAACTCTTACTACAACCTAATTTTTAATTGAAAAACAATAAATAATAAACAAATTATTGATACCACCAGGTTGTATGCCAAGCTTTCAGATTTACAAAGTACTTTCTCATTTTGCACTCAGAGCAGCCATATGAGTGTTTAAAGCTTAATTACCACATATGCTACAATACAAAACTAAGGCTGAGTGGTTAAACTGTTCAAGACCACACCTAGTAATTGGTATAGGCAGGACTTGAATCCATACCCAACACAGGCTTGACTCTGTCATTACCTGCTTGAAATTGTTAATAATTGTGAACAAAGCATCATACATTTTCATCTTACAAAGACCCTGCTATTCATGTAGCTGGCCCTGTCCAAATTCCATGTTTTTTTAGTCCTAAGAATTAAAATCCACCAAGTGTCTATCAATTTGTCATACTGTGGTATCTTACATGATACTTTAATGCTGGAAACTATGACACCAATATTTTCAATAGCAGCATGGTATACCCATGGAGGTCAGGTTTCAGCTGAGCTTCCAGACTAAGAAGGAGTAGTAAAACAAGGATCAGCAGACTACTTATGAATGCTTAGCCACTGAAAACCTTATGCATAGCAGTGAAATACTGTCAGATGCCACCAGAACATTTGACTATTGTAAAATTTTGAATGGCACCAGAATAACATCATATATAATGCCAGAAGATGAGTCCCTCAGGTTGGAAGTCAAAATACAATTGGGGAAGAACTGTGTCCTTAAATTAGAATTGACAGTGATGACATAAATAGAATAAAACTTTCAGGACCTTCATTTGCTGATGGGGCACAATTCAAAATGAGGAAAAGCAGTTACAAACAGCCATTAATAATCAGACCACAGAATGTATGAACCATGAAA
>NW_006408715.1:4146008-4150073 GCF_000296735.1 Chrysochloris asiatica | reverse complement strand
TCACAATAAAAACTTTAAAAAAAGAGAGAGAGAAAGACTTAAAAATTAAAAAAAAAAAAAAAAAAAAGACCACTATATACATGGACCTCACCAGATGGAATACACAGAAAGATAAATGGGGGAAAGATTAAAGTTGTCAATGACTTCATTTTTGCTTGGATCCACTATCAATGCTGATGGAAATAGGAATCAAGAATTCAATATATTGTTTTAGGTAAATCTGTTGTACAAGGCCTCTTTAAAGGGTCCAAAAGTAAAGACATCAGTTTGAGGACTAAGTGCACCTGACCCAAGCGACGGTAATTTCAGTAGATTTATATGCATGTGAGAGTTGGACAGTGAATATGGAAGACCATAAAAGAATTGATGCATTTGAGTTGTGGTGTTAAGAAGAATATTAAAAGCACCATGGACTATTAGAACAACAAACAAATCTGTGTTGAAAGTACAGCTAGAAAGCTCCTTAGAAGCTCGGATGGGTTAACTTTGTCTCTTATATGTTGGATGTATTATCTCTGGAGGGACTAGTCCTTGGACAAGGACATCATGCTAAGTAAAGTGGAGGGTCAGTGAAAACAAGGAAGATCTCCAATGAGAAGGGTTCACACAGTGGCAGCAGCAATGGGCTCAAACTATACAATAATTGTGAGGATGGTGCAGGACTGGACAGTGTTTTGTTCTGTTATACATAAAAGTTCTCTATGAGTTGGAACTGACTGGATTTCACCTGACAAGAATTAAAATAGCAAGTCATAACTTATTGAAACAAGAGTTCGTGTATATATTTTTTGTTTCAAATATAATTAATATTTAGATTTTGCTGAAAAACAGTGCTCTGATTACCAAAGATTTTAACACCCACAACATAAAGCTCCACTGGTTTACTGTATCAGGCCCTTTGTTGCTGTTGTTAGGTGTCATTGAGTCGGTACCAACTCATAGTGACCTATAGCACAATTCCCAAAGCCTTGCTCTTTGCCAGTGTCTTCAATGCATCTTGGACCTCTTCCTTCAGTATCATTGGCTCTTTATCATATACTACCTCATGAAATGGTTGAACATTGACCATTTATTTTTGGTACAGTTATTCTGTGTATTCCTATCATCTTCTTTTGATGCTTTCTGCATCATTCAATAGTTTGCCCATAGAATCCTTCAATATTTCAAGTCGAGGCTTGAGTTTTTCCTTCAGTTCCCACAGCTTGAGAAATGCTGTGTTCTTCCCTTTTAGTTACCTAACTCTAGGTTTTTATGTTATATTTTAATATGTCTTCTCGAGCTGCTCTTTGAAATTTTCTATTCAGCCCTTTACCACCTCATTTCTTGCATATGCTTTGGCATCTCTACACTAGAGAGCAAGTTTCAGAATCAGAAAAGACATCCATTTTGGTCTTTTCCTTCTTTCTTGGCTTCTTAATAACTTTTTTGCTTTCTTCCTGTATGATGTTCTTGATGTCATCCCACTCTTCTGGTTTTTGGTCTTGAGTGTCTAATATATCAAATCTGTTCTTCAGATGATATCTAAATTCAGATGGGATATGTTCAAAGTCATATTTTGGTATTTGTGGACTTGTTCTAATTTTCTTCAGCTTCAGCCTGAACTTGCATATTAGCAATTGATGGTCTGTTCCACAGTCTGCCCCTGATCTTGTTTTGGCTAGAGATAAGGAATTTTTCCACTGTCTCTCTCCATAGATATAGTCTGTTTGATTTCTGTGTATTCCATCTGGTGAGGACCATGTGTATAGTCATCTTTTATATTGTTAAAAAAGTGTCCTTGGCCTTGAAGAAGTCCTTGGCCTTGCAAATACTATCATGCTATCTCTAGACCATTTCTATCACCTAGGCCATATTTTCTAACTATTGATCCTTTCTCTTCATTTCCAGTCTTTGCATTCCAATTGCTAGTAATTATCAATATATCATTATTGCATGTTTGATCAATTTCAGACTGAAGAAGTTGGTAGATATTATCCTATCACAGATACCATTGTACATCAAGACAGATCATGATATTTTCTTTTTGATGATGATTGTGATGCCAGTCCTCTTCAATTCGTCTTTCCTGTCATTGAAAACCATGTGATGGTTAGATTCATAATGGTCAATATCAGACCATTTCAGCTCACTAATACCTAGGATATAAATGTTTATGTGTTCCATTTCATTTTTGACCATTTCCAATTTTCCGAGATTTACACTTCATATATTCCATATTCCAATTGTTAATGGATATTTACAGCTGTTTCTCTGTATTTTGAGTTGTGCCCCATCAGCAAATGAAGGGCCCCGAAGGCTTTGCTCCATTTGGGTCATCATGGTCAACTCTTCTTTGAGGAGGCAACTCTTCCCCAGGCATATTGTGAGTGCCTGAAGGGCTCAATTTCTGGTACTATAACTGATAGTACTCTTTTGCTCGTCATTATGTTTCGCTATTCAATATTCTGGTGCTATCTGACAGTGTTCCACTGCTATTCATAAGGTTTTCAATGACTAAATAGTCAGAAGTAGTCTGTCTCTTCTTTTTCCTAGTCTGTCTTTGTCCAGAAGTTCATCTGAAACCTGTCCACCATGGATTACCCAACTGGTATTTAAAATACCCATGGCATAGCTTCCAGAACTACAGCAACATGAAAGTATGACAAACTACAGATGAGCAGTGGTATCAGGCCCTTGATATGTACTATCTGCAGATTGGTGTATCACAACATTTTTTTTTTTTTTTTTTTACTGTGATTTGAGTGAAGAATTACAGAGCAAATTGGTTTTCCATTCAACAATTCATACACAATTTGCTTCATGACATTGTTTGCAGTGACTACAATGTAACATTACTCTTCCTACTTCCTCTCTGTGTTTACCATATTCATTCGTCCTTCTTCCCTATCCATTTCTGCTTTCTGAGCTGTATCCCAGAGTAAATTTGGCCCTTTTGATCTTGCATGGTTAATTGTTTGAAGGAGTATGCATCTTCCTGGAATTACTATTCACTATATAGACCTGTCTGTTGTTTGACTCAAAGTTGAGTCTAAGGCATATGTTCTGTTCCAAACCTAAAGAATGACCAAGGGACAAAGTGTTGGGGTTCCATCAGTCTCCACCAGACCAGTAAGACTAGTACTTTTTTAAATTATAATTTTGAGTTTTGTTCCACAGTTTCCCCCCATTCTATCCAGAGCCCTCCATTGTGATCCCTTTCAGAGTGGTCATCAATGATAGATGGTTCACAATTATTTTTAGTGGCATTCTTTTGTGCCAGTAATTGGGTAAATACCTATTTTATTATTTAAACCGGGCCAAATACCTTTACAACAAGCAAACCACATAGGCAAATTGTTGTTAAATGCCATTGACTCAGTTCCTACTCATAGCAACTCTGTTTAGGACTTCCAAGGAGCAACTAGTTAGTTTGAATTGCTAAACTTATGGTTCAAACCAACCTTACAATCTAGTGCATTATCCTGCAGTGCCACACACATCAAATAATTTGTTAAAGTAACAAGTGCAAATACATTTGTTAAAGAAAGAGAGAGGAAATGTTTATGTTCCTGGAATTTTATAATAATGAATATTGATCCAGTATGTAAAGCATCATATGAAGCCAAGTTTGTGTTGCTAAGATGTTATCTTAGTAACTATTGTGCTGAAAGAAGTCTTACTGCTTTCAAAGATATTGAGTCTCATTTGTGGTGTCATTCTAGGATTACAGAAGGCTTCAGTTTAAAATATATCTTTGAATATTCTACAAAAAGGGATTTATATAGGTTACTATCTAGTGAGAATCTGGGTTATATGAAGAAAAACAGAGCATCAGGACTGCAATATACAGATGATACAACCTTGCTTGCTGAAAGTGAAGACTAGTTAAAATATTTACTGATGACGATCAAAGACCACAGCTTTCGGTATGGATTGCATCTCAATGTAAAGAAAACAAAAATCCTCACCACTGGACTAATAAACAATATTCTTATCAATGAAGAAAAGATTGAAGTTGTCAAGAACTTCATTCTTCTTGGATAAACTATCAACACTCACGGAAGCAACAGTCAAGAAATCAAACAA
>NW_006408715.1:4142997-4144618 GCF_000296735.1 Chrysochloris asiatica | reverse complement strand
TATGAATCTAGGAAAATTAGAAATTGTCAAAAATGAAATGGAATGCATACACATCAATATCTTAGGCATTAGTGAGCTGAAATGGACTGGTATTGGCCATTTTGAATCTGACAACCACATGGTTTATTACACCGGGAATGATAAATTGAAGAGGAATGGTGTTGCATTCATTGTCAAGAGAACATATCCAGATCAGTTATGAGGCACAACACTGTCTGTGATAGGGTAACATCCATGTGCCTACAGGGAAGACCAGTTAATACCACAATTATTCAAATTTATGTACTAGCCACTAAGGCCAGTGAGGATGAACTAGAAGAATTCTACCAACTTCTTCAAGCTGAAATTGATCAAACATGCAATCAAGATGTATTGATCATTTATGGTGATTGGAATGCAAAGCTTGGGAGCACAGAGGAACAATTCGTAGTTGGAAAATATGGCTTTGGTGATAGAAATAATGCTGGAGATCACATGATAGAATTGTGCCAAATCAATGATTTCTTCATTTCAAATACCTTCTTTAGACAACATTTAAGAGATGACAATACACATGGACCACACCAGATGGAATACATAGAAATCAAATTGACTACAGGTGTAGAGAGAGATGATGGAAAAGGTCCATATCATCAGTCAAAACAAGGCCAGGGGCAGACTATGGAACAGGCCATTAATTGCTCATATGCAAATTCACACTGAAGTTGAAGAAAATGAAAACAAGTCCAAGAGAGCCAAAATTAAACCTTGAATATATCCCACCTGTATTTAGAGATCATTTGAAGAACAGATTTGATACATTAAACACTAAAGACCAAAGACCAGAAAAGTTGTGGGATGACATCAAGAACACCATACAGGAAGAATACAAAAATTCATTAAGAAGACAACAAAGAAGGAGAAGGTCAAAATGGATGTCAGAAGAAACACTGAAACTTGTTCTCCAGCGTAGAGATGCTAAAGCAAATGGAAGAAATGAGGAAGTACAAGAGCTGAACGGAAAATTTCAAAGGTCAGCTCCAAAAGCTAAAGTCAAATATTACAACAAAATGTACAAAGATCTGGAATCAGAAAATCAAAAAGGAAGAGCACACTCAGCATTTCTCAAGCTGAGAGAACTGAAGAAAATTTTCAAGCTTCAACTTGAAATATTGAAGGATTCTCTGAACAAATTATTGAATGATACAGAAAGCATCAAAATAAAATGGAAGGAATACACAGAGTCACTGTACCAAAAGGAAATGGTTGATGTTCAACCGTTTCAATATTAGCATGTGATCAAAAGCCAATGATACTGTAGGAGGAAGTCCAAGGTGCATTGAAGGTCCTGGCAAGGAACAAGGCACCAGAAATCGATGAAATAAAAATTGAAATCTTTCAAGAAAGTGAGGTGGCACAGGAGGCACTCATTCATTTATGTAAAAAAAATTGGAAGACAACTATCTGGCCAAGTGACTGGAAGAGATCTGCATTTGTGCCCATTCCAAAGAGAGGTGATCCAACAGAATGCCGAAATCGTCAGACAATCTCTTTGATATCCCATGAGAGTAAAGTTTGACTAAAGGTAATACAGAAACGGCTGCAAGCATACATTGACAGAGAACTTCCAGAGGTTCAAGCC
>NW_006408715.1:4139350-4142426 GCF_000296735.1 Chrysochloris asiatica | reverse complement strand
TGCACAAGACCTTTTTAAAGTGTTGAAGAGCAAAGATGTCAGCTTGAGGACTAAGGTGCGCCTGACCCAAGCCATAGTATTTTAATAACCTCAAATGCATGTTGGACAGTGAATAAGGAAAACCGTAGAAGAACTGATGCTTTTGAGTTATGGTGTTGGAGGAGAATATTGAGAGTTTCATGGGCTGCCCATAGAACCAACAGATCTATGTTGGAAGAAGTGCAGCTAGACTGCTCCTTGGAGGCCAGGATGGCCGAACTTCGTCTCTCATACTTCAGACATATTGTCAGAAGGGACCAGTTGCTGAAGAAGGATATCATGTTTAGTAAGGTGGAGGATCAGAGAAAAAGAGGAAGACCCCCAGCAAGATGGATTGGCCAAGTGGCAGCATCAATGGGCTCAAGCGTGGCAACAATTGTGAGGCTAGCCCAGGATCAGTCAGTGTTTCATTCTGTCATGCATAGGGTCTCTATGAATTGGTACCAACTCAATGGCACCTAACAACAGCAACAACAACAACAACAAAGATTTAAAGATTTATTGAGAGGACAAGATCTGGCCAGAAGAGGGACTAGGAGGGACCTAGGCAACGCTAACCTCATCTTTCCAAACAGAGACTTGCTATGGTTTAAAACGTTTAGTGGGAAAAGCATCATGTTTATTCATAAGGGTAGGCAGGGAATTCTGGGAAGTGAGCCATTTAGGAGGCATTTTCGTTCTGCTGTGCATAAGGTAGGTATGAGTCAGTACTGACTCGATGGCACCTAACTACAACAGCAACAAGCTAATTGGGTGGGTGTTCAGTGTTTCTTCAACATGGATTTCATCACAAAGGCTTCTAGAAGTAAGCGCAGACAAAACTTATTTTTCAAAGTCAACCATGTATGGTTCTTTGGGACCTTGGTTCAAACCCTCTCACGAGCTGTATTTTCCCCTGCCTTGGTGTCATAATGGGTTACATGTTGGAATGCTAACCACAAGGTCAGCAGTTCAAATCTACCAGGTACTCCATGGAAGAAAAACAAGTCTTTCTGCTCCTGTAAATATTTGGATTCCTGATGTGGCTGCTCAGCTCTGTGCCCTGAGCATGTCCTGCACATCTTTACAACTGCTCAAGCAAGCAGGCCTCAACATTTCAGACAGTAAGTGGCTGATGTTTAATCCTGATTTCTGGAACTCTTTTTGTCCCTGTCTCACTAATTACTTAAGGGATATATAAATTCTTTTTTTTTTTTTTCTTTCATCTTTAGCACCAGGGGTCATATTCTAAAATATTTAGTCCAAGGAATTCTGTGTAAGTTTTAAAGGAGAGATAAATGCTTCCAAACATCCATTAGTTAGAAATAGCTTGATCACCAGTTTAACCAGTTTCTTAAACAAGTCGATTAAAGGAGAAGATCTTTCTGGTACCCAATTTGATTTATTATTCACCTGGGAATTAACAGAGAATGGAGCTTGATGTAAATTCCTCTGTAGGTTTTATTATATTGACATTTCAGCAGATAGATAATATATAGAACCCCTGGGTATATCACTATCAAGGATGCTATTGATTCTATCAGCAGCATTATCCTGCAATTTTCCCTCATAACTATTTATGCAACTCTTGGTGATTTGTAATTCAGTAGTAATCATTTTCTGAAGCTGCTATTTTCTTTTTATGGGGTACCTAGACTATGCACTGCAAAAAGATTTGATTTTAAGCCAAAAGATTTGGGGTTTTGTTTGAAAAAAAAGAATGGAGACGAGATCAAAGAAGTTTTAGAATTAGAATTAATTGTTAAAGATGAGAAGGAAACATTAGTCTTTTATTAGTTTCATGAGGTGGAGAAGAGATAAGCAATGGCAAAGTGGGAGAACACAGATAAAATCAGAGGCATTTTCATAAGGGGATCGTGAAAGGAAATTAGCAGGAACCTGATGCTTGAACAAAGTTGCCTCTACTTTTCCTTGATCTCTGTCCCTGCTGGCTGCTGCCCCTCTGGGAACTACTTCTGAGAGCTTTCCAGGCAAGTCCGTGGCTATGGCCAGTGGAGAGTGAGGTGAAGGGCGAAAGGGGTTTGTTTTAATTGGAAGGTAGTAGTGATTACATAAAACACACTTTTCACCATTCAAAGCGAGGGGGAAACAAAAAGAAATGCATTCATAGCGAAGCACCCAGAATTAAGGTGCATCAGAAATATGCAGCTATCCTTCAGAACCGGAAGTGGCAACAGATACCTTCTGCAGAACGTCTTAAAAGTGTTCTTAAGGACTAGGAAAATCATACTTTGATGAGGTCTCAACACGTGAGGGGAGTCCTGGTGTGGCGCTGTGGGTTAATGAGCCAGACTGCAAAATTGTTTGAACTGCAACTTCGGTGGTTCAAGCTCACCAGCAGCTCCTCGGAAACCCTATACAGGGTCGCTATGGATCGGAACCGACTCAATGGCACTTAACAACAACAACACAAATGAGGGTCATTAGAGTTTCAGAACTTTCATTTCAAAGTTTGCTCAAACTTCATCTCCAAGAGAACACATTCGAAATCATAGGGTCATGAATCATAAATCTGGGGGAAGGTAAATTTCTGCCTCTGCGAAACAGCCTGCCACATCGTAACCTCATTTTCCTGTAGATTGAAACTGAACTGTGTTCTTTCCCATCAAAAGAAAGCTCATACACATCGACCCAACTAAAAATCAAGAGCCTCGCTCAAAACCATTGCACTGCTAATTATATCGTGCAAAAAAATACAATATATTTTGCAACAGCTGTAGCCTCACCCTAGTACCTGGGAACAGTACCCGTTCATCCATTAGAATCTGCATCCAGCCCTAGCTCTTCCATGCCTGACCTTTGAATGTAGAATGTATCATCCCTTTTTTTTTTTTTTTTGGCCTTTCTGAAAAAATCTTGTTGGTTTCCTTCCTACCTCCGCATGACTGCTAAAACCTAGATGGAGGCCTGCTTTCTTAATCTAGGAAATACACAGAGCCTCTTGCCTTGTAATACACAGTCTGTCTCATTCATAAAGTCTTGTCCTGGAAAATGCCTCATTCATTCCCTGCAGAAGACCCACAGTTGGGAGGGCAAA